>NW_028327190.1:3007983-3311975 GCF_987537825.1 Furipterus horrens | reverse complement strand
GAATGGTTCAGCAAAATAAGGATTATTTTATATAATAACTACATATTCATAAGTTTAGTCAGTTGGGTGCTAGATAGATTTTAGATAAAGCAAGATGGCAAAACATTAATAATGGGTAAAACTGGATAAAGGGTCTATGAGTACTCATTGTACTGATTTTCCTTTGGGTTTTATTTTTTCCCAAAATATAAAGGGCTAATAGAACATCACTTGAAGAATGTTTTTCATAATACACGTGCTTCTGCTGTAGTCCAAAACCAAGGAATCAAGACTTTTCCTGGGTGGGACTTGGGAATCTGCATTTTAAAAGTCCTAGCGCCCCAAGTAAGAAACACGCCTGTGAAACTGCATCTCAGACCCGCCTCTGCCTCCTCTGGTCCTGGATTTCCTTCAGAACTTAAACCTTGACACTAGTTATTTTTGACAATGTTGAAAGCAGGTGCAGCTAGGGATTGGGGGTGGTGAGAAGAGCAGTGAACTGAGGATATGTTCGGGAGCACTCCAGTATTTTAAGATGGGCAGACAAGGAGAATTCCATGAGACATCAACAAGGAAGGGCCAGGGAAGTAAGATGGTAGAAATGCCAGGAGTGCACGTATATACTTCAAAAGAGGATAGAGATAGATGACAAGGCATTCTAGGTGCGCCTGCTCTAGAAGTTGCATCAGGATGAGGAAAACTAAGTTGTTACATCAGTTCAGAAATGGGTCATTTGATGCCAGAGTAGATTTTCTTGGCCAGCCCTCTCTTCCTTCCAGTTGCCAGTATGTGCTGTGGGACTGGCTGACAGAGCCACCTGATATCTCAGACGGGAGAAATTTCTTTTCCAAAAAAAGCAAGGTCTCTGGGAGAGAGATGCTATCAAGCCCCAGAGAGAAAGTTTAGCAGTTAAGGGGGGTTTCCTTTGCTTCTTCCTCCTGCTGAATTCTGGGACGGGATTTATAGTTCTTGGGAGGCAGTGTACAAAACCACCTCAGAGTCACAGAAAATACTCCTGTTTGACATTTGAGAGTGAAGCGGTTGGGGATCATGGAGCCTGGAATCTACGGCTCCTAGAATTGGGTGGTAGTGAGAGTGTTAAATACAAGCTGTGAGACTTGACGAAGGGAAGTAAAAACCTACCACTCCTTCACCAATTGACTCCATCACAGCTGGGGTTTTACAGCCCCAGTCATAAGGGGCACCCTTTCTCGCTCTTACTTGCCCCGCTAAGACGTGTGTGGACCCAGGTATGGATAAATCCTCTTCACTTTCAGTGGAGCTCAGTGAGGCATTTTTAAAAATGTAAAATGAAAGAAGGATACAAACAGAAGTTAACAAAGGAAGTAAAGAACAGTTGGTCAGGACAACGGTCCATTTGATCCATTCTTCCCATAGCAGACGGAGCAACTGCTCCAGAACACAAATCTCACCCTGAAAATGCCAGGCTCAGACCTTTTAAGTGGTTTTCCATTGACCTCAGAAAAGAGTCCAAAATTGTAAATGACACACAAGGCCTTTCTGATACTAGCTGACGTTTGGCTTTGTCACCCATCACTTCTCTTCACACACTCTACACTCCAGTTACCACTTTTGTATCTGTATGGCCACTGAAATCAAGCACAGTAGTTAAGAGTACAGACTCCAGAATCAGGCTACCAGGCCTTAATCTCAGACGTGAGCAAGACTCTGATCCTCTCTGCCTTCATTTCTTCAGTGACAAAACGAGGCTACCAACAGAGGTGCTTTAAGGATCAGATAAGAGGCCTGCCACAAAGTCAGCACACAATACATGTTAGCTGTTCCTCAACAAACAATGATTGGCTGACTGCCTGTCACGTCCATTTATCCCATGCTACTTCTCACCTAGAGGAAAGGCAGACATGTAAACAGGACATTATCATACGTTGTGATCAAAGTGAGGATAGAGCTGTGTGAGCCAGAGGGAACAACTCGTGGGTTTCCTCCCTCGCACCCTTCCCTCAGCTACATTCATCAAAGGTGTTACTTCAAATTCAACTTTTAGCCAGGCCCTGAGGCTTGAGAAAAGTAAATAATTTCCAATTTAATGCTGGCATTAGAACTTTAGGCACTGGCATAGTCCTACTGCCTGTTAAAATATCAAAATACTTTCATATTGCTTAGCAAATGCCCTGAGCACCTGAAGTGTTCTGGCTCTCGGGAGCACTGACTGGACACCATCAGCGTCCACCCTCGTTCCCCCTATGGCACATGTGTGGCAGCTTGTCCGACACTGTTCTTTTGCTCTCATACCCCACCCCGATGGTAGCAACTCTAGGCACTGTGAGCAAATGGGAATTACCAGTTTGTTCAAGCCAGCATTCATTTGGATATCACCTTGGCTTGCACTTGGGGATACCGCCTGCTCTATGAGTCCTAGGAGCTGTCTCTGTTTGCTTGTTGAGACGCCTGTTGTCTTAGGATAGCTTTTGGCCTTCTTTTGGGCCATGGCCTATGCCTGCAATACTCTTTGGAAACCTGTGCCTATCCACCAGCCTGGCTTCCTTCTAGCCATCTATCTACCCCACGTGAGAGGTTTCTGTTGCCTCCTAAAGGCACCCAATCCATTCTGTCGGTATTACCAGCTCTACGTACGCTAGGACTTATCATGACATGTGGCATTAGGAACATGTCCTGGTATCTATGAAAGAATACAAAGTGAGAGATTTGGAACCAGAGCTATCTGTCCTTGAATCCCAGCTCTACCATTTCTTAACTCTCTGAACTTGAGCAGGGTATTCAGCTTCTCTGGGCCTCAGTTGCCTCACCTGCAAAATCAGATAATACTAATATGTACTTCATAGGGCTTTGGGGAAAATTAAAAGACATAGTAGTGAAAAGCACTTAGAAGAATGCCTGGTACATAGGAAAAGCTCAGTAAATGTTATTATTGCTATTGTTACTATTCTTATTATTTTATATTGAAGCTTTAATGGGCACATTGAGCATATTTTCAAATAGTTTTACCTTGCTTGCCTTTTCGAGTGGCTCAACACCTCCACAAATGTAGGTACGAAAGACATTGATTAGCATGCCAATTTCCAAGGGGAAGAAACTGATGCTCAGCTATATTAAGGGATTAAGTGACATTAAGTGGCAGTGGTGAATGACACATTTTTGACTCCCTATTTTCTGTCATTTTCCCCACCTGGGAACACTGAAATAGGTGGATCATTATTTATTCAATAAAAATTTATTAAATGGCTACTATGTACCAGATATTGCGCTAAGCACCGAGGATACAGTAGTGAGCAAGACTGACATTCTAGTGGGAATAAACAGTCAATAACCAAACAAATAAGAATATAAATGACATATCAATTGGTATGATGAAAATAAAACAGGGTGATGTTTAAAGAATAACTGTGAGAGTTCGGTGAAGGAAGGAAGGCTTTTCTGAGGAGGAGACTTTCATGACAAGAAGACAAGCTGGAACCCTTTTCTTTTCTTTTCTTTTCCTTTTTTTTTTTTTTTTTTTTTTTTTTTTTCTGTGTGGTTGCCTCTCACTCGCGCCCGCAACTGGGGACCTGATGTGCAACCTGGTAATGTTCCCTGACTGGGAATCGAACCAGCGACACTTGATTCTCAGGCCGATGCTCAATCCACTGAGCCACAGCAGCCAGGGCTTGGAACCCTTTTCACATTTGATATGTGACTGGGATCTGGGAGGGAAGTTCTCACAGAAAGGAACTTCCTGCTCTGGGCCTCCACAGACAAGTGGAAGAAGCAGGAGGGAGGGCTGCAAGTTAAGGGTGGCTCAGGGCCTAAAGTCAGAATTAGAGACTTTCTGGAGAAGCACAAAAGCAAAGAAACTCGTGAATAGTGCAAGGCATTTTCCTTACAAGTATTTATTAAGTCTATATTTTTCAATTAACTTTACTGAGATATAATTTAGATAGAATAATGTTCAGATAGAATAATGTTTACTAATTTCAAGTGTATAGTTTGCTGAGCCTTGAGAAATGTACACATAAACCTGCACTAACCACCCCCCTCTGTTATTATCAAGGTGCATAGATGACATTTCCATAACCCTAAAACATTCCCTTGTGAATCTTTGCAGTCAATTATTGTGAGGTATTTTGTATAATGTCCCTCGATTTGAGTTTACCGAATCATTTTCATGATTACGCCGGAGTCATGCTTTTTTTTTTTTTTTTTTTTTTTTTTTTTGCAAAAATGCCGTAGAGGTAATGTGCCCTTCTCTTGACATCATGTCTGGAGGTAGGTGGTGTCAATGTCTTTACTGGCAATGTTAACCTTGATCACCTAATTAAAATGTGACTGATGGGGTTTATCTATTGTAGTTACTCCTTTTCCCTTTGTAATTAATAAATATTTTGTGGGAGGAGTGATATCCCATAAAGATTTACACTGGCATTGTATGAGACCTATGTGTTGAATTAGAGAATATTGTTTTGTTTTATTTAGTTATAGTAGAAGCATAGTCTGTTTCTGTATTTATCAGCTTTCCTCTATTTTCCTCGTTCATGTTTTATGGCTTTGTTTTTTAATAAACACGGGTTCTGAATGAATAGGAAAACAGTGTGAGAAGAATGGAAAGAAACATAGAGAAGCAAACTTGGATTTGAATACCAACTCTCCCACTTACTGATCACATGACCTTGCAAAAGTCTTTTAAACGTAAGCCTCTAGTTTCTCATCGGTAAAAATGGCTAATAACAAACCACGTCACAAGGTTTTAGGAAGAATTATAGCACTTAGTAGTGTCTGGCACTCAGTAAGTGCTCTGTAAATGCCATTTCTTGCCTTCCTTAATATGCCAGTGTTTAATATTGTCATTGTCTTTCTCTGACTGGGTGGCTCTAGGATATAGAAACACAATCAATTTTTAGATGTTTTTCATGTTCTGACAGCACAAAGACTTTAGTGCAGGGGTAGTGCTCAACCTTTTACATGTTTCTGAGTCGCTGGGGAGAAAGAATCTGGAACTGTTTTAGTTGATGGCAAATTCTTACACCTCACTAGTATTTTCTATCTTATACTTCTGCAAAGTTCACTTATTACTTCTGGTATTAGGGGACGTGATTTTCATGGATGTACAAATATATATCATTTGCAAAAGTAGCATTTTTATTTGTCTTTTTTCCGTATTAGAACTATTTTAAAGCAGAATTTTGAAAGGTCGATTTTGTGTTGTCCCTGTTTTCAAGCAGAATTAATGCAATATGAGCTTTGTTGGGAAGATGTACTCCTATGTTCAGCAAGAGAGGAAACACTACAGACATCCTTCTCCTTCTCCCTGATATTTGTAAGGTTTCAGTGAAACTCTGATTTCTCTGCTTTTTCCTTGCTCCAAGTTTTATTTCCCCTTTCCTAAACTTGTTTGATTTGTTCCCTACGTTCTTTAAGCAGGAGCCAATGCATTGGCTTCTTTTGTACTGATACACGTTTTTAGGACAAGACGTTCTCTAAGTACTGCCTTGGCAATATAATGCCTACCCATTTTTGCTTTTGCCTCAAGTTCCATTATGGTTTGGCATGGCACTGTTACTGTATCTTCTGTATCACAATCAAGGAATTTTTTGCATTAATTTTTTATTGAATTTGTTGGGGTGACATTGGTTAATAAAATTACAATCTATAGGTTTCAGGCGTACAGTTCTATAATAAGCCTTCTGTATATTGTATTGTGTGTTCACCACCCCTAGTCATATCTCCTTCTGTTAGGGATAAAGAAGCAAGCCAGTGACTCTCAAACCAGCAGGAGAAAATTAACAGATGAATCATGGAAAAGGGGCGAGGGAACGACATTCTGCAGCTCCTCACACATATCTCTGGGCTCAAAAGGAGAAAGACTGTTGTCACCAAACACAGAGAAATGGGAAGATGTAGCTAGATAACTTGGCAAGTACAGTAAGTTGGACATAGACCTATAACTAGATTACCCTTAGTTAATCACACCCTGAGTTAAGTAGTTAATCACATTAGAATAGATTGTGAACCCGGATTAACCAGTAGTGGAGAAACCGGGGAGAAGGAGAGGGGAGGAGAGCTCATCGCCTTAGTATAAAACCAGTTTACTTTGTCTACTTTGCGCGCACATGCTCCTGGCTGGTGGTGCGCCCAGCTCCGCAGACTCACGAATAAATGCCTCGCTTTGCTGCTCAAGTCCTGTGTACCAGTGATTTATTGTGAGCGTTTCTCACCCTTCCATCACCATTTTTCTCCCCTTTATCCTCTGCCTCCCCCAATTCCTTTTCCCTTTGGTAATCACCATACTGTTGTCTATGTCTATGAGGTGGGTTTTTTTTTCCTTTTTCTTTTTTGGCTTAATTTCTTCACCTTTTCCACACAGCCTCTCAACCTCCCTCCCTTGTGACAGTTGTCAGTCTGTTCTCTACCTGTTTTGTTTGTTTATTTTGTTCATTAGATTCCACATATGAGTGAAATCATATGGTACTTGTCTTTCTCTGACTGCTATTAATTTTGACTTAAAAAAACATTACACAGTATGGAATTTCCTCAAAAAACTAAAAATGGAACTGCCTTTTTACACATTGATTCCACCGCTGGGATTATACCCTAAGAACCCTGAAACACCAATTCAAAAGAACCTATGTACCTCAATGTTCATAGCAGTGTTATTTACATTAGCTAAGGGCTGGAAACAGCCTAAGTGCCCATCAATAAGTGAGTGGATCAAAAACTGTGATGCATTTACACAGTGCAATACTACACAGCAGAACGAAAGAAGGAACTCTCGCCCTTCACAAGAGCATGAGTGGACCTGGAGAATATTATGCTTAATGAAATCAGCTAGCGGTGAAAGGCAAATACTATACGATCTCACCTAATACAGGAACCTAATGAATAAAACAGACAAATGAGCAAAATAGAGCCAGTGATATATAAACAAAGAGCAGACTGACAGCGACCAAAGGGGAAGGGGAAGGGGAAGGGGAGTAATGGGGGAAAGAAAGGGAAGGGTCGAGTCAAGGAACAAGTATAAAGGACCCATGGTCATGAGCAAAAGGTAAGAACTGACTATGAATGTGGGAGTGGGGGTGGGCGGGGCAGGGGAGAGCAATGGGAAAAGGATTAGGACAACTGTAGTTGAACAACAATAAAATTAAAAATTAAAAAACTAAAAGCATATTAAAATAAAAATAGTACATTGAAATATTATTTATCTTGATTACTGAGTTTTCTGGTACCCCCTTAAAATGTGACCCTGAAGCAAGTGCTTCTAACACTTCACCTCAACACAGCCCTAGACCTGCAGTAACCTTCTAGATGAGTTATGCTCACAACTTCCTTTTACAATGGATGCCTGATGCTCAGATAGACTAAAACTGTCAGAGATAGCAAACCAATTAATTACACCACCTATCAGGAGATAATTGTGATTTTCCCCTCCTTCTTCTCCTGTCTTCCCTTTTTACACGTTGGGTTCGCGGCTCAGCAGAAATCTTTGCCCATTTCCAACTGTTGGCACTGAGGAAGGCCGCATTGCTAATATGGTGCCGGGGAGCACTTCTCAATTTATAGAGGTGAAAGGCCAGGGTCCCACCCTCCAGGGATAAACCTCAAGACTGCAGAGCTGTTCCAGACACTTGCCAGGGCCCTTTGAGGCCCAAAGCATTCTTTTCTCTCTTGGAGTTTGTCAATTAGTTCTGGCAAAAATCAAGTTTCCTCACCCTGATCTTACCTCATCTACACAGGTTTCCCTGAGAAAATATGGAAAAGAAACTCTTATAATCCTGAAATATCAGAAGTAAAAAAGCCCTCAAGGAGAATCTTACCCCAATGCCTTCCACTTAACAGCACTTATAACTTCCTGTGCTGTATCTCCACAGTCCCAGGAATCCCTAAGGCTGCCTCATAATAAAAATCAGGAGCAAGTCAAGAGCCAAGTTAATCAAGGAAGTAAACTACTATGGGCCCCAGTTATGCTCAGGGAGATCTGAGTCATCAGAAATGCAGCCCTGGCCCTGTAACTTGTTTATTAAGGATTTTCCTAAGGACAGAGACAAGGATCTGTAGTGGCTCAACTCCAAAGCTCTTCATGGGGTGGGATGGGACTGCAAAAGATTTGACTAGCTTTCATTTGAGTTGCGGAGCTTTAAAGGTTCTGCTTTAAAGGGGCCTGCCTTTCCTTCTGACAGGTCCAGGCACTGTGAAGGTAAAGTTTGCCTCCATGCCTCTTATCCCCCACCCCTCACCCCGTAAAGTGTCTCTCTAGGTTACATTGTCAGAGAATTTTGTTTTTATTTTAAAATATATCAAGAACACTTGCAAATGTGTTAGGATGGGCTTTGAGACATACAGCTTCCTTCACATAGCCACATTTATAAGATTCACCTTGTGCAAAGCATCACATCCATTCCTCCAGCTTAAACAGTGAGGGTAATTTCTGGCTACATTTTACACGTGAAGAAACAGGCTTACAGTCTAGGTGACTCTGTAAGGCCACGTAGCTAGTAAGAGGCAAAAGCTTTGACTTTTGAATTCAGAAGGATGCCACATCTTGTGCTTGTTCTACAAAGCCACTCGCACCTCAAAGGTGCTAAGGTATGCCACAGCAAACTAGCTAGTAGAGGACCACAGGGTCGAAACCACTATCTTGATCTCATCTGATCTGCAATGAATTCTAGCATTATAATTGACTTCTGAGAAGCATACAACAAATCTAGGAACTTAGTGCTAGTCTCAATGGAATTCGCATAGCATGGCTATGAGGAATTTACCATTCTGTAGTTTATTCTCAGAAAAATTTCCTTTCAGACTGGTAGAAGACAAGGAAATCTCATCAATTGAAGGAAATGACTTATAAGGAAACTTTATTCACACAGGGGGGAGGATCAGAACACATTGTAGTTCAGTCAGTAAATACTAAATAGCCATGGCTAAATAGTAAGTACTAAATAGCCACATGCAGTTGATATGGAGTGTGTGTGTGTGTGTGTGTGTGTGTGTGTGTGGGCGTGCGCGAGCGCGCGCGTGCATGTGGCAAGTGGTCACAATGTCCTTGAGTAATATACCTATCAATTTTTTTTTGTCTAAGCTAGCTGTCCTGTCATGATGACTGTAGTCAAGAACCCTGCCTCAACACCCATGAATTTCTCCAGCTTATCCTTACATAAAAGAGTGCCTTAGTATGCAGGTGCCACACTATCTCACAGTTCTTGTTGGCCCTGTGCTACTTCTGTTTAATTTCTTATATATATGAGTCCCTGTTGTCCAGGCAGTATGGATAATTTGTTACTGTCTTGCCTGCCGCCACGAGAATAAAGTTGGTGTGAATTCCTTCTGCAACGCCCCACTGTCATTTTGCAGTCTCACTGAATCCAAAGTTAACCTGCCTGGAGCTGAGCTCCTGCGGCACTTGGTACAGTCAGCAGGACTTGCCACAAACGAAAGCTATGGAGCAGGGGTCAGCCACGGGGCACGGCCACTCAGGGTGGGCTATCGGGTTGGCCTGCATGGATATGTGGTTCATGGTGGTGACCGTGTTGGAGGCTTCGGTGCCCCTGCAAGATTGGGAGAGGGTAGAAGTGACTCCTGAGGTGAGAGAAGAGGCTCTGCTGAAGATAGGGGGCTCTCTAGGGAAGAAAAGTGCCTGGGTAGGGGCTGGTGCTGTAGGCTGGCTATTTCTCTGTTCTGCATAAAGCATTCAGGGAGTTGCTTGAATTGGAAGCCCAGGTCCGAGAGTTGAAAGAGGACCTGTCTCAGGAGCAGGAATTGAGGGCTGCCTGGGAGAAAACATGGGAGCTATTAGAGGTGGAAGTGGCCACCCTGAGGGCCTGGATCAGGACTGGTTTTGTGACAGGATCAGAGGTACAGGTCATAGACTCCTCGGAGGATGAGGATGAGGAGGAGGATGTTGGGGAGGGCTAGACCTCACCCATTTCAGCCATGCCTGGGGTGGCGGTGGTGGTAATGCAGAAGATTAAGACTAAGTGTCCTTGAATGACTGAGGGTCAAGCCAGCCCCCTCTGCCAGTCACAGAGCACTCCACAGTGCATCCGTACTTGCAAGCAGAGCTGGTGGATTTGGGGAGCTGCTTCTGGCAAAAGGCGTCAGAATCTTTGGCGGCTTGGTTGCTAAGATTATGGGATGTAGGGGCGGGTGGCATTTTACTTCCTGGCCAGGGAATGGGTAAGCTTGTATCCAACCCCACGCACCCAGTGCTGAGGCAGCAGCTGCAGAATGCACACGAGACTCCAGGCAATCATTCCCTGTTAGATTGGATCAAGGCAGCTGATCGCATTACGTGGCCGAACCCAGGAGATCTTCCATCTACGTCCAGCAGGTGGCAGTTGTATACTGGGTTACAGCAGCTATTAGGAGAACTGGGACTGAAGGATGCTATTTATACTGTAATTTGAAAACTCATGGCCTGGATGAAGAAGTGTTCACAGCGAGAATAAGGGATTTGGTCCTACAAACTGCACTGTAGTAGTTATTCAGACCCAACAGAAACTACCCTGGGGAGGGGAGTAAAGGTGTGGTATACAAAACCAGGGAGGGACCTGATACCTGCTATTGTGTTATCTCAAGATATCTCTTTAGCATGCAGCCTACCGGACGAGCAAGACCTACCCTTGTTAGTACCACTAAAACCTGTTTTTAAAATCACCCTTAGGGTCAGTCTGTAGCAATGTGTACATGGACTGGGCATACACCCTTTGCTGAGGTGGCAAATGCCTTGGCATGCAGTGTCAGCACAGAGACGCCAAGCAGAATTGCCACCGGCTTACCATGGAGAGCGTGGATCCTTTGTTCCTGTCTCACCTGCTGCCACAAGAATAAACTTGGGACTTCTGGCCAAAATGGAGACATAGGTAGACACGCTGCATCTCCTTCCACAACTGAAAAGGAATACAACTACCTCAAAACTGGAGACACCCAGAAGTTCCAGAAAGTCGAGCTGCATGGAAGTTCAACAAACACAGATTTAAAGAAGAAAAACTCATCCAGAGAGGCAGGAGGGATGGAGCCGGGGCAGAGAGGAAGCAGTGAGGTGGCAGTGGCAGCTGTGGCATCGGCAGTGGCAGACCAGTGGAAAACGCAGTCACACCTTTAAAAAAAGTAGGGAGGAACACCTGGGGAGAGCTCTCAGCACCAGACCAGACAGTGCAGCTCACAGTTCCAGCACCAGGGAAAATAAAACCCATTGCTCGTGACTGAAAGCCAGTGGGGGTTGGGGCATGGGTAGAAGCTGCTGGTCTCTCAGCAGAGTTCCTTTGTTTAGAGGCCCTCATAGTCCTAGAATGCCACAAACCCACCCATTCTGGGAACCACAGCCAGAGAAATAGCTAGAGACAGCCAGTTCCACACAGGAAGTGGGAGAAGTGCCTGGAAAAGGGGCGAGGGTTGAGCAAGCAGCTTTGTTCCCTCTCAGACTCCTCTCCCTCATATGGCACCACAACGTGGCCAAATGGGTCGCCCCATACTAACGAAGACCTAAGGCTCTGCCCCTCCCAATGTAGCAGTTGTGACAGCTCTACTAACACAGAGGCAAACACAGAAGCCTCTCAAGTTAATGAGACAGAGAAGTATGGCCCAAAAGAGAGAACGGATCAAGGTTCCAGTGGAAGAACTAAGCGATGAGGAGATAGGCAACCTAACAGACTGAGAGTTCAAACCACTGGTGATAAAGATGCTCACAGATGTGACAGATATGCTGGAGTGTGGCAAATGCAGAAGGGAACAAGTGAAGGCTAAGTTAAGTGAAACCAAGGACAATCCACACAAAACCAATAGTAAAGGGAAGGAAGTCTGGGTTCAAATCAATGACTTGGGACATAAGGAAGAAATAAACAGTCAACCATTGTAGAAGGAGGAAACAAGAATTGAAAAAAAAGAATGAGGACAGGCTTAGGAACCTCTGGGACAACTTGAAACGTGCCGTCATCTGAATCATAGGAGTGCCAGAAAGAGAAGAGGAAGAGCAAGAAATTGAACCTTATGTAAAAATAAATAAATAAATAATGCCAACTTTGGCAAAGGGAAGAGACATACACGTCCAGGAAGCACAGAGTCCCAAACAAACTAGACCCAAAGAGGACCACACCAAGACACATCACGATTAAAATGCCCAAGGTCAAAGATAGAGAATCTTCAAAGCAGCAAGAGAAAAGCAGAGTTACCTACAAAGGGGTGCCTGTAAGACTATCAGCTGATTTCTCAAAAGAAACTTTGCAGGCAAGAAGGGACTGGTAAGAAGTATTCAAAGTGATGAAAAACAAGGATTTACAACCAAGATTACTCTATCCAGGAAAGCTATCATTTAGAATGGAAGGGCAGATAAAGTGCTCCCCAGACAATGTGAAGTTAAAGGAGTTCATCATCACCAAGCCCTTATTATATGAAACGTTAAAGGCACTTATTTAAGAGAAAGAGGGTCAAAACTATGAACATTAAAATGACAACAAAGTCACAACTATCAACAACAGAACCTAAAAAATAAAAACAAACCAATAAAAGTAAACAGGCAACCAGAATAGGAACAGAATCATAGGCATAGGGATCATTTGGAGGGTTATCGGCTGGGAAGGGGAAGGAGGAGAAGTAGTGCAGGGATTAAGGAGCATAATTAGTAGGTACAAAATAGGCAGGGGGACATTAAGAATAATATAGGAAAGGGTGAAGCTGAAGAACTGGTATGCACAACCAATGGACATGAACTAAGGGGGGTGGGACTGCTGGAAGGAAGAAGGATACTGGGTGGAGGGGAGCAAAGAGAAAAGAAATTGGGACAACTGTAACAGCATAATCAATAAAATATACTTAATTAAAAAAATCAACTTGGCACCTTCCTCCAAAGAAACCCTTTTGTTCCTCTAATGTGGGACATTGAAAAATTAATACCTGCCTTTTGTCATCTAGTGGTTATGGATTGAATGATGTCTTTTAACCCTGTTGCCAAAACTGTTGTCCCGAGAATACAACAAGGATGCCAGCCCGTTAAACCAAGCACGCCATTGTCCGGGGACAACCAACGGACCTGGAGTCTGCAAGACCCTTCCCCATGTGAAAAGACCACCCTCCCCTCCACACCCCCATTCTTATTAGGGATGTCTGGACCCAAGGGTAGGTAGGCCGACGGCCATGTCCAGAAGCAGCTAGAGGAGCTCCAGACCGTCACCCATTGTCCTTTATAAGATTATAAAGGGTCTTAAGTCTGAGAGGGGGGATTGTTATTTTTTATTGTTAGAATAATTAATTAATTGATTAATTAATTAATTTTCAAAAAGAACAATATAGGAAAGGATGAAGCCAGAACTTGTATGTACGACCCATTGGCATGGACTGGGTTGGGGGGGTTGCTGGGGGAGGGGTGCTGCTGGGTAGAGGGGAGCAAAGGGGGAAAATTGGAGCTATTGTAACAATATAATTAATAAAATATACTTAAAAATAAATAAATAAACTTGGAATGAATTCCCTCTCAAACACTCCACTGTCACTTTTTGGTCTCACTTAATCCAAAGTTAACCTGCCTGGAGCTGAGCTCCTGCAGCACAGTAGTCCATCTGCAAATTCCTGACAAAGACCGAGAAAACCGTACCCTCGGGATTAGAGGGGAGATTATCAAGTTATATGTGTAATGTGGCAGAAACAGGGGGTCCACAGGTGGCAAACCTCTGGATCATAATGGACAAACCATATTACTTAGAGATTTGGACATGAGTTATATCTTTATGTCTTGGGTGCTCAGAAAATTACCTAAGGTCAGATATAGACCCAAGCCCAACACTGTATCACTAATCCTTGGATTTAGACCCACTCCCCTCTTTTGCCTCAGATATATCTGATTAAGAAACACGACTTTTTTTTTCTAGCCCTGGCTGCTGTGGCTCAGTGGATTGAGCATCGGCCTGCGAGCCATGTGTCGCTGGTTCAATTCCCAGTCAGGGCACATGCCTGGGTTGCAGGTCAAGGTCCCAGTTGGGAGCTCGTGAGAGGCAACCACACATTGATGTTTCCCTCTCTTTCTCCCTCCGCTCCCCTCACTCTGGAAATAAATAAATAAATAAAATCTAAATAATAATAAAAAAGTTAACAATAGAACGTATATTTTAAAAAAAGAACACAACGACTTTTTTTTTTAATTTTTAAATTCATGTTGTTGCCTAGCTTATTTAACACCTTGTACTTGCATAGTCCAACTGCTCAGACGTATTGGGAAAGACAGTCGTGTAGTGTGTTGTTCAACTTGCCTAATGAAGGGGCGCCCAGATGGCATGGAATGCTGCTGTGGGGATGGGGTGACTAGCTACAGAGTTGTTGAAGGGACTGTTAGTTTACAAGTTAGTGAGCAGCCAGTCCAGCAGTTGTTTTCTAGCCATGTTGTCCATGGCTTCATCCAGTTGTCGTTCCTTGGCAAACCTCATTACTTCTCGAAGGAGATCTCCAACACTGTACCCCTTCTCTGCTGCCTTAGCTGAAACTTCTGGAAGCTGTGGAGGGAGCAGAGATAGCTTGAGTCATGTGATACTTTTGAAGAAAGGTCTCAGGTGGATAAAGTGAACTACCCCCCGCACCCACCTTTCCGCCCATGACTAAGATTAGAGTAAAAGCTTTCGCTGATCCAGGACTGCCTTCCCTCTCCTTTTTCCTTGACCCTCCTCTAATGTCATAGATCAAAATGAAAAACATAACTTCATTTTGAGCATCAAAAAACAAAACCTGGAATCAGTTGTCTTTACTAAATACTTCTCTCCAAGGCCTGGGTCTTTTGGTTAGTCTGTGCTGATTGCTAGGTCAAGGTTAGGGGTGGCCATCTCCCCCACCTTCCTAAAACATATTTTACCAAGTAGTTTGTTTAAAGGGTCACTGAATTTAAAAAAAAAAAAAAAAAAAGCTAATCTTTCTCGCCTCCTCTTGGCTGAAATGTGCAGACCCCGAGGTGCTACAGCCTCAATTAATGGTTCATTGCTTTTGTGTCTTTTTATGAGGATAAAGTAATTCATAAAGCACATAGTAAAGAGCATACTTGAGAAAAATTTGGACTGCTCGTGAGCCCTAAGTACAGTTTTGCCTCCCTTCCCCTGCCCAGTCTAACCATCTTTCTTCTTGTGCTTTGCCATTGCTTACCTTCTCCAGTTGTCCATCATCATCTCTCACGAAACAGAGCACAGGCACCTTAAATTGGGAGGCTGCAATCCACTGCAGGACAGCCTGGAGCTGTTTCTGCAAGCTACTTGTTGAGCACCAATTATTGATGATGACTTCCGGCCCAGAAAACTCTCGATAGTTCTGTGACATTGCACTACTGTGACTGCATCTGGGGCCACCAACTTGGAAACTTGGGTTGTGTACCAAGGCTGCTTGTTCTTCCAATTCGGCCAGGGCTTCCCTGTTGTTGTGATACCTAGCCATGATAAGGCACAGCTTCCTCACAGGTTCTACCAGTTGATTGATGAATTGCCAGTTCATTTGCATCATCCCGCTGGCAAAATCAAGGTCTAAATTCTCCTGGAATTGTTTTTCCCCTCTCTTGGACATTGAAGTTGCTTTGTTTGGCCTGGGCTCAGAAGGCTTGCTCTCCCCTTCAGATTGCTCTTCACTGTTGAAGGAGGTCTCACTGAGCAGTTTCTGAATCAGTGATAGAATGATGTTTGACATATCGGACTTTTGGCACTCCGCCTGTTGTTGAGTCTCCTTTACAGAGGTAGATGGCCCAGGAGCTCCACAAGATTCTAGATGTTTCACTGAAAGTGCCTTGGCACTTTGGTCACTTGCGTTCTTTTCAAATTGGGCACTCTGAGTCCTATGGCCTATGGTGGAACCAGGATAGTCATCTTCAAGTGCATCTTTGGCCTCGGCCTGCTGGGTCAGGTGGTACTGAATCAGCATAGGGGCAGAGACAATCAAGTCCTTCGCCAGTGACTCTGTGGAAGGGCTGATCTTCTCTCTTTTTTCTTCCTTACTCACGCATGCTTTGCCAGCCATCTCGCCTTGGTTTCGTTGTTTTTGGTTCCACATGGACAGGCTCTCCTTGAGGATGTGTTCAGCAACTCTTTCAGCGCTAATCAATGACTTGCACTCCTCTGGTTTTATTTTGCATTTGTCCTTCCCCTTCAATTCAGTTTTCATGGTGGAGAATTCAAGACTTTGGTTTTGACTTTGGTTCTCGTATTTGAGACTGTGGGAGCCGGCCTTCAAGGATGCGTACAACAGAGGCTGTGATTTAGACTCCTTCTCTCCAAGCAGAACAGTAGCCAGGCGCTTCAGCATGGCCTCCATTATATGTGTAGCATTTTGTTTTCCGTGGTTGAACAGACTCTTCTTGACAGCTGAGATAAAGTCGCAGTCAGTCATCAGGGCCGCAGTGATATTATGCAGGTTCTTCAAGCAGGAATCAATCAAATCAGAGACAACTTCCTGGGTGTGTTTTAACAACACCCTCTTCAGGACCACACAAGCGGGAATTGGCTTCCCAGGAGCATGCACTTTCAAGGTCTTCAAAATGGAGACCATCAGGTCAGATGCCACCTGATTTGCATAAACCGTGAGTCCTTTACTGATAGAGTGTGAAAAATCTTTGCTCTCTTGTTGGCACATCTCTTTGTCTACCCCCTTGTTCTTGTTGGATAATTGACTATACATAAACTTTTTCCTGCCACCTTCCCTGCCCTCTTCTCCAGTGTCCCGCCTTTCCACATAGGATATTTCCTCAGCATCATGGGCCATGTCAGAAACGATCTTGCTCACAGCGCTGCGGGGAGTGTTTTTCCCTTTGTTCCCAGAGGGTGGATAGATTGAATGACGAAAGCATTTGCTTCCATTTTCCAACTTCTTGATTTCATTACAAGGCATCTCCATTACCAGATTAGATAGCCGGATGATGGTGAAGGAAAGGTCATCCATGGGACATTCTCCCTCAGGAGAGATTACTGCCCTGTTAGTGCTAGAAGATTTTGCTGGAGAGGTGGAAGGACTCTGATTTTTGTTGGTATTCTTGGCTGCAGTCATGTCTACATGTGGGCTTTGAGGTCTATTGGCCATGTAATCGATATTCAGTTTATCATCATAGATGCTGTAGCAGTTTGCAGAGGGTAATTTGTGATGTTCATTTTCATCTCCTATTTTATGTTTGCAGCTAGAGGCTGAGGGACTTAGTGCATGTTCGAAACCCAAGGCATACTTCTGGATATCATTTAGAAGCCAATTTACAACAGTTATAGGATCAGAGGGAGCTTGTGTGAAAAGGCATATAGATCCGTCCATCTAAAAAAAAAAAAAAAAAAAAAGAACACCTAAGAGTTTGGGGAGGCTACTTTCCCCCTTATTTTATTTAGAAGACATATCTTTCTAAACTGCATACATTAGGGGTTTACCCTTTAGGATTTGCATGGAAACATAATACATAATTATATCCCTTTGAGCACAAGTGGTAGCGTGTCAATTTCACATGAGCACGTGTGCTTATCTCAACATGTGTCAAAAATGTATCAATGTGTCTGTCATGTGTGTGTGTGTGTGAATAACAGTATAGCAATTCATAAGTGGGGACATCTCAGTAGATGTGAGAATGTTCAGTCTGTGTTGTTAGCGTGTGTGTCCGTGTGCACATGTCAGTGCACATGTATGCCTGCCTGTGTGTAAGCCTGTGTAACAATGTGTTGACATCAATACCGATTTTATATGTTTCCTGTACGGGCCAACGTGTGCATGATAGCGTGTACATTTTGTACACTGTGTGAATGTAAAAATGAATGTGTATGTCAGTGTGTCTGAATATGTAAATGACAAGTGTCGATTTGAGTGATCTGCATGTTTGTTCATAATACAAATCTAATAGAATGTATCATGGAGCTATACCTATATGTGTATTAATCCTGTCTGCAGCGCGGCCTCCTGAGACTCAACGGTTTGGCTGAACTAAGTGGCTGGGTTGGTGAAGAATGGGGTGGTTTGTGGGCTTCACTTTAAAACTGGTTTCTCTGTTCTATCCTAATGGCTTGGACCGAAAGGGCCCAGAGGTCTAAGAATGGGGAAAGCTAAACTATTTCCCTCAGCCCAAACTAAGTAGAATGGGCAAAAGGGTTTTGGACAGGTGAGATACGCCTGGCACACCTTCCTCCAAAGAAGCCCGTTTCTTTTCCCTAATGTGGAACATTGAAAAATTAATCCCTGCCTTTTGTCATCTAGTGGTTATGGATTGAAGATGTCTTTAAACCCTTTTGCCAAATCTGTTGCCCCCAGAATACAACAAGGATGCCAGCCTGTTAAACCAAGCACGCCGTTGTCTGGGGACAGCCAACTGACCTGGAGTCTGCACGATCCTTCCCCATGTGGGAAGGCAACCCTCCCCTCCACACCCCCACTCTTATTAGGGATGTCTGGGCCAAGGGTAGGTAGGACGAACGACAACCATGTCCAGCTTGAAGCAGCTAGAGGAGCTTGAGACCTTCGCCCATTGTCCTTTATAAGATTATAAAGGGTCTTAATGTCTGAGAGGGAGGGATTGTTATTTCCTATTGTTAAAATAACTAATTAATCTTTTATTTATTTAAAAAAAAGAATAAAAAAAGAATAAATTCACATGTTAACATATATAGTAATTAATAGATAATAGATAATACATCAATAAATGTTTATGTTCAATGTGGATCGGTGCTAATATAATGACTGTGTACGTCAATAAATTGGGTATCAGTTTATGTTATATTTATATGCTACGTGAATGATTGAGAATGTGTGTCAGTGTTGCACACACCCTGGGTATTTGAGTACTTGTGTGAATACGTGAGTGGGGATGTCATTGTATTTGTGTCAAGGTATGTATCAGTGCATTCAAATGTTGTTAGTGTCACTTTGCTTAAGTTTGTATGTGTGCGTATCAACATGAGGTATATTTACAGAGTGGGGCGAAAAGTAGGTTTGCAGTTGTATGTATGGAAAATAATAAGTAATAATTCAAGAATAAACCGTTTCACATACTCATAACTGTAAACCTACTTTTGCCCCACCCTGTGTAAGAGTGCATGCCTATCACCTGAACTTGTACAGTCACTGTGTTTTGATCGAGGCTCATGTGTGTATGTTTATGTGTAGTGTGCATGTTTATGCATAGTGTGCATGGATGCATATATAGATGTTGATGTGTCACATGTGGGTATGTCAATGCAGCTGACTCTATACCTTTGTGTAGGTGAGTCATTGTTTATGAATATACACACACATGTGTTGTTTCAATGCTTGTGTGTGTTCATCAGTGTCATATGCAGACACGTAGCCAGGGATGTGTGTGTCACTGCTCGTATAAATTATTTTGTATATATTGCTGTGTGTCAGTGTAAATTATGTGCATATGCTCATGTCTAGATATGTGTATATGTATTATACATGTCTTCCACTCCTTGCTAAGTACCATCGTCCTCTTTACCCCTTCCATTGCTTCATCTCCTTACTTTCTACTGAATCCCTAGAAGTTTGAGGTCATGATAAGTTCAACATTTTGAAAATGGGTTTAGGTTACAATCAAGGACACCTGCATTATGTGTAGGAAATATGTGCTGCACTTTTAAGAATAAACATTAGGTATAATTTATCCCTTTCTTAAGACTTCAAAATGGAGTCCTCCTTCCAACTAAACCCAAAACTCTTTGAAGAATATTTTTAAACTTTTTTTCTTCCTTAGGAGCCACTCTCATCACTCCAAATGTGTCTGAGGCCAGAAATGTTGTTCCTGGTTATAAGATAAGCATAGAGATGCAGAACAAAAAAAAAAAATTGACTCCTTTGAGATAAAACCAAATATCCTATTTCAATATCAACTACTCCAGGTTTGTAGGACTGTGAAGGTGACTTGTCATGGGCCAGGAGCCCAACAGATATAATTTAGGTAGTTACAGAAAAACAAAAGGACTTGCATGTGACAGTGGTATCCAAATCGAATTGCTTCTAACTTTACGCTACCTAACAGTCTGTAATCTCTTAGGCAACAGGTTTGGGGAACAAGCCACTACAGTTCTTGGTCATTGTGGATTCTCTCTGTTCCATATATGTTTGTTCTTTTTTTATTTTTTTTATTTATTTTTTTTTTGGACACTGGGCAATGTGGAGCACACAAGCCCATTAGAAGACAACAGAAAGCACTGAAAAAGATCATGCTTTCATTCCACATCTTTGTTAGGATAAGGGTAGCAAGATTCTGTTTGGAGTAGGGACCTGCAATCAGGGAAGGGCATTCTGAACCTCTGTGATTAGTGCCATTGTTAGATACCTGGACATTAAACTTACCTGACTTTGAACTTAGGCCTGTGAACTCTGGAATATCATAGTAGTCAAATGTAGGGGCTTGTTTGGAAATATTTCTCTTACCTTTTGTGAACCAGAGTCTTCGGTGTCAGCACTGGACTCTGGGAATTAGAAAGGGTGGACTCGGAAGCTAAGCATACCTTAGACTGGTTTTGCCTCTCAGTAGCCTTGATTATAATAATTTCTTTCTCTTTCAGATGGTGTTGCATTAGGTCACCTCCGGAACAGGAACCACCAGCATCCTATGGGATGAAGTGGTGAGATTCTTATGAATAACTGCTTTTTGAGACTTCTCCAAGCTGCCCTCTCCAAAACATGAATGTCATATCTCTTATCTTTTCCTTTCAATGGAGAAGGATAAGTAGGCTTGTGATGCTAGCTAATGTTTGAAGAATGAGATATTGTTCTCCTCACAAATTACTACCCCTCCAGAGGCATTCACAAATCCATAAATCTTAGGAATCATATTTCATGAATCGTCAAACTTTTGGACAGTTTTCTCACTGCTCTGACATGCTACCTTCCATGCTGTAATTCTTTCAGGCCTACCAGCAAATTAAGTTCCTTCTAGAATGAGATTTGGCATCAAGAGTGACAGTATATTCTCAACCGGGGGTTTGGGGTTTTCAAAAATGATGGCTGCCCACCTGAATCTCCTCCATCCTTCCACCCTCTGGCACAGACTTTCCCTTTTATTATGCTGCCACTGATAACTCTTTCAGCAGTTTCTCACTCATTCCAACTATGAGGGGAGCAGAGAATACTCACCTTGGAACCTTTATCTTCCACTTTCAGGGTGGACACATCGACAAAGCATATCTGCACCAAATTAGGACAGCGTATTGAGGAAAATTCTAGAGAAAAGACTGCGGTTTCTCTTTGAGACGATAAAGCACCTACCGCATAGGGGTTCTTGTGAGGATTGATTGAGAGTGAATACAAAGCTTTCAGCAGAGTACCTGTACATAGTAAGTACTCAATAAATGCTATTAGGCAGAGAGAATCTTATCATTATTGTATTTCCTAGATAAGAATACCTACCTGTCAGAGATGCCCAAATTACAATACCTACATTTACTGAAAAAAGTAAGAAGAAAGGTGCCTTGCCCAACTGACGCAAACTCAAAGCTGAAACTTACATTAGAACTCAATTCAGGAAACTAAAGAGCAACACAAACAAACGAACTAAATAGGCAAAGACTAGAATAGTAGTCAGTAGGGGGGAGGGGGGAGCGGGAGAAGGGGGATAAGTAAGGGAAGGGTCTAGTCAAGGAATGTATATGAATGACTCATGGACATTGACAACGAGGAGGGATATAACTGTGGGAGAAGGGATGGGCTGGGAGGGAGGAGCAATGGGGGGAAATGGGACAACTGTAATTGAATAACCAAAAAATAAAATTATAAATAAATAAATAAATAAACATTAAAAAAAAAAAAAAGAAACCAATTCCCTGGCTTTCAGTTAGAGCACTTTCAACTACCGTAGCGTTCCCCAAAAGTGGTGTTTTTGCTACTGATGTTATAGAAAACTTTAAGTGATACATGGATAAACATTTCTGTGTTTAATATATGTACTTTTTTGTTGTTTAGTAGGAAAAATACATACTAAAACATAAAACCTGTGACATTATGGATAATATTGCTTAGGTTGATGGTAATTTTTAAATGTCAGTCAATTAAAAAAGCATTAAATACATAACAGTACGAATGGCATTTGAACGTGATAAAAAATGTGAAGTATTACACATTTTGCCCTCCTGTGGGAGTCCCACTTGAGTGCAACTTACTTGTAGCTAGCTGATATTATTATGATTCCATTAGGCTGGTAAAACTAGGCAACCACCACTCCTCCCTCCCCTGAGGCTCCCCCCACCCCCCTCCCCAGCTACTCTTCATTCTCCCCCTCCCTTCACGTGTCCCTCTGTGATGTATAAGCATACTGCGCCCCGCCCCCGCCCCCACCCCCACCCCCCAGCCCACAAACTTTACTGAACTTGATATCTTAGAGAAACGACACTCACCCTCCATTAGTCTATTCTGGGTTCCAGGATATCTGTATCCATAAAGCAATCCTTTCCACCCCTTAGTAGGAGTAATTTAGTATCTTACCACTTTCCGTTCCTGTTCTTGCTGTCCTTTTGGGCTATGGAGCTTGACCTTGCACACACCCCTGGCGCTGTGTAACCACTCAATATTATCAGGCCTCTGGAAAGACAAAAGAAAAGGAATCTGAAAGGCTTATATATGGTTTTTAGAAACTGGCTCAGTTTGGATAAGAAGGCCCTGGAACTCAGCTATGTAGTTCATATTGGGTTAGGCTAGAAACTGGTGGGGTGAGTAGTGGGAAAGGGATTCTCTGAAATTATCAGGATCATTTTAGCATACTTCGTTGGGAAGCAAATTTAAAAGGAAGTTTAGAGAACGTGGAGATTAACTTTAGAGACTTATTTCTACTAAACTCCACTAAATCTCACCTGCCTCTACTTCCTTTGCCATTCTTAAGCACCTTCAAGGAATCAAGCATACCTCATCCCCCTTAATTGAATTTTAGTTAACCCCAGTTCAACCAGAGCCTTTCTCATGATATAAGGAGTGAAATGGGATAAACAGCTGTAACACTTACCACATAGAGCCATTGGAGAAGACTAAGGCCAACACTAGTAGAGTGAAAAAATAACCTTTTTAATTAAAACAACATATGAGATCCCACAATAGAACAAGATTCTGAACACTGAGAAAACTCGGTCTAATAGCTATAAAAACCAGGCCCCGATCCCATAGAACCATATTTAATTTTATTTTTGAAAGAATAATCATCTCTGCCAACTTCTCTTACCACTCCCCACCACCTCCCACCCCAGCCTGGAATTAAAAGTAAAAAGAAAGTGGAAAAAGCCCTAAATAATGTTTGTTATGTAAGACCTTAGACCCATGTACAGGAAGACACAGTTATGGGTTCAGTAGAATTGTTTTGGTACCTCGTACTTGGATTTGACTTTGTTTTTTAACTAACAAGAGAAACTTTTTGCCAAATGGTAGAGGGCTATTGAATTCCTCTCCTCCAACTTCCTTCAAAATTTAGACCCCTTTAACCTCTAGCTCCCTTCTCCTCTTCCCCTCTTTTTCCCCCCTCCCTTCCTCCCTTTACCTTCTTCCATTTTTCTCTCCCTCTCTCCCTCCTATACTCAGCTATCCTTTCACCGGATAGTATTACATGCCTACCCTTTATGACCCCCCCAACCCTCCAAGATCTTTGAGGGTCTCCCAAACATTTAGGAAAAGGCTTCCCATACCCTCAAAAGAGGGGGTTTCTTTTTTCCCAGAACTAGAGATCACTAGCCTAGAAACAAAGAGAGGGAGGCAAAGAGGTCTCTCGTGTCCAGATTCTAAAGAACTGTAAAAAACAACAACAACAACAACAACAAAATATATAAACTCATTACCTTGATAATGAAGTTCTTTTGGCTGAAAATGTGCCACCAAGAAAGGAGATGTGTCCCTTTAGATGGATCTGAGCAGTGTCAAGTTCTCGGGTACCCGCAGCTGGCTGCTGCCCTTGTCAGCAGTTGGACAAGACTGAAGGGCCAAAGCCTTTCCTGCTGCTTATGACCCTGGGACATGACACCAGAGTTTGTTGGGTCACAATGCCTGAAACCATAGCAACTGCAGCAAAAGTGTAGCAGGCTGGCAAACTCAACATCTCTTCATATGAAAACCACCTCAAACTGCCTTCTGTATGACAACCTTCTGTTCTCTCTAGAAGGGTACACATAATCCTTTCATGTTTTGTCCAGTTCACACCTTGAAACCTCCTTTCTCTTTCTTCTTCTTGCTGGACTTCCAGAACAATCTAATCATACTCGTTACCAGTAGAGTCTATTTTTCACAGAGCAGTGTTGATTTTCACATCTTAGCTTAATTTTCTTTGGTTTCCCCCCTGAAGGTTCAGAGTTAGAGACAGAGTTAATCAAAGTCCTTTCTGGGTATCCTGAATGAAGGTATGAAAATAGAAAGTTGGAGACTTCCTTAGCAGCTTCTGTGGTTTTATCTCGCCATTAAGACACTTTTAGTCAAAAAGAAGTTCAGAAGACTTGTGCAATATTGGAGTAGGTTATTTCATAAGAACTTGAAATAATTCTTTTCTCGTGCATTTGGATGCTATGATAATCCTTCCAGTCTGACATAAGATGTTCGTTCTTTCCTCAACTCCCCATACTCTCCTAAAGCCTTGACCACCAGCTAGCACTAGGACTTCTACTTCATGACATTGCTGTTTCTTTCTATAGCTGACAATAACAGCACAAAGTTGGGTGTCCTTAGGATCCTGGGTGCCTAACTGGTCCAACAAGCTCTAACCTTCATCATGAAACATTATTAGCCCAGAATAAAAGCCAATAGTCTTGGGACAGGGTCAGCCTTTCAGAGGCTCCTCAAGCCCCTCTTTATTATTCTCCACTATCGCCAGTGCTGGGTTTCTTGGTACGGTATTCTTTAGAAGGTCATCTATTACACTTTGGGGTGCCTTTAGCTTATCCCCAGTGTGGAACCACTCGCCCACAACCAAATGACTTGCAGGGCGCTCAAGTATTATTTTGTTCTCTCCTTTTATTTTTTCCACATGTCTCCACTTTAACCTCCTACATGAGAAGAACTGCATCTGAATTTTTAAAAGATCGGTTGAGATGACTCTCCTAAACGCTAGGGTTTCATAGTCTTGGTCTGACTTCATTTGTTACTTTCCCTGTTACCTCTAGGATTTCATGTCTTAAACTTGTTGTCCAGTTCTGATCTTTTTAGTTCATGGCATCGAAGAGAAACAGAGCTGGACATCTGTTAAAGGTGGCAAGGTAGATTTTATTCAGGCTACTGCAGTAGAGGAGAGACTTTAGATAACTAGAGCTCAACTCCAGTGCAACAAAAGGCAGGAGCCCTTTAAATGCTGGGGTGTGCTAAAGGAAAAGTATTGAGGGACATTTTGGGGGCCAACGGAGTTTGATCACCATGATCAGGGCCTCTGCGTTTGCTAACTGGCACTTATCAAAGTTGAACTCCTATCCTTCCATAGAGATTGGGAAACAGAGGCTCTGTCTTTCTTGATGATTACATTTCGAAGGGATGGCTCCCAGGTCCTGGAAACAGATATTTCTGGGTTGTAGAAGATATGTCTCAGAGGGACAGAGAAAGGATTTACAATTACAAGTTCTGTAAATGCTCTATGAAAAGGGAGGGGAGGCAGGGGCCCATGGTCAGGTTTTGGCTGAAACAGACAGGGAATTCTTTTGGCAATGTTGAGCTTTCTCAGGCCGGTATATTAAGGAGGCTGGGATCATCATTCTAAGGACATGCCTTGAGCTCATAAAAACTGAAAGTTGGAGTTTTTATAAGCCAAAGGTGAGGCCTAATTGAGAAGAAGGTTCAGATAAGCCTGACTATATCAAACCATTATGTTATATACCTTAAATACACACAGCTTTTATTAAAATTTAATTTTGGTCAAGAAGGGAGCTTTCGTCAATAGCGATGGGCTAAAATCCACAGTATAGAACTTGTTTTTCCTTTACCAATCTTTTGTCACGGGGAACTTCTGATATTTAAGTTGGAGCTCCTGTGTCTGGCTCATGTCTATGGAATAAGAAGCAAAGAAAGGAAATGTTTATTTATTCTCCAAGCACAAGAATGTATATCCCTAAGGTTAAAAAAACAAAACAAACAAACAAACGGACAAACAAACAAACAAAAAACCCTCTGTGTCTCCAAGCCCAGAAGGGAAAATCTGTGATCTGGGCCTGGAAAAATGTCTTATCAAATCCTCCAAACGACAAAGAGAGAACTCTTATTGATGATTAGAGCCCTGTCCCATGGTACCCCAACCTTGTCATCCTGGAGGCTAACAAGAGCAGTTTTTGGATGATAAACCAGTAATGAAAATGCAAGGAGGCTCAGTCATATGGTACTGCCTCTTCTTTCTCTTAAGCTGCTGAGGCTCTCAGAGTGTCCCGTACTGACAGATGGGGAAGAAAGGATGTTCAGAGTCAAAAAAAAAAAAAAAGGAACATGCTACATTAGTGTGTGGATATGTGTAAAGTAGTATGCACTTAGGTTATCCTCTAAGAGACAAACATAAATATGTTAAACCCAGAAGCTTTGGTCACCTTTTTTTCCCCCTAAGACCATCATTCATTTTCTAGCCTTGTTTATTCTATCCAAATATCTTCTCCTCCATACAAACTTGTGAATAGCCATACAAATCACACTTTAACTATGCTTTCAGTTTGTATTTGATTTGAAAGAGCTATTAATAAAAATGGAACCTGTGTTTGTAATGTAATTATTATGAATAATGGCAACATGAAGTTGAACTGAACCGAACTATCAGCCTTCATGAAACTGGTCTGCCTGTCAGTGCCACCAAGTATCTTTCAGCCTCAGATTTAGCCTCCCTAATTTAGTTTATGCAATGATACTGTGACCATTAGGTTTAATCAACTTTTCCTATTCTTGGATCACCTACACTGAAACCTTGAAGACAGGTTCTCTCTTTCTCTTCGTATCCGTGGTGATACGGGCTACAGAGTTGGGCTCAAGAAACAAATAACGGTTTTGAAAGTTCAGGCAGGAAACATAATTCAGAAAGCATGGAGTCATGGAATCTGAAATAATAACAAAGATTTTGGTTAGCTATTTGAGTGGGCAGCGTTCTTCATAAAGCAAAAACTCACACTTCAGGCATGCCTCAGAATCACCCGGAGAGCGTATTGAAACAGATAGTTGGGCCCCCTCCCAGCGTTTCTAACTCTGCAGGTCTGAACATTTGCCCGGTGCTGTGTTTTGCATGCATTATCTCATTTATTTCTCACGCAGCTGTATGATATGGGTACTATTTTAATCCAGGTTTTATTAACGGCAAAATGGAGCCCAGAGAGGCCATTTGATTGGTGGTTCAGCCACTTCCGGTATGAGCCACTTCCAGTACGAGCCGCTTCCATTATCTTGGGGACGGGGGTTTACGTGTGTGTGCTCAGAGATTAGCACGCGTTTACTCTCTTCTAGGGTCCGAAGATGCAGAAGAGGAATCCCCATAGCAAAAAAAGCAAGGGTAAAAGGTACCTAGTCTGAATTTTTGGCCCTCTCTGGTGGTTTCAAGCCTGGTTGAAAAGTGTTGATCGGTTATCTCGCCCTGCCGGTGAGCATGCTAGGGTCCGCGCACCACCTGTTGGCCGTTAGTGTGAGGCGGTTGGTCTGAAACCGTTGGTCGTGAGGCCGCTGGTCTGACGTGGTAATTCCGAGGCGGTTAGTCCCTTATCCCTCTGCCCCTCATCTGTTTGTTTTGTTATGTTCTGTTTTGTTTCGTCTTTTTTCCGTTACTGACTGGTGGGGAGCGGCTCTCCCGTGTGTAGCTTTAGCTTTCAATCCATGTATGGCTTGTTAATGGTGCTTTAAAAAAATGTTTATGTCAGAGCTGGAGAAGTGGCTGAGGAAACTAGGCTGTTAGTCGGGATTCTTTTTCGTTTTTTATCAGACCAACAAACTTTTCTGACAGAAAAGTATTTAAATGTAATATTAGTTGCTGACAGTTTTTCTCCTTCCCTCCAGAGAGTGTCTTTATTTGTCAATAAATGTTTCAAACAAAGGCCTCGGAGGAAAGAAAGGGGATCTGGAAGCATAAACCTCTTCAGGTTCCCTCATAGTGCTTATAGGCATCGATCCGCCCACACACCCTTCAGGATCGCCCCTGGTTTTAGGGACATTTAAATAGGATGAAGACTGCCCTAGTCTTCAGCTTTGTCAGGTAGTTGCCCCGCAGGGATGTCAGACTTAACCTTTCTGTGCCTGTTGCTCTCAAAGCTAGATGGTAATGAGTTCGTGTGGCCACTAGGAGTTCGCAGCTGCTTGGGAAACGTGTTTCCACACGGTACAAGATCACTCCATACAAAAACCCATTTTGCCAAGGCATTCCTCAAATTAAAAGGGAACTCGGCGAATCCCCCCTCTAGAATAACTTGCATCCGAAAACCTGCCGTTTTATGTATGTTACATTTATAACCTAATATTTCATAATTATTTATAATAGAGATGACACACTTATAACATTAATGTACTATTTCCTTAGTAGTCCCATCAAAAAGATGTGTTAGGTTCAAGGAAGAACTTCGCCTAACTCTCTGTATAGACTCTTAAGAGTTGCTCATGTACTTAGACACTCAGTAATCATTCTTGGTGATGTTGGGCTGAATATGACAACAGTGACTGTACTGGCAATAATGGTGTGCCGAACAACATGTCCTCTGAAATCCTTAGCAGTTGTATTTTAGCCTTGCTTTGGCACGTATCATGTTCTTTCGTGTGTTGGTAGTTATTTCATTATGAGCGTTACCTTTCCAAATACAGAATGAGTCTGTTTTACTCATTGTCATTTCTCCTGCCAGGGGTACTATTAGGTTCATATATATTAGTAAGTGCTTAAGGCTATTTATATAATTCAAAATCAGTGTGTGCATCGAAAACTGATATGTTTGTTATATGTCTGTTATATCGCAATTTTTTTTTAAAAGAAAGAAAATTACTGATAACGGTTGTTCAAGAATTGCTGTGCCCAGAACCATATAGAACTGCTTGGCCGTGACCAAGAACATTGGACTATTTTGGTACAAATTGCCTGGCTTATTGAACCAACTTCCTCACTGGTTCCATGGAGTCTTTCCTGTCACTCTTCAACAGACTTTTTAAAGAACCAATATATTTTATTACCCACTGTAATTGTATAACAGCTTCATTGACACCTAATTCAAATACCATCCATATAAAGTGTACAATTCAGTGACTTTCAGTGTACTCACAGAGTTGTGCAGTCATCACCAAAATAGATTCTAGAACATCTTCATCACCAAAAAAAGAGACCTCATGCCCTTTAGCTATCGTAACTCCCCCAACTCTATACCTCTCCAGCTGTTGGCGGCCAGTAATCTGCTTTGTGGATGTATAGATTGACTTATTCTGGACATTTAATATAAATGGAACCATATAATAGGTAGTCTGTTGTGACTGCTTTCACTTAGTATAGCTTTTTGCAATGAAGAGTTGTGACAACTTGTGTGGAAATGCTGTTTATGAGGACAGTTCATTAGAGACAGTGCCAAGAGCTTTCATTAGGGGCTGGTCCTCCAGGCACCCTCTGCCTAGCACATACCAAAATCCCAGAGTCCCAGGGGGAAAGCTGTTGTTCACCATAAATCATATTGTTTGCACAAACAGTTAAGGTACAATAAGCTACTCTCATCAGTTGGGATAGTGGGAGCCCTTCCCTCCGACCAAATCCAAGTTCCTAGATCCCAGCCAAGGGCCAACCTTGCAAGCAGGATTTTCAAAAACGATAGCATTGTCAGGCCCACTATGTTAACTCTTCTCTGCACAGATTTTGATACAGATTGTATTGATTCTGTAGATCAATTTGAGGGCTGCCATCTTAACAATATTAAGTATCCTACTTGATGAACATGGGATGTCTTTACATTTGTTTAGGTCTTTAATTTCTCTCGATATTTTGTGGGTCTCGGTGTACAAGTCTTGTAGTTCTTTGATTACATTTATTTTCTAAATCTTTTATTATTTTTGATGTCATCGTAAGTAGAATTGTCTTAATTTTATTTTCACATTGTTTCTTGCAAATGAATACAATTGAAATAGAAATACAATTCAATAGAAATACAACTGAGTTTTGTATGATCTTATGTCCTGTACCCTTGAGCTGGTTTATTAGCTCTCATAGCTTTCTTTTTGTGCTCATGGATTCCTTGGCCTATTAACGTGGATTGATTTTTTTGAACCAGCCTCGCATCCCTAGAATAAACCTCACTAGGTCATGGCATATAACATACTTCTTATATTTGGCTACGTTCTGTTTGCAACAGCTTGCTAAAGATTTTGAGTCTATTTTCATGAGGGATATCGGTCTGTAGTTTTCTTTTCTCATACTGTCTTTGTATGGTTTGGTATCATGGTAAAAGTGTTCTCATATAAGTAGTTGTAAGGTATTTCCTCCTCTTCTGTGTCTTAGAGAGATGGTATAGAATTGATGTTAGTTATTCTTTAAACATTTAGTTTCATTCTCCAGTGAAATATTTTGGGCCAAAAGACTTTTTTTAATTACAAATGTAATCCCTTTAAAACAATGGAACTATTCAAATTATGTATTAAATACTGAGTATATCCTGGTCTTTTCTGATTTCCAAGGGATTTTTCCATTTCAATTAAGTTGTCAAGTTTATATCTATCATAGGGTCTGTAATGATATCCTTTGTTTCATTTCTGCTATTGCTAATTTGTATTTAATTGTCAGTCTTGCTAGAGGTTTGTCAATTTTATTGATCTTTGCAAAGAACCAGCGTTCTGTTTTATTAATTTTCTCTATTGATTTTTCTATTTTCTATTTCATCAATTTTTGCTTTTATCTTGAATATTCCCTACTTTATCTTTGCTTTGGATTTATTTTGCTCTTCTTTTTCTAGTCTTGATTTGGAGCTTAGATTGACTTTTAGACGTTTCCTCTTTTCTAATATAGACAGTGGGCTATAAATTTCTCTTGCAGCAGTGCTCTGTGTCCTACAAACTTTGATGTATTGTATTTTCATACTCATTCAGTTCAATGCGTTTTTATTTGCCTTAATATTTCCCCTTTGATCAATGTGGTGCATTGTTTAGTTTCAAAGTATTTGGGGATATTCCTGTTACTTTTGTTATTGATTCCTTTGTGGTCAGAGGTATCACTCAATGATAATTTCGCTTGTTTTATGTTTGCTGGTTTGTTTTATTTATTTATTTTTCCTTTTATTTATTTATTTTTTGGTTTTTCAATTACAGTTGTCCCATTGTCCCCCATTGCTCCCCCCACCCAGCCCATCCCTTCTCCCACAATCATATCCCTCCCCATTGTCCATGTCCATGAGTCGTTTATACACATTCCTTGACTAGTCCCTTCCCATACTTATCCCCCTTCTCTCCCTCCCCCCTCCCCACTACTGACTGCTATTCTAGTCTTTGTCCTATTCAGTTCGTTTGTTTGTGTTGCTCTTTAGTTTCCTGTATTAGGTGATATCATACGGTATTTTGCTATCTTTGCCTGGCTTATTTCACTAAGCATAATTCTCTCTAGTTCCATCCATGTTGTCGCAAATGGCAGGCGTTCCTTCTTTCTTTCTGCTACATAGTATTCCATTGTGTAAATGTACCACAGTGTTTTGATCCACTCATCTACAGATGGGCACTTAGGCTGTTTCCAGCACTTAGCTATTATAAACAGGGCTGCTATGAACATAGGGGTGCATAGGTTTTTTTGAATTAGGGTTTTAGGATTTTTCGGGTATAATCCTAGCAGTGGAATCGCTGTTTCAAAAGGCAGTTCCATTTTTAGTTTTCTGAGGTAATTCCATACTGTTTTGCATAGTGGCTGCACCAGTCTGCATTCCCGCCAACAGTGCAGTAGGTTTCCGTTTCTCCACATCCTGGCCAGTATTTGTTGTTTGTTGATTTGTTGATGATGACCATTCTGACAGGTGTAAAGTGGTGTCTCATTGTGGTTTTTATTTGCATCTCCCTGATGGCCAATGATGTTGAGCATTTTTTCATGTGCCTATGGACCTTCTGTATGTCCTCTTCGGAGAAGTGTTTGTTCAGGTCCTTCGCCCGTTATTTAATTGGGTTGTTTATTTTCTTGATGTTGAGTCATATAAGCTCCTTATATATTTTGGAGATCAGTCCCCTGTCTGCGATATCATTGGCAGATATGTTTTCCCATATGGTTGGTTTCCTTTTCATCGTGCTGATGTTTTCTTTTGCTGAGCAGAAACTCTTTAGTTTGATGTAGTCGCATTTGTTTATTTTTTCCTTTATTTCTCTTGCCTTAGGAGATGTATCCGTGAAGATATTGTTACGTGGGATATCTGAAATTTTCCTGCCTACGTTTTCCTCTAGGACTTTTGTGGTGTCACGTCTTACATTTAAGTCTTTAATCCATCTTGAGTTTATTCTCGTGTGTGGTGTAAGTTGGTGGTCTAGTTTCATTTTTTTGCACGTCCCTGTCCAGTTTTCCCAGCACCATTAGTTAGAGAGGCTCTTCTCACTCCATTTTATGTCCCTTCCTCCTTTATCAAAGATTAGTTGACCATAGAGGCCTGGGTTGTTTTCTGGACTCTCTATTGTGTTCCACTGATCTATGTGTCTGTTCTTATGCCAGTACCAGACTCTTTTGATCACAGTGGCTTTGTAGTATTGTTTGATGTCTGGTATCGTGATTCCTCCTGCTGTGTTCTTCTGTCTCAAGATTGCTTTTGCTATTCGGGGTCTTTTTGGTTCCATATGAATTTTTGGAGTATTTGTTCTAGGTCAGTGAAATATGTCAATGGCATTTTAATAGGGATTGCATTGAATCTGTAAATTGCTTTGGGTAGTAGGGCCATTTTGATGATGTTGATTCTTCCCATCCAAGAAGATGGTATTTGCTTCTATTTTTTTTGTATCTTCCTTCAATGTGGCGTGATTTTCAGTGTACGGGTCTTTTTATCTCTTTGGTTAAGTTTATTCCTAGGTATTTTGTTTTTCTTGCTGCTATAGTAAATGGTATTTTCTCTTTTGCCTCTGTCTCCGATAGTTTATTGTTGGTGTACAGAAATGCCTTAGATTTCTGTATACTTATTTTGTACCCTGCTATTTTGCCAAATTCACTTATTATATCGAGTAGTCTTTTAGTGGAGTTTATAGGGTTTTCTAGGTATGCTATCATGTCGTCTGCAAATAGTGATAGTTTTACGTCTTCTTTCCCAATTTGGATGCCTTCTATTTCTTTGTCTTGTCTGATTGCTGTGGCTAGGACTTCCAACACTATGTTGAATAGGAGTGGAGAGAGTGGACAGCCTTGTCGAGTTCCTGATTTCAGGGGAACGCTTTCAGTTTTTGTCCATTGAGTATGATGTTGGCTTCGGGCTTCTCCTATATAGCCTTAATTATGTTAACGTATGCTCCCTCTATTCCCATTTTGCTGAGTGTTTTCATCATCAATGGGTGTTGTACTTTATCAAATGCTTTCTCTGCATCTATAGATAGGATCATGTGATTTTTGTCTTTCATTTTGTTTAGGTGATGTGTTATATTTATTGCTTTGAGAATATTAAACCATCCTTGCATCCCCGGGATGAATCCCACTTGATCATGGTGTATGATCTTTTTGATGTATTGCTGGATCCTGTTTGCCAAAATCGTATTGAGGATTTTAGCATCTATGTTCATCAGTGATATTGGCCTGTAGTTCTTTTTCTTCGTTGTGTCTTGACCTGGTTTAGAATTAGGGTAGAAAGAGTTTGGGATTTTTTCCCTCTTCTTGGATTTTTTGGAATAGTTTGGTTAGGGTAGGAGTTAGTTCTTCCCTCAATGTTTTGTAAAATTTGCCTGTGAAGCCATCCGGTCCAGGGCTTTTGTGTGCAGGGAGCTTTTGGATCGCTGTTTCGATTTCCTCCTTTGTTATTGGTCTGTCGAGACTTTCTACTTCTTCTTGGTTCAGTTTTGGAAGGTTATACGTTTCTAGAAATTTGTTCATTTCTTCTAGGTTGTCGAATTTCTTGCCATACAGTTGTCTGTAGTAATTTCTTACAATTGTTTGTATTTCTGAGGTATCAGTCGTGATTTCTCCTCTTTCCTTTCTGATTTTGTTTATTTGTGTCTTCTCTCTTTTCTTCTTGATGAACCTGGCTAGAGGCTTATCGATTTTGTTTATTTTTTCAAAGAACCAGCTCTTGGTTTTGTTGATTTTTTGGAGTGTTTATTTAGTGTCTATGTCACTTAATTCTGCTCTGATCTTGAGGATTTCCTTTCTTCTTCTTGCCCTAGGCTTTGTTTGTTGCTGTTGTTCTAGTTCTTGTAGCTTTAGGATTAGTTTTATTTTTTGTTTGTTTTTTTTTTTACTTGAGCTTCTTCTGTTCTTTTCAGATATGCCTGTATTGCTATGAACTTCCCTCTTAGGACTGCTTTTGCCGTGTCCCATAGGTTTTGGGCTGTTGTGTGTTCATTGTCATTAGTTTCTAGAAATTTCTTGATTTCCTCTTTGATGTCATTGTTAACCCATTCGTTATTTAATAGCGTGTTATTCATTCTCCATGAGTTTGGGTGTCTTTGATTCTTTTCTCTGAGGTTGATGTTTCGTTTCAAGGCATTGTGGTCTGAAATGATGCTTGATATCATTTCAATTTTCTTGAATTTGTTGAGGCTTGTTTTGTGTCCTATCATATGGTCTATCTTTGAAAACGTCCCATGTGCCTTTGAAAAGAATGTACATTTTGCTTCTTTGGGGTGAAAAGTTCTGTATATATATATATATATATATATATATATATATCAGTTAATTCCGTGTGGTTTAGTGTGTTGTTCAATGCCTGTATATCCTTGGTGTTTCTTTGCTTGGATGATCTGTCTGTTGTTGATAATGGAGTGTTGAAGTCCCCTACTATGAGTGTGTCGTTGTTAATATCCTTCTTGTGGTCTTCTACTATTTGCTTTATGTATTTGGGTGCTCCTATGTCGGGTGCATATATGTTTATCAGTGTTATATCTTCTTTTTTTTTTTTAATAATTTATTTGTTAGTTTGTTTATTTATTTATTTATTTTTAGAGAGAGGGAAAGGAGAAAGAGAGGGAGAGAAACATCACTGTGTGGTTACCTCTCACTCGCGCCCCCAACTGGGGACCTGATGTGCAACCGAGTCATGTGCCCTGACTGGGAATCGAACCACCGACACTTGGCTCGCAGGCTGACGCTCAATCCACTGAGCCACAGCAGCCAGGTATATCTTCTTGATGGACTGTTCCTTTAAGTATTATGAAATGTCCTTCTTTGTCTCTTTGTATTGCCCTTGCTTTGAAATCCGTTTTGTCTGATATGAGTACTGCTACGCCAGCTTTTTTTTCAGGTCTGTTTGCTTGGAATACTTTTTTATATCCCTTTACTTTCAGTCTATGTAAATCTTTTGTTTTGAGGTGTGTTTCTTGTAGAAAGCAAATATGTGGGTTCTGTTTTCTTATCCATTCTGTTACCCTATGTCTTTTAATTGGGGCATTTAATCCTTTTACATTTAAGGTTATTCTCAACATGTATTTATTCATTTCCCTTTGAACCTCTGTTCCTCTACTCTTTATGTATATATATATATATAAATTTTTTTTTCTCTTTCTTTTTCTTAGACTATTCCCTTTAGCATCTCTTGCAATGCTGGTTTGGTGGAGATGTATTCTTTTAGTCTTCCTTTGTCTGAGAAACTCCTTATTTCCCCTTCTATTTTGAGTGAGAGCCTTGCCGGGTCGAATATTCTTGGTTGTAGGCCTTTGTTTTTCATTGCTTGAAATATTTTTGACCATTCCCTTGTGGCTTGTAGTGTTTCTGTTGAGAAATCGGTTGACAGCCTTATTGGAGCTCCCTTGTAAGTTATTTGCTGTTTTTCTCTTGCTGATTTTAGGATTCTCTGTCTTGGAATGTTGCCATTTTAACTATGATGTGCCTTGGAGTGGGTTTTGGGGGGTTCCTCTTTATTGGAACTCTCTGTGCTTTCTGGACTTGCATAACTCTTTCTCTCATCAGGTTGGGAAATTTTTCTGTCACTATTTTTCCTATCAGTTTATCTATTCCTTGTTCTTCTGATTCCTCTTTGATTCTGATTACTCTTATATTGCTCTTCCTTATGCTATCCTGCAACTCCCTTATCTCTTCTTCATACTTTTTAAATCTTTTTTCATTTTGCTGTATCGTCTGAGAATTTTTTCCTACATTGTCCTCTAACTCACTAATACAATCCTCTGCCTCGTTTACTCTGCTTTTGACTGCTTCTACTGTGTTATTCGGTTCAGAGATTGCATTCTTCATTTCTTCCTGGTTCTTGTTGATAGTTTCTATGTCTTTTTTATGCTGGTGTAGTTCTCTGCAAGTTCCCTGTAATTTTCTTGCAGCTGTTGGTAACTTCCTTGGAGGTTGTCGTAGTTGTTTTTGAGGTTGTCGAGTATATTGAGCTTCTTCACCATCATTGTTTTGAATTCCATGTCTGACATTTGGACTATGTCAATTCCATCTACCTCAAAATAAAACTACCATGCCTCCTTCTTGATTAGAGCACCTCAAGTGGCGAACCTCTTTAGTTTGATAACCCAGCTTGCTTGAACAGACTCACATATTAAAATGGTAAAAGAGAGAGAGAGAGAGAGAGAGAGAGAGAGAGAGAGAGAGAGAGAGAGAGAGAGAGAGGAAGAAAGAAAGAAAAAGAAAGAGAGAGTGAGAGAGAGAGAGAAAGGAAGGAAGAAAGAAAGAAAGAAAGAAAGAAAGAAAGAAAGAAAGAAAGAAAGAAAGAAAGAAAAGAAGGAAAGAAGGAAGGAAGAAAGGAAGAAAGGAAGGAAGAACAGAGTGGTAAATATTGAGTATAGTACAACCTAGTAAGATTCTAAGAAGGGAACCATCGGGAAAGGTTGCCACTAATAAGTATGACTTAGGCTGGTCTTTATAAGTTTAGAACAGTCAGAGAAGCATATTCTAAGCAATGGAAATTGCATAAAGGCTTGGAAGAAGAAACATATAGGACGTGGTGTCTCCTGAGGACGAGGCAGCCTCCCCAGGGAGTGGTGATTTATGAGGGAGGTATGGAGAGCTCTGGAACAAGGAAGGGGCTTTCCAATTTGATTTCAGAAGTGCTAGAGAGTGACTGTGTGTCCTCGAACAGCTAGAGCAATGTAACAAACCTAGTACTGTGCGACCTTAGGACTACAGCAGTTTTCAGGAAAAGCTTACTGGAGAAGATGTGTTGGGGACAGAGGTCACCTGAAGATGAAAGTGCAGACTTGGGAGCAGACAAGAAGAGAAGCAACAGAGCTTGGTTCAAGATTGGAGTCAGGGAGCAGAGAGAGGGAACACTCAAAGCTCACTCTAGGGTTTCTAGCTTGGGTAGTGTTGTAGGTTGAATTGTGTCGCTTTCAAATTCACATGCCTAAGTCCTAATGTGCAGAACTTCAGAACATGACCTTAATTTGGAGACAGGGTCTCTACAGAAGTGATCAAGTTAAAATGACGTTATTAGGGTGGCCTCGATTCATTATGATTGCTGCCCTGGACACAGGGAGAAACCATGCAAAGACAAAGTTGGGGGTCAGGTGTACCACAGATTTCCAGCAAAACAGGACGCTCTCACAAGAAACCAACCTGCCAACACGTTGATCTTAGACTTCTCTGGCCTCTATAACTATGAGAGAATGAATTTCAGCTGCTTTTTACTTATTACTTTTTTAAACAAAAGAAATGTAGTTTCTCACATTTCTGGAGGCTTGCTTAAGATAAAAGTATCATCACGGTTGATTTCTTCAGAGGTGTCTTTCTTAAGCGTATAGATGACCATCTCCCTGTGTCTGTACATGTCTGTTCTCTGTCCATCTCTGTGTCTAAATTTCCTCTTTTTAAATCCACGCCCACTTTGATTTTATTTTAATTTGATTACCTCTTTAAGTATCTCCAAATACAGTCACATTCTGAGGTACTAGAGGTTAGAACTTCAACATATGAATGGAGGGAGCATTCAGCCCATACAGGGAAAGAAGAAAACACAAAAGGGGAGGCAGATGAAAAGAAGGAAAAAAGGGTGAAGGGTATGTATCAGTTTTGAATGGCTTCCTCTGCAGGTCATAGTAATTCACAGAGTATTGAACCAGGGCTTTGCTTTTATCACTGACATTAAGTTCGATGGGGGTGGTGTGCCATCACTGGCTCAGCTGGGAAAAAAGGTCATCAAAGACCAGGCTCTTGCACTATTTCTACTCTGCCATCTTTGCGTTTTTCATCTGAATGCTGGTTGTGTCGCGGGGACAAGATTGCTGTTGCAAACCCAGAGATTCTGTCTGCCTTCAAGACAGGAAGATGGGGAAATAGGCTCTACCGATGATCTCCCTTCTCTGTCCTTTTCATGGAGAAGCCAGGTCTGTCCCGGAAGCCCCCTAACACATTTCCATTTATGTTTCCTTGGCCATAATTGGGTCACGTGGCCAGCCCTGGCCATCAGAAACTCTGGCTTCCCATATCCTTTGGTAAGAGGCAGCAAGGAAGAAGGGGGTCAAGATACCTCATGAATTAGTCAATCAAGTTCAGGTTAGGGAGGGAGAGAGGAGTGAGCAAAAAGAATAGTAGGGAGCTGGGGGAAGAGAAGAAGAGGAAACTTGTCTGCAATCATTTTTAATTACTTTATGAAAAAGACGAAGTTTTCAAATGGTAGCCCTTTCCAGGGTAATCCCCTCGTCTAATCATTAGTTATTGTAATAGCCAAAGTATAGTTCAATAGCTAAACAACCTCTCATCTCTTTGCAAAAACGTATGCATTTCTGCTGCTTTGAAAAGAGTAAAAAATAAAAGAATTGTGTTTGGAAATAACAATACTTCAGAGACAGGCCTTAAACGCTTCCTTTGTCCCTTAAGAAAAGCCCTGCAGAGATATGGCCAAACCAATGTAAGAATCAGCATTCAAAAGAGGAAGGGAGCCCACCCATGAGGGCCCTCAGGGTAAATTTCATGAAAAATCTGGAAGGGATACCCACATGCAGGTACTACTGGCAGGCTCAGGTTTCAACTTAATAGCAAGTAAGGGATTTCAATAAGTTACTTGGGAATAAACATGCAGATTCAAGGAATCCCTGAGTTGAGAGAAACTCTGATTAAAATAAAAATGTTTTAGTCCTGGCATTCTGAGCAAGATATACAATGGGTCAAGAGGCCAAGTAGTGCCCTAACCAGTGTGGCTCAACTGGTTGGGCATCATCCATTAAAGTGAGAAGTCACTGGTTCAATTCCTGCTCAGGGCACATGCCTGGATAGCAGGCCAGGTCCCCATTGGGGCACCTGTAAGAGAGGCAACCGATCGATGTTTCTCTCTCACGCCAATGTTTCTCTCTTCTTTCTCCCTCCCTTCCCTTCTCTAAGAATAAATAAATAAAAAATCTCAAAAGAGAGGCCCTCTATCTCTTCCAACAAAGACACAAAAGACCAAAAATCAGAGAAAGGAAACCTAGAGCTTTATCACTCCAACACACTAGATTTTTGTTGCTGTTGTGTCCTTCCAGAATCTGTGTACATGTATATCTTTTCAGATGTAACCATGGCATATGCACTGCTTCATGTTCTACTTTATTCAATTTTATATCGTACACCGTTCCCATGTTTCTGCACAGTTTTCACTACAATCCTGCACACTTCATTATGCTGCTGAACCATAAGGATTGGGAACACAGGTTGCCTCCATTTTGTTTCTTGAGCTGTTCTTGTGAAAGATGAAGGTCGAGTTCTAAACATTGGAAGAATGCATTGGGGGTAGGCGGAGCAGACTCCATATACCATCTTTACTTCCTAGGTCTGCACTTGACCTTTCCCTGCCTCCCACTCTGCCATCACATTGGGCATCCTCATCACAGGTAGTTGAAAACCCCTGTAACTTTCAGGTACCTTCTTTCCAGAAAAGAAAATATAGGGTTCACTGCCTTCCACTACAGCAGTAACTTTGACAGCCATTCTTCACCTATATAGGATGGTTTCTTTCAAAATCACGTGTCAAGGGGAAGCTGTAACAAAGACAAAAGAAAGCCTCTTTAATATTGTGCTCTGAGTCCTATGTAGTAGGCTTGAGGGACACAGAAGCTTCTCCTGGATCATAAATGGCACGTCCATGCCATAGTGGCCCTTGGGCTTGATAGAGATCTTGCATATCGATTCTTCACAATTCCTCCATCTTTGAAAGCTACAGTTCTTAACAACAAGTTAGTATGTTATATTCTCTCAAACAGTTGTCTGCTTTATGTAAGATTGACACTTGTTTCAGGGTTCCGGGAAACAGACGGTTAGGATAGTTCAAAGTTAGGATATTTAAGCAGTGCTTAATAAAGTGGTCTGTTCAAAGAAGTGTAGGCAGAAGACAGGAAGATCACAACGAAAAGGGAAGTTTACTCCTGCCTTTGTGACAGGTAAGCCCTCACCACACCCAGGTATACTGAGCTCCCAGCACCTGGAAGGGGAAGTGAGGAGAAAGGGGCGCCTAGAGGGAGAGATACTGATGGTGGGGTCCACCCAGCACCGCTCCACATGGGTCTGAAGGGAACCTGCTCTCCTCCCCTTTCTGATCTCCTCAGGGATCCTCCTGGCTGATGCCACCTGGAATCTGGAGGGCAAGGCCTCATATAGTTCACTAGCCAGCCTCCCAAGACACCAGGCAGTGTAAAAAGCAACTCAGGAAAAGCAAGAGGGAGAAATCTGGCACAAAGTTTTTAAGGAAGCATTAAGCTTCTCAAAGGGTACCGACCATGTTCTAAATCCCTAGCTTTCCGGTATTAGACAAGAACATAGCAATGTTTCTCATCTGTAAATGGGGATAATAATAGTTGGCTGAAATGAGGCCAGTGTCACTCCAGGAAGACCAGCCTTAAAAAAAAAAAAAAAAAAAAACTAGAACAGGTTTACATTGATGAATAGGTGGCAGCAGGTGTGTGGGTGATTTGCAGGTACTTTCCCTAAATGGGGCTCTCCCTAATTCACCTTGCTTGATGAAGTAAATTCAATGTTAACAGCTGCTGCCTCTGGAGAACCACATTTGGAGGAAAAGGCAGCAGAGGGTATATGAGGTAGCTTACTCTGCTTAATCTCTCTTCCTTACCTTTGACTTGTTCCTCATAGCTGCAGTTCTTGGACGCAATTTTGTCTCCACTGCTTTGCAATTAACAAATAAAGAGGCTCAAGCCACCCAGTGAGTTTCCCAGCAGCTGTTTATCCAGGCCGCCCTCCAGCTGGAGGGAAACAAAGGCAAAACAAAGAGCATTTTTCTCCCTCCCGGGCCTCGGAGTGACGGTCCCCCAGCTTCCTGATCCTCTTTAATTGATTCTTCAGACTAAAGTGAAGAGGCGATGGACTTCATGCAGCCTCTCCTGGAAGAAGAAAGTTTTTGAAGGAAACCTGCTGCCTGATGAATGGAGGAATTTCCTCCTGCACTGACAGGTTCTCCAGTTTTATGCCTGTACCACACAGGAATTCAGAGGCAGGAGTGTGGACACCGGAAGGAGCAGGTAACGTCTGAACTGGAACGAGAGACAAGAAATAAAAGCCTCAGGTTAGAGTCTTGATCAACATTACAGTTTGGCTTATGCACATTTCTATGAGTTCTGTGCCTAAAAGATATACATTTATAATTTTCTCTGAATACAGTTTCAATGGTCCCCAATTCCAGGGTGAGGAGAAACAGTGGAAGGACTCATGAGGCACCAGCATTTGAAAGTAAGGACAGTGTCACTCGGTGTCGATGGTACCCTTGGGCTGGCCCGTTCTGAATCTTCTAATTGAATTAGATATTAGATATGCTCTCCTCAAACTTCTAGGAAGGTTATTTAATACTTTCGCTGAAGCAAAAAAACTTGTTACTTTCCAAGCAACCTACTCCCTTTTGAACAGCTCTTTTTAAAAATCATTTTATATGCTTGACATATAGAAAGCTGTACATATTAACGTATACAACTTGATGAGTTTCAGCGTAAGCACACATCCGTGACCATTATTACAATCTGTCATAATGCATCCATCACTTCCAAGTTTCATCTCACCCTCATTATTATTATTATTAGAAAATGTTACCTGATATTTACCTGAATAATGAAAAGGCTGTCTCACAGAACGTTTGTGTCCAAATAAGCTTTTCTAGGTCATAAAGTGGGCTAAGAAAATGATACGTTTTAGACATCTTTAATCCAGGCTTGATGCAAATTATGTCAAGACTTGATGCCTTAAAATTCAATAGCAGGGACTGTAGTGGAAGCAGCTGCTTTTGAGTTTGTTATGTGATAAACTAACCATTAACTTTTGCTTAGAAAGACAAGAGAAGGTCAACTAATATTTACATAACCTTTAAAGTAAATTTTAAGTTGAATCTATACTTACTTGTTTTGTTTTCTTTTTTGTTTTTTAAAGATGTGCTGATCAGTCTCCTTAGCTAAAACAAAAACATTTAGAGGACATTGAAATGTTTGGTTTTGTTGTTGTTGTTGTTAATTGTTCCACCTTGAGACCATGGATGTTTATCATAGAAAATGGTATTAGAGTATTTGTTGTAGAAAACTACAAAGTTCACTTCAAGTTGTGATCTATGTTTGGCAGAGAGATTTGGTCTATTTCTCTAACCTTGCAATGGCCTGCTGATTGTCACCTTACTGATTCACGATGTGCTAACTTACATGTAAATACACGATAGAGACCATTACAGAGTTATTTTTTTAGAAAGTTTTATTGTTTATGCTATTACAGTTGTGTAGGAATACAAGTCTTTATTTCTCAGGGATGAATGTGAGGAGTGCAATAACTGGGTTGTATGATAACTTTATGTGTTGTATGATAACTTTATGTGTTGATTTTTAAAAACAAACTACCCTACAGGAATACAGACAGAGTCAGAAATGTTCACGCCCCTTTGACTTCAATGGATAGATCTTCTATACAGAAAACCAACAAGGAGAGAGCGGCCTTAAATGACACATTAGACCAAATGTATTTAATTGATATCTTCAGAGCATTTCATCCCAAAGCAGCAGACTATATGTACTTTTTAAGTGCACATGGAACATTTTCTAGGATAGACCACATATTAAGACATAAGTATGTTATTAAACAATGAATGGGTCAACAATGACATCAAGGGAGAAATCAAAAGATACCTTGAAACAAATGAAAATAAGGACACAACAATTCACACTCTGTGAAAACACTGGGAAAGCAAGCAATCCTGAGAAATAAATTCATATCATTGCAGGCCTATCTCAAAAAAAACAAGAAAAAGCTCAAATGAACGATTTCACTTTACACTGAAAGGAACTTGAAAAAGAATAACGAACAAAACCCAAAGTGAGCAGAAGGAAGGAAATAATAAATATCACAGCTGGAATAAATAAAATAGAATCTAAAAAAGATACAAAAGATTAATATATCTAAGAATTGGTTCTCTGAAAAGATAAGAAGGATTGGCAGGCCTTTCACCAGACTCATCAAGAAAATAAAAGGATGCAAATGAATAAAATCAGAAATGTAAGCGGAAAAATAACAACTGACGCCAAAGAAATACAAAGACTTATAAAAAAGATATTGCGAACAACAATAAAATATGCCAACAAACTGGACAACCTGAACGAAATGGAGTAATGCCTAGAAACACACACTCTTTCAAAAACAAATCAAGATGAATCAGAAAATCTTAGTAGACATATTACACCTGGTGAAATTGAAGCAGTAATAATAATCTTTAAAAACCTCCCAACAAACAAATGCCCTGGACCAGATGGCTTCACAGGTGAATTTCACCAAACATTCTGAGAAGAACTAACACCTCTCCTCAAACATTTTAAAATAAAATTGAAGGGGAGGGAAGACTCCCGGACTCATATTATGAGACCAGCATTATTCTAATTCCAAAACCTCGTAAAAGATTCTACAAAGGAAGAAAAATATAGCCCAAAGTCCCTGATGAACACTGATGCTAAAATCCTCAACAAAATATTAGCAAACCAAATATGGCGATGCATCCAAAAGGTCACAGATCTTTATCAAGTGGGATTCACTCCAGAAATGCAAGGTTGGCACAACATTCACAAATCAAAAAATGTGATTCACCTATTTAAAAAATGAAGGATAAAACCACATGATCATATCAATAGATGCAAAAAAAGCTTTTGATACAATCCAGCACCCATTTTTGATACAAACTCTCAGCAAAATGGGAATAGAGGAAACATACCTAAACATAATAAAGGCCATATATGACATACCAACTGCCAGCACCATACTCAATGGGCAAAAACTACAATGTTCCCCTCAAGATGAGGAACAAGGCAGGGATGTCCACTTTCACCTCTCTTATTCAACGTAGTACTGGAAATCCTAGCCATAGCAATCAGACAAGAAGAAAAATAAAACCCATCCAAATTGGAAAGAAAGAAGTAAAACTGTCTTTCTTTGCAGATGAAATGTTTTTGTACATAGAGACTCCCAAAGATTCCACAAGAAGTTACTAGAATGGATAAATGAATTTCACAAAGTAGCGCGGTACAAAATTGATATCCAGAAATCAGTTGCATTTTACAAGCCAATAACGAACTAACGGATAGGGAAACTGAGAAAACAAGTCCATTCACAATTGCTTCAAAAAATATAAAATCCCTAGCAATAAACCTGACCAAGGATGTAAAAGACCTCTTCTCAGGAAATTACCAGACATTGAAGAAGATACAAGTGGAAACACATACTGTGTTCAAGCATAAGAAGAATTAGCATCATTAAAATGTCCAAGCCACCCAGCAATCTGTAGATTCAACACAAGTTCCATCAAGAACCCATGGCATATTTCACAGAGCTAGAACAAATATTTAAAAGTTGAGATGAAACCGCAAAAGGCAACAGGGATCCTGAGAGAAAAGAAGAAAGTTGGCGAAATCACGCTACTTAATGTGAAACTATACAATTAAGCCATAGTATTCAAAACAGCATGGCTCTGGCATAAAAAAAGCACATGCCTGTATCAGTGCAACAGAACAGAGAGCCCAGAAATAAATCCACACCTTTACACTCAATTAATATGTGACAGAGGAAGCAAGCACACACACAATGGACTAAAGAATGCTTACTCACCAAATGGTCTTGGGAAAGTTGGACAGATACATGCAGCAAAATGAAACTAGGCCACATTCTTACACCACACACAAAAATAAATTCAAAATGGATTAAAGATTTAAATATTAGACCTAAAACCATAAAAGTCATAGAAGAAAACCTAGGCAATAAAATATCAGGCATGGCTTGTAGCAATATTTTATTGGATATATCTCCCCAGGCCAGGGAAACAAAAGAAAACATAAACAAATGGGACTACATCAAACTAAAAAAGCTATTGCACAGCAAAGGAAAACATCCACAAAATAAAAAGACAACCCACAGAATGGAAGAACGTACCCACCAATACATCTGATAAGAGGTTAATATCCAAAATTCATTAAGAATTTACAAAACTCAACACCAAAAACCCAAGTAACCCACTTAAAAAGTGGGCAAAGGAGCTGAATAGACAGTTCTCCAAAGAGGGCATACAGATAGCCAATAGACATATGAAAAGGTGCTCAATGTCACTGATCATCAGAGAAATGCAAATGAGGACCACAATACGATATAACCTCACACCTGTCAGAGGGGTTATCATCGATAAGTCAAAAAGCAATAAGTGCTGGTGAGGATGTGGAGAAAAGGGAACCCTCCTGTACTGTTGGTAGGAATGCTGATTGGGATGCAGTATGGAGATACCTCAAAAAAATTAAAAATAGGTCTGCCTTTTGACCCAATGTTCCCACTTCTGGGGATATATCCGAAGGGACACAAAACACTAATTTGAACGGACATAAGCACCCCTGTGTTCATTGCAGCATTATGTACAATCACCAAGATACGGAAGCATCCCAAGTGTCCATCAGTAGATGAGTAGATAAAAGAAGTATGGGGCATTTCGTTTTAAATGCTGCTAAGTCGTAAAAAAGAAGAGCAAGCAGGTTTTACCCTTTGTAACAGTATAGACAGACCTGGAGAACATTATGCTAAGTGAAATAAGCCAGTCAGAGAAAGACGAATAAAAAGGACTTAAGGAAAAAACGCAAAGACCTTTCAAACTCATGGAGAATGGATAATATGCTATTAAATAATGAATGAGTTAACAATGACATCAAAGAATAAATCGAGAAGTTTCTGGAAAAAAATGGAAAGGAACACACAACAACCAAAAACCTATGGGATACAGCGAAAGCAGGCCTGAGAGGAAAGTTCTTAGCAACACAGGCCTACCTAAAAAGGATAGAAGAATCTCAAATAAAACATCTAACCCTACAGCTACAAGAACTAGAGGAACAACAACAAACAAAGCCCAGAGCGAGTAGAAGGAAGGAAATCATCAAGATGAGAGCAGAATTAAATGACATAGAGACTAACCAAACAATTCAAAAGAGCAACAAGAGTAGGAGCTGCAGCTGGTTCTTTGAAAAGATAAAGAACACCGACAAGCCTTTAACCAGGATCATCAAGAAAAAAGGAGAGAGGACCCAAATAAATAAAATCAAAAGTGAAAGAGGAGAAATCACAACCGATACCACAGAAATACAAAGGATTGTAAGAAATTACTACGAACAACTGTATCACAAGAAATTTGGCAACCTAGATGAAATGGACAGATTTCTGGAAACATACAACCTTCCAAAACTGAATCAAGAAGAAGCAGAAAGCCTGAATGGACCGATAACAAGTATTGAAAATAGAAACAGTAATCAGAAAACTCCCAGCACTCAAGAGCCGTGGACCGGATGGCTTCACAGGCGAATTTTATAAAACATTTAGGGAAGAACTATAGCCTATCCTTCTCAAACTACTCCAAAAAATTCAAGAAGAGGGGAGACTTCCAAACTCTTTCTATGAGGCCAGTATTTCCCTAATTCCAAAACCAGGTCAAGACACCACAAAGAAAGAAAACTACAGGTCAATATCGTTGATGAACAGAGATCCTAAAATCCTCAACAAAATATTGGCAAACTGGATGCAGCAACACATTAGAAGGATCATACACCACGATCAAGTGGGATTCCTTCCAGGGCTGCAAGGATGATTTAATGGATGATAGCAAATACTATATATATTATATGCTATCACCTAATACAGGAAACTAATGAACAACACAAACAAACGAGCACCTGAACCGGAGGCATGTAAGCAAGGAGCAGGTTCACAGTGACAAGAGGGGAGCAGGGAGGGAGAGAAGTGGGGTAAGAAGGGGAATGGTCTAGTCAAAGAGCATGTATAAATGACCATTGACATGGATAATGGGGTGGGGATTGACTATGGTAAAAGGGGTGGGCAGGGTGGGGGGAAGCAATTGTGAATTAAGTGGGACAGCTATAACACATAAACAAACAAACAAAAAACTTTAGAGGGATAAAAAAATAAAAGCTAAATAAATAAATAAATAAATAAGCCAGCAAACCTCCCCTGCATCTCAAAAAATCTCTTCACATTAAAAAAAAAAAAAAAAAAAAAAAAAAAGGAATTGTAATACCTAAGCCAATGTTGGGAGGGGAAAAAAATGGAAAAAGTGGGAGGAATCAAGATCTATCTAATCGAAGAAGGTTATGATGGAAGACGGGCAGAGACATGGATTAAGGGACCAGACAGAAAATGCAAAAACTGACCCATATAACTCCTCTGAACTGGTTTGGACAAGGGAGAAAAAGGAATTCAGTAAAATAGTCTTTCAACAAATGATGCTACAGCTATCGCACAGCCATGGGAAAAAAAATAAACTTCAACCTAAGTCTAACACTTTATTCAAAAACTAACTCAAAATGGATCATGGACTTCGATGTAAAATATAAAACTGTAAACGTTTCAGAAAAAAATAGCACAGTGGAACATGTTTAGGAACTGAGGCTAGGCAAAACGTTCTTGGTTTCACACCTAAAACACAATTCATTAAAGAGAAAATCAATAATCTGGAACTTAGCAAACTGAAAACATTTTGCTCTGTGAAAGACTGCTAAGCAGATGAAAAGAAAAGTTTCACCGTAGAAAAAATATTTTCGAACTCCGTATCTGAGAAATGACTAGGAGCTAGAGTACACAAAGTACTCTGAAAATTCAACAGTAAAAAGGCAAACAATCCAACTGGAGCATGGCCAAAAGGCATGAAGAGATATTTCCCCAAATAAGATGGCAAAAAAGCACATCAAAAGATGTTTGGCATTATTAGCCGTTAAGAAAATGTAAAGTAAAACCACAATGTGCTATCACTATATCCTATCAGAATGGCCAAACTAAAACACTGTGACAACACGAACCCCGAGAAACTGGATTATTGCTGGTGGAAATATAATGATAAAACCACCTCGGAAAAGTCTGGCCGTTTTTAAAAATTAATTAATTTATTCTTATTGTATTTCTTTCCATTACCATTGAGTCCCCTTGTAGCCCCCTCCTCCGTAATCACCACACTGTTGTCCATGTCCATGAGTCCCTTTCCCTCTTTGTTCAATTCCTCCCCACTACCCTCTCCTCACCACTTAGCTGTCATCCTGCTCTCTATCTATGAGTCTGTCTCTATTTTGCTTGTTAGTTCCGTTTCTTCATTAGATTCCATGTATGAGTGAAATCATATGGTATTCATCTTTCTCTGACTGGCTTCTTTCACTTAGCATAATGTTCTCCAGGTCTATCTATACTGTCACAAAGGATAAAACTTGCTTTCTCTTCCTTTTTTACGGCTTAACCGTATTCCATTGTGTAAATGTCCCATAGTTCTTTTATCTACTCATCTACTGATGGGCACCTGGGCTGCTTCCGCATCTTGGTGATTGTAAATAATGCTGCAATAAATGTAGGGGTGCTTATGTCCTTTCGAATTAGTGCTTTGAGTCCCTTTGGATATGTTCCCAGGAGTGGGATTACAAAGGCAGATCTATTTTTAATATTTTGAGGTATCTCCATACTGTATTCCACAGTGGCTGTGCCAATCTGCATTCCCACTAACAGTGCAAATGAGTCCCCCTTTCTCAAATGATAGCCATTCTGATAGGTGTGAAGTGATATTTCATTGTGGTTGATCTATCATTTTTAATAATTCCAATATTCAGACTTTTTCAGAAATATGTTCTAACATTTTTACCTCTGTTAAAAGCCATATCTTCCTGCCTCTTTGTATGCTTTATACTTTTTTGTTGATAACTGGACATTTTGAGTATTATAATGAGCTAACTCTGAAAGTCAGATTCTTGCCCTCCTTAGAGATAGCTTTTTTTTTTTTTTTTTTTTTTTTTTTTTTGTATTTTGGGAGTTGTAGTCATCCATTGTTTGAAGTGACTTTTCCAAATTAATTTTGCAAAATCTGTATTCCTTGTTGTCTGTGGTTACTAACGTTTCTGTTCTATTATCTCTGTCATCAGCTTGTGAGCTGACAGAGATGTCCTGACACGAATGGATTTTTTTTTTAAATGTGTGTGAGATGTATTTATTTTTATATCATCTGATAGATGTTGCCATGGAAGCCGCTGAAGCCAGAGGGGGGTGGAACAAAGGGAACAGTCTTCACTGGTCACTCAGGGAACCACCAGACCAGCCAAAATACATAGCCCTAACATTTTCTAAGGCCTCACCATTTCCCTGGCACCAGCCAACTGTTCTAGGAAGGTAGAAAGCAGCAGGGTTGAGGTAGAGAATGGTAGCTGGTTCACACTCACAGCGCTATTACCAAAGTTAGTTCAGCTGCCCTTCATCAAGCACTCCCTAGTTATTGGGTCTGATCGGGTTCCAGAGTTCTGAAATAGTTAACTCTGATTGCTTTTGCCAGCTTAATGGTTGTTTCAGTGGAGTGACTGACTCCTGGAGCTTACTATTGTGATAGTTTCTGAGACATCTCTGGTAGTTGTAGATACTATAAGTACCAAATACATTTATATATTTGGCAGTATACTGACGGCATCACTTCACCTGTTCAAGTAAAGCTTAGAGACCTTATTTCTACTTGTAATCCTTTACTTTTACCCATTTATAACATAATTATCTGAAGTATCTTTTATACTTACATTTAGGACCTCTTCAGACAATGATAAAATTGTGGTATACCATCAAACATAATTTATAAAACTCAAGAGGAAAAGGAAAGCCTATTGTGTTTACCTCTATATTTTGGTCTGTTGCATTTTTTTCCGTTGTGACCCAAGGTTCCCTTTGTCAATATTTCTCTCTTTCTTCAGAATTTTCTTTCGCCATTCTTGCAGGATGAGTCTACTGACAACAATTTTTCTTTCTTTTCCTTTATTTCAAAATGTATTGATGTCCAATTCACTCTTGAAGGATATTTTACTGCATATACAAATCTGGTTTACAGTTTTTTCCCAACTCTTGAATAACGTTATGCCACTTCTTTCTGGCCTCCATGACTTCTGATGGTTTTCAAGATTTCCTTTTTTATTTTTATTTTTGTCTTTAGTGTTCAGAGGTCTGCGTATGTTGTATCTTGGTATTGATTTCTTTGGATTTATCCCTTTTAGAATTCAACTCAGCTTCTGAAATCTATAGGTTTATACATTTTACGGCACTTTGGAGGCTTTCATTGTATGGCTACTTTTCCAGCATGTCCTCTTTCTCCTCTCCTTTCTGGGATTCCAATGATATCAATGTTTGACCGTGAGTTATATACCTCCAAATCCCCAAGGCTCTCTTAATTTTCTTTAAGTCTATTTTCTCTCTGTTTTTCAGATGAGGAAATTTCTATTGCTTTATTTTCAAGGTCACCGATTATTTCCTCTATCACTCTTTTTTTGCTGCTGTGGACACTATCCATTGTGCTTTTTAAAGTTTCAGCATTGTACTTTTCAGTTCTAAATTATCCTTTTGTTTGTATTTCATATCTTATGCTTCTTTGCTTAAAACTTTTATTTCTTTGCTGAGAGTTTCTATTGGTTTCATGTACAACAATTGCTTATTGGCGTATTTTTGTGATGTCTTCTTTCAAGCCTTTGTCAGATCGTTTTAATGACGTTACTGACAACACAGATAAATGGTTGGCTTTGTTAGCACTGGGTGCTGATGAAAGCCACTGACTCTCCATCAGGCCTCCTTTGACTACCACAGAAGAGAAGGAAAAAGCCATCTTGTTACTGCCAGATGGGCCTTGAACTCGTGGCTCTTCACGTGGTCTCCACTCACACGTGTGTTTAAGGGAGGCCTCATTATCAGCTAACAGAGATCAAGCTCTGATTCTACTCAGCTTTCTCTGACACCACTCCAGTTTTGGGAGGTTGGGTGTGGAACCCCTATTAAATATTTGTGTAGGTGGAAACCTAGTCTTCTCTCACTCAGCCTTTTCTTGCATGGGTGGGGATGAGGCCATAGATTTTCCCTGTGGTGGTTGGCTGTGGTAAAGTGGTTATTGTATAAAAGTTTCTGTCCTGCCAGGCTAGTTTTCTGTCCACACCTCTCTTGGGGCTTTTGTGACTGTTGTTCATATCTGTTGGTGTTTTCAGTTTGCTGGCCTCTTCAGCTAAGTTTGTGATATGTGAAGCAAAAAGAAAGACGAGGAAATTCATCATTTTGTCATTTATTTTTGCATTCTGAGGCCTTTCGGTAGTCTGCCTTCTCTCCACATTTCAGAATCTTCTGTTGTTTGATAAATATATATTATTTCCAGAGTTTTTAGTTATAGTTAGCAGAAAGAATATGGAAAAGTATGCTTGGTTCGTCCTCTAAGAGGCAGAAGTCAGGATATGATTTTTACTGTGAAGTGGAAAGGAGAACAACTATAGCGTGGGTCACAACGTATTTATGGAAATTCTGGTCAGGGAAAATAAGTACAATTTCTTTCTCTTGAATACTTGATTTTCAGAGAGCAGCAAAGAATCCACTCCTAACTTGGCTCTTAGAGGTACAGTTAAAACTGAAACGATCTATGTGGTAGAAGAGCCATTGAAGACATTGACTAGAGGTTCAGACCAGAGCATGTTCATTGTAAGAGACATCAAAGGGACCTTGAATGAAGCCCCAGGCTTCTTGCCCTTCTGCCGGTGGCTTTGGCATTATCTTCATCAGCAGGTGATGCTTGAGGTAGTGGAAAGACAAGAACTAAAGCAGCAAGAAGTAGTGAAGATACAAGTCAAAGATTCCTTGTGATAACAATTCTTGTTAGCTCCTTTGATTGTCTTGTCTTCATATTCACCCAGGAACGCAGAAGGAGCTGATAGTACTACTGCTCTGATTCCCTGAAGAAGATAACCCTAGCAGTAGGTAGGGGGAACATGGTGCCAAGATTCAAAGGGACAGCATTTCCTTCTTATTTTTCCAGAGAAGAATGTGCATTTGGGTTCAAAAACCCCAACTTTACACTCACCAAAGAGACGGTATTACTGCCTAATTGTACGTAGACCCTCAGAAGCACGTTGATGGCCCATTTCACCGAGGAGGGTGTTACAGCCACCCACATTCTCAGGTAGTTGAGATGATGTAGCTAAGACCATGTGGAACTCGGCGGTGCCTTAGTGGTAGAAATGTCAATATCTTCTATCATCTCAGCTTCAATGGAGGGTTTGTGAAGGAAATGACATAGAAATAAGACTTCTCCTTGGGGAATCACCTCATCCTTGACTAATGAAGCAAAAATGACTCCAATTTATTTCTCAGGTTTTATAGGAAATCCTCCACTTTGACTGCTTTCTCTTAAGCCTAATGTCTACTATGAGGTCCACTTCTTAGCCAGTTTCTCTAAGTCCCACGAATAGAAAGAGAAGGAGAGAAGCTCAGTCTGTGTCTCTTAGATCAGGATATAAAACCCTAAAACCATCCACATACCTAAGAGACAATGCAAAGAAACAAAACTCTGAGTCGATCTGCTTCTTATCCAAGAAATTAACTGTTCAATTCACACTCAGATAATAAGAAAAGTGATGTCCGTGAAATGCTCCTTCAAGGTGTATAAGTACAATGCACCTAGCTATGGCCACAACTTATACCAATTGTCTCAGCCAAAATAATTCCTGTGATATATCTGAGATTATTCCGAGGTACAACCTTCTCTTCAACAAACCCTAACATGATTTTTCCTAGCATAGATTTAAATTGGTTTCAATATGTATTACTAGAAACTTGAATTATTTTATTTTTAGAACCAAAGCGCATGCAGAAACTATTTATTTCCTCGACTGCCTTCCATTTATGTGTCATAGCTGGCCCTTTGTCTTCTGGGCCTTCAAAGCAGTCTGACTTTCTCATGTATTGCCCACCTGTGAAGTTCCCTGGTTCTGCCGTAGACAAGAGAGTTTCCCATCATGATCTCTGAAGTATTGCTATAAAACTTGGAATAGGGAGAGAGTTCCACCTGCAATGCAAGGAGCCTGAGTACTATGACCCGAATGTTTGTGTGTTCCTAAGTTACATATGTTGAAATCCTAACGCCCAGTGTTACAGCATTAGAAGGTGGGCTTTAGAGAGACAGTTAGGTCATGAGAATGGTGCCCTCACAAATAGGATTAATGCTCTTATAAAAGGGACCCCAGCAAGCTCCCTAGCTCTTGCACCATGTGAGGACACAGAGAGAAGGCTAGAAACCAGGAAGATGACCCTCAGCTAACCATGCTGGCTCCCTGGTCTTGGACTTCTAGCCTCCAGAACACTGTGAGAATTTAATTTCTGTTGTTTACATGCCACCAGTTCTGTGGTATTTTGTTACAGAAGACTGCACAGATTAAGACAGGGTGTTTCTGGAATATGTGTTTATTGGCTGCCTGTGTCACTGGCGAAGGGCTTCTTGCCCCACCCCCTCAAGGTAGAAATCAAGAGAGGAAGCAAAACAGATTCAAAGAAGAGGGAGAGGAGCTAGGGAGGGAGCTTTGTTCATCAAGGGAGCACACAGTAATGTCGACTGTGGCTCTCAAACTGCTGCCAGGGCCTGGCTTATGTAGGGCTGGGTTCTTCACATAGGTAGGTGCAGAGAAGGTGTCTTTGCGTTCCAGATTCCCACCATGAGCTCACATCAACTGATGCAGGCACATAGCAGAGCTCTTTGGGGAGTGCCTGAAAAGAAACTTGAAACCTATCTAGGCAAGGCTTTAAAAAGAACTGAAGAACATTCCCATCCATTGGTGAGGAGAAGCTCAGATTGTATCTCTTAGATCAGGATATAAAATTCTAAAACCATCCACATACCCAAATGTGGCTCCTGCAGTATCCCTCTTCCTTATCCTCTCTTCAGGAGACACTGTCACAGTGAGGACACCTGCATCAGGGCTCTGCTTCCCCTCTTACTCACCAAAGCGCTCAACCTTACAGAGCAGGTTCTTTCCTGCTACTAGCCCTGAGCTCCCAGTCCCACAGAAGAAAAGAAAAATCATTCCCACTGCTGTCATATGACTCTGGCCCTACAAATTAGCAATACTTCAACACTCTGCTCTTCTATGGGAGCAATATTTTTATTTTATTATTGCTCCTTTTGATTTTAAGAAAACAAAGGTTAATATTTTTATTTTACAGATAAAAAAGAAGTGAAGACAAGAGCACGGGATTACACTTTACCAACATTAGCTTCCCCCAAAGAAAAAAGACAGCAAATCTATAGAACCCAGGTCTTTTGGCTTCCTAATCGTGTAATTCTTTTACAAATCCCCGATCTTTCACCCACACACACTGTTGGAAACTCCAAAACGTCTGGGATATTTCCCAGGTTTTCTGAACTTGCAGAAGCGGTGGGTATGGTTTTTGCAACAAGGGTCTGACATCATCCATGGGTCCACAGTGGAACTGGACTTTGTCTTCCCCTGGAGGAGAGGGAGGGAGTTGGCCTGTCTGAGACTGCAGCATCCTGGAATATCTGAGGGTATACCCAGCTTGCTGTGGATCCATTGTGCTCATAGCTTAAGTAATTATTCATTCTGATGTGTCTGCAATAGGTCCCAATTTGTGCCATTGTCTTAGGGAAATTATTAGTAGAGCCCCCTTTCACTTTATAAGGTTTTGGTGGAAGATTTCTAAGCCTACGTATAGTCAACGAGGGCTTGGCCTAATGCTTTCTCTTCGGCTAAATGTGATGTGAAAGAGTTCTGTCATTCCTCTTCCTGTCTACAGGGCAGTGCTTGCGACTCTCTCCCCTTGATACCAAAGGACCCAGACTTGTTCACACTGAGCAGGAGACAAACAAATTCTTCCCTGACATCAGAGCTCACCAGCTTTGTCTCTGCAGTCGCTGAAGTCAGCACTCTGGGTCCCACCTCGCTGCCAGCTTGTTTCTGCCAAACCATGCTCCATGCCCTGCGTTATGGAGCTTTCCCCATCGTGACCTCTCCAACTGGACTGCATGGCCCCATGTGTCCACCAACGGCATGGCCTTCAGCATTTAGTCAGTATCTCTAAGCCTCAATTGTCTGAGCTGTGAAATGGGGAGAATAATGCCTAAATATTGGGGTTCTTATGAAAGCATATGAGGTACTTCCTGTGACAGGGCATTGCAAGTTCAAAGTTCCATATTGTCTTGATTGAAATTTCGCGGTTAGTGTCTCCAAGGGTCTCTCCTAGCCATAACCCTAGATATGTGTCCCACTTGGACCAAAACTAATCACCCTGGTGATGAATGATGTTCCAACCTACCAGGCATAGTCAAGTTCTCAGCCTTCTGTGTCCAAAGTGGGGCCATTACATTTCCACCAGTAGGAGGATTAAGCTCTTTCTCAGTCTCCCAAACTAGTCATGGCTGGAAGCAGAATAAAGAGTATTTTTACCAGTTCTTCACCCAGGGGCTTGGGAATAAGGGCATTTTGCTTTTGCTTCAAAAGTAAACCAGAACCTAGAATCTGAGAAGGTGGCTCTCATTTTGCTCCCAAGCCCCATCCCCCACTGCCCAGTACTACAAACCCTGCCTTGTTCTCCCCAGCCCTCTTCTAAGCAGAAGGGCTCTGAATTCCAGACTGATGGCTGGGGCTTTACTCCACAGGGCCTCGTGATGACAACTGCATGGGATTCTAAATCTAAACCTCTCTCTGTGTTAGAGCACTTGTTGCTACTAGGCCTTGGGCCCACCTTCCTTGAATCCCCACCTGGCCCAACACTGCCATATACATGTAAACATCCTTCGTGGCGAGCCAGATGGAGTTATGTACCCACACTGACAGATGAGTGGATTCTGTTAGTTTCAGTCCCACCTGGGTGGGAGCGCATAAGTACAATATTTTACCAGGTCCCCTACTCAGTGACCGGTACTGAGGAATCCTGAGACGAGACTCAACAAAGGAGGAACCAGAGCACCTTCCTTACTTAGTGTTAAACAGAGTCTTGGCATTTCCATCTGTGTACACATGACCTCAGCTGCCCTGATGTGCCCTAGCCCTGCTCTGACTTCTAAGACAGTCTGCCCTTTTCTTTAGTGAGGGGTTGAGAAGAAGAGGTTGCCTGTGGACAGAGGTGCTAACCTGAACTTGGTTACATTGGATCTATGACCTTACACTCTCTCTGTGCTCCATACCTTTAAAGCCACACATTTAATCTCAGAGAGGCTGTTAGAATCATTGTTCATCCATGCAGGAAAACAATTCATGGAAAATGAAATTAGACAGAAAATAATAGAGGAGCTTATGTCAGACAAAATGGAGTGACACCTCTGATAACATGCCTGCATGTTATCCTTTTCTCAAAGGTGGCCAATTACCCAAAAAAAGCAAAGCTTACCTCAGAGAAAACTGACCACTTCTTAGAAAATAACTTCACACTACAATAAACAGAAAAGGGAGACTAGTACATTCATTTCATCATCAAGTTCTTAACCTAGGTTTTAACATATTAAAAAGTCAATCTCAGCAATGATCAAAACTCACTTTTTTGTTGTTTGTTTAGCAAAATAGAAAAAGGTCAGGAGGGCAGAGAGATCTTGCTATTTGAGGAAGACATCCTCAGATATTTAATGTCAATGCATTGCTCAGCCACAAACTTCTGAAGAGCAGATGTAGCCAACTTGGTTATATCTGAGGAAGCACAGAACATTAGCAGGAAAGAAGATCAGCTAGTGGGGGAAGGAAGTGATTGTTAAACAGAAGCACAGCATACTTATATACAGTGCATTTTTAGATAGAAGCAGCTCATTCCTCCATGAGATTCTCTGGCTTCTGCATTAGCATTCAATGTGACATCATGGCAGCACATCTGGCTTTTGGGAATTACTAGGAGACAAGAGGAGGTTTTTGTTTCTCAAAACCTGTGCGGTTTCTCCTTTCTCTCTGGGCATTGGTGGCCAGACCACTAGAGCCATATATGATTGCAAAACACTTTAATCTTAAGGGGCATGGTTGGAGAAATATATAAACCCCTCATTCTCTGAAACATAAAAAGTTTTATTTCCTACACGGAGCCCTCAGTACTTTACTACTAAGTAGGGACTTCAGGAGACAGGGCAGCAGTGACTGAGGTTACCTGTCTGTAGGTAACAAAAGCAGCATCCTGTGTGCTGTGGTTTAAGGAGTTGGGAAAGTGTTCTGTTCTAAATATTCCCTTTCTATGCTAACTCCTTGTATGATCTTTTGTCATCAAAGTGCCAGAAATTGAACAATTTTCTCTACACAGGTGTCTGCTACACTGAGAAGGGCATAACCCCCAAGGCAGATTAAGGCTTTCATATTCTATTATGAATAAGACTTCTAAATGCATTCCTATGTAAGTCATAGGAAAGCAGGAAGTGTTATCTTGCTAAAATGGACGAGAGAGCAGATCCATTCTAGTTTGCGGAGAAGGAGAGGCGAGGTAGAAAACCTAGGAGACCACCCAAAGGTGAAGTAAGAGCTCCCAGGCATTCATGGAAACATGGAAAGAGCGTACATGAAATCACCGAGGGGAACAGAAACATCAAAAGAGGAACAAGCAGGGCCCCAGAGACTGTAAAGGGGACCACAATCTTCTCTATATTCTGTGATCTTGAAGCTCTTCCTTTCTCTCTATTCACGGATTATTATTGGTCAACTTTATTTTCTTGTTCCCACAGCCTAAAGAAATATACAGCAGGTCCTTGAATGCTATTTTGTTCAACAGCGTTTCATTATAATGTTGATGAGATGCTGCAGAAAGTCACTCTTATTTATATCAATTATCTTGGGGTAAAATCGCTTTCATTACATGTCATTTCACTTAAAGTCACAAAACACATTGACAAGTTAAGTGAGGACACGTGCATCTCATTAGTGCCCCCACTCTATTCTCAAACCCTACCTAGGTAGCCAATCCTCCATCAACCGTGACAAAGCAGCCCAGATTCACTGAAACGTCGTTTATCTTCTGTGTGGTCTACCTTCTGTGTACTCACCACCTTCCCATGGGGAGTCATATACGTTATTAAGTATTTAACAAGAAAAAAAAGGGGTAAACAATAATAACTATTACCACCTTCCCATTAGGAGTTATATACCTTATTATGTATTATGCATTTAATGGAAATAAGCAAGGCAAACCTTAACTATGATTTAATTATTGTACTTTGCTTAGAGTACAACATATATCAAAAATGGTTTCCTTGGGTAAAACATGAATGAAATAAGATGAGAATCAGCTAATGGAAAGGTTGGAAACCACTAACCTAGAAGCTCCTAGTGATTTTTAAACTTAATATTTTTTATGCATAAAAAGACCTGAGCCCTGGCCAGTGTGGTTCCATTGGTTAGAGTGTCCTCCCTTAACCAAAAGGTTGCGAGTTTGATTTCCAGTCAGGGCATGCTCCTGGGTTGCAGTTACATACCTGTTGATCCAGCCCCATCAGGCACATGTGATCCCTGGTAGGGGCACATGTGCAGGAGGTAACAAGTAGATGCTTCTCTCTCGTGGACGTTTCTCTCTCTCACTTCCTCTCTCTCTAAAAGCAATGAAAAAAATATCTTCAGGTGAGGATACAAAAAATACATCAGAATTTATCTTCTAGCCTGAAGTAACAAAACACACAGATTCTAGACAGAAAATGAAGGACAATGATCCTTGAGAAATAGAAAACAACAATTAGAAGCAGCTAGTCAAGGAACTAGTATAAATGACCCATGGACATGAACAGCAGGGCAGGGAATGACTGTAGGGGCGTGGGAAGGACAGGGGAGTGCGATGGGGGGGAAATGGGACAACTGTAATAGAACAACGATTTCAAAAAGCTAAAGAAAACAAAGAAAGACAGAAAACAGGTGAGCCACCTTACTGTCGAGATTTTTAAGGTTGTAATACAGGGAGAGGAAACCCAGGTGGGAACCAGAGGGCCCCTTGAGTTGAAGGGTACAAGGCAGCTAGAATTCATAAGACCAAGAACTGGCAAGGAGAGAACTGCAAAAAGAGAAAACCCTGAAGACCCGCAGAAGAACCCCCTTGAGCAGTCAGCAAAGTACTGACCACTATATTCATGTGAAGACACTACCCAAAACCAGAGATGGGGAAAACACTTGAAAAGATTGGAGGAAGTAGTACCCAATCCACATACAGGGCCAGAACAATGTTTACACCAGCTAGACTGACTGAAAAAACAAACAAACAAACAAAAAAACCCCTTAAACTACACCATCTTCAAGATCAAGATTATCAACAAATATATATATATATATATATATATATATATATGTATATATGTATATATACATATATATATATATATATATATGACTCAAAATACACTATAAACTAACTAGACTCAAGAAAAACCGGTACACATGACCCAACAATAGCAGAGTATATATTCTTCTCAAGTGCACATGGAACATTGCCCAGGATAAACCATATGTTAGGCCATAAGACAAACTTCAAGTTAGAGAAAATTAAATCATAAAAAATACATTCTCAGCCATAATGGAATTGTTAGAAGTCAATAAGAGAAGAGAATGTGAGATGTTCACAGATATTTGGAAATTAAACAACACTAAACAACTCACTATTGCAAAGAAATCACAAGGAAAAATTAAAAAAAATACTTTAAGGAGAAGGAAAATGAGAACACAACATGCCAAAACTTATGGATGCTGCTAAAGCAGCACAAGGGAAATTACACTGTAAACACCTAGAATAAAAGAGAAGAAAAACCTTAAGTAGTTAACTCTACCTTCTACTTTAAGAAACTAAAAACAGCAAACTGAATCCAAAGTAAGCAGAAAGACTTAAAGGCCAAAGGCTAGAAAAAGATTTGAAAAGAGAGTGTATAGAAACAATACAAGAAATTAATAAGGAAGAGAGGGAAGATGGCGGAGAAGTGAGGGGAGGCTGCGCCCTCAGGCTCCCGAGACCCGTCTGTAGTTTGGACTAATTGCAGACAGAACATCTTGGTGAGCAGCTGGACACTGGCAGGAGTCGAGCCTTGGCACTGCTGGATTAGAGAAAAGCCATCTGGGAACAACCTGTTGCGTGAGGATAGTGGAAGAAAAAGGGACAAAACGGGATTCCTGATTGGGGTGGCTGCCTGAGCTGCGGCTGAAAGGACACAAAGGCTTTTTGGCGACCACAGGCTTACCCAGAGAGGAGTCAGGAGGAAAGCGGATCTCTGCCTGCTGGCAGAGTTGGGAATCGACCAGGCGGCATTGGCACTGGAAGACGGGAGACAGTGCTGCTGAGCAAGTGAAATCGTCATTTTTCCTTGATATTTTTCTCTTGTGAACTGTGGAGAGTGGGGGGAAGTTTGGGGGTGATAGGACATTCTTGAGGAGCGCAGGTGGAGAAGTGCACTGGCTCACTCCCCACCCTCCCCTTGGGTCGCGGGCGCGCATAGGGAAGTGTCCTCATTCACTGGCCCAGGTGTGCAGGGCCGCGAGCCCAGGTGCCCCTCGGACACACCCCAACAGATATAAGATCAGTGCCCCAACGGGCGCAGAGAGGGCCCACTGGATACGCAGAAGACTGTGTGCAGTCGCGCCTGGCCAGCTCCAGTGGGCGCCAGGCCCAAGTGCCAGGCAGGAGCGCAAAGCATTTGCTCAGGCTCTGCTCGTGCCCGTCCAGGTGGGTGCGGGAACAGTGGGCGGCTGCAGCGCCACAACAGCAGGCAGCAGGAACTCACAGACACTCACTTCTACTGAGCACAAGTGTTCTGAGCCCCACCCTAAGAGGCAAGAGACCAACTCTCTGAGTACTGCACAGCAGACCTGAGGCTAGCTCCCGGGTCGCCTTGGGCTAGCACGGACGTGCATGCGCAAAAACATCCCGCTGACATCAATGAGGACCAATCGCTCACTTCCACTGTGCACGAGTGTCTGGGGCCCAGCACTGGCAGGCAAGAGACCAACTCCCGGAGCACAGTGCCGTAGGCCTGAGGCAAGCTCTCGGGCTGCCTTACCAGCTCACAGGCATGCTGGGAAGGACACCTTGGCTAGCTCCAACAGGCCCTTAAGGAACGCGCCATGCGGGGGCCCTCTGCTGCAAGGAACAGGAACCTCTGACCCATCTCAGTAGACCAGCTGTGGATACAGAAAAACAAGACAACACACAAAGGCTGAACTGACACCTCCACAAAAGGATTCAAGATAAAGTGGCTAGAGTGACTCTCAATCAACTAGCCAGAAGGAAGATCCTAACAAAAACCATCTGAAATATAACCAGAGAGCATAAACAAATGACATAAAGGGTACCACAAGAACATCAGGCTCAGGAGATCAAAGAGACTGAACCACTGAAACCCACAGATCTCCAATAAAGAATCTCACACCACAAAGGAGGGAAGTCAAAGCAGACCATCACCCAAAAAATAAAAAAAAAACCAGAAGAATCCAACATGGTAAGACGCAGAAACAACCTCGCAATGTAAAAAGGAAAGAGGAATCCCCAGAAAGAAAGGCAGGTGGAATAGACATAGCCCAAATGTCAGACATGGAATTCAAAACAATGATGGTGAAGAAGTTAAATATACTCGACAACCTCAAAAACAACTACGACAACCTCCAAGGAAGTTACCAACAGCTGCAAGAAAATTACAGGGAACTTGCAGAGAACTACACCAGCATAAAGAAAGACATAGAAACTATCAACAAGAACCAGGAAGAAATGAAGAATGCAATCTCTGAACTGAACAACACAGTAGAATCAGTCAAAAGCAGACTAAACGAGGCAGAGGATCGTATTAGTGAGTAAGAGGACAATGTAGGAAAAAATTCTCAGACGATACAGCAAAATGAAAAAAGATTTAAAAAGTATGAAGAAGAGATAAGGGAGTTGCAGGATAGCATAAGGAGGAGCAATATAAGAGTAATCGGAATCAAAGAGGAATCAGAAGAACAAGGAATAGATAAACTGATAGGAAAAATAGTGACAGAAAAATTTCCCAACCTCATGAGAGAAAGAGTTATGCAAGTCCAGAAAGCACAGAGAGTTCCAATAAAGAGGAACCCCCCAAAACCCACTCCAAGGCACATCATAGTTAAAATGGCAACATTCCAAGACAGAGAATCCTAAAATCAGCAAGAGAAAAACAGCAAATAACATACAAGGGAGCTCCAATAAGGCTGTCGACCGATTTCTCAACAGAAACACTACAAGCCACAAGGGAATGGTCAAAAATATTTCAAGCAATGAAAAACAAAGGCCTACAACCAAGAATATTCGACCCGGCAAGGCTCTCACTCAAAATAGAAGGGGAAATAAGGAGTTTCTCAGACAAAGGAAGACTAAAAGAATACATCTCCACCAAACCAGCATTGCAAGAGTTGCTAAAGGGAATAGTCTAAGAAAAAGAAAGAGAAAAAAAAATTATATATATATATATACATAAAGAGTAGAGGAACAGAGGTACAAAGGGAAATGAATAAATACATGTTGAGAATAACCTTAAATGTAAATGGATTAAATGCTCCAATTAAAAGACATAGGGTAACAGAATGGATAAGAAAACAGGACCCACATATTTGCTTTCTACAAGAAACACACCTCAAAACAAAAGATTTACATAGACTGAAAGTAAAGGGATATAAAAAAGTATTCCAAGCAAACAGACCTGACAAAAGAGCTGGGGTAGCAGTACTCATATCAGACAAAACGGATTTCAAAGCAAGGGCAATACAAAGAGACAAAGAAGGACATTTCATAATACTTAAAAAAACAGTCCATCAAGAAGATATAACACTGATAAACATATATGCACCCAACATAGGAGCACCCGAATACATAAAACAAATACTAGAAGACCACAAGAAGGATATTAACAACAACACACTCATAGTAGGGGACTTCAACACTCCATTATCAACAACAGACAGATCATCCAAGCAAAGAAACACCAAGGATATACAGGCATTGAACAACACACTAAACCACACGGAATTAACTGATATATATATATATATATATATATATATATATATATATATATATATACAGAACTTTTCACCCCAAAGAAGCAAAATGTACATTCTTTTCAAAGGCACATGGGACGTTTTCAAAGATAGACCATATGATAGGACACAAAACAAGCCTCAACAAATTCAAGAAAATTGAAATGATATCAAGCATCATTTCAGACCACAATGCCTTGAAACGAAACATCAACCTCAGAGAAAAGAATCAAAGACACCCAAACTCATGGAGAATGAATAACACGCTATTAAATAACGAATGGGTTAACAATGACATCAAAGAGGAAATCAAGAAATTTCTAGAAACTAATGACAATGAACACACAACAGCCCAAAACCTATGGGACACGGCAAAAGCAGTCCTAAGAGGGAAGTTCATAGCAATACAGGCATATCTGAAAAGAACAGAAGAAGCTCAAATAAAAATAAAAATAAATAACTAATCCTAAAGCTACAAGAACTAGAACAACAGCAACAAACAAAGCCTAGGGCAAGAAGAAGAAAGGAAATCCTCAAGATCAGAGCAGAATTAAGTGACATAGACACTAAATAAACACTCCAAAAAATCAACAAAACCAAGAGCTGGTTCTTTGAAAAAATAAACAAAATCGATAAGCCTCTATCCAGGTTTATCAAGAAGAAAAGAGAGAAGACACAAATAAACGAAATCAGAAAGGAAAGAGGAGAAATCACGACTGATACCTCAGAAATACAAACAATTGTAAGAAATTACTACAGACAACTGTATGGCAAGAAATTCGACAACCTAGAAGAAATGAACAAATTTCTAGAAACGTATAACCTTCCAAAACTGAACCAAGAAGAAGTAGAAAGTCTCGACAGACCAATAACAAAGGAGGAAATTGAAACAGCGATCCAAAAGCTCCCTGCACACAAAAGCCCTGGACCGGATGGCTTCACAGGCAAATTTTACAAAACATTGAGGGAAGAACTAACTCCTACCCTAACCAAACTATTCCAAAAAATGCAAGAAGAGGGAAAAAATCCCAAACTCTTTCTACCCTAATTCTAAACCAGGTCAAGACACAACGAAGAAAAAGAACTACAGGCCAATATCACGGATGAACATAGATGCTAAAATCCTCAATACGATTTTGGCAAACAGGATCCAGCAATACATCAAAAAGATCATACACCATGATCAAGTGGGATTCATCCCGGGGATGCAAGGATGGTTTAATATTCTCAAAGCAATAAATATAACACATCACCTAAACAAAATGAAAGACAAAAATCACATGACCCTATCTATAGATGCAGAGAAAGCATTTGATAAAGTACAACACCCATTGATGATGAAAACACTCAGCAAAATGGGAATAGAGGGAGCATACGTTAACATAATTAAGGCTATATAGGAGAAGCCCGAAGCCAACATCATACTCAATGGACAAAAACTGAAAGCGTTCCCCCTGAAATCAGGAACTCGACAAGGCTGTCCACTCTCTCCACTCCTATTCAACATAGTGTTGGAAGTCCTAGCCACAGCAATCAGACAAGACAAAGAAATAGAAGGCATCCAAATTGGGAAAGAAGACGTAAAATTATCACTATTTGCAGATGACATGATAGCATACCTAGAAAACCCTATAAACTCCACTAAAAGACTACTCGATATAATAAGTGAATTTGGCAAAATAGCAGGGTACAAAATAAGTATACAGAAATCTAAGGCATTTCTGTACACCAAAAATAAACTATCGGAGACAGAGGCAAAAGAGAAAATACCATTTACTATAGCAGCAAGAAAAACAAAATACCTAGGAATAAACTTAACCAAAGAGATAAAAAGACCCGTACACTGAAAATCACGCCACATTGAAGGAAGATACAAAAAAAATAGAAGCAAATACCATCTTCTTGGATGGGAAGAATCAACATCATCAAAATGGCCCTACTACCCAAAGCAATTTACAGATTCAATGCAATCCCTATTAAAATGCCATTGGCATATTTCACTGACCTAGAACAAATACTCCAAAAATTCATATGGAACAAAAAAGACCCCGAATACCAACAGCAATCTTGAGACAGAAGAACACAGCAGGAGGAATCACGATACCAGACATCAAACAATACTACAAAGCCACTGTGATCAAAACAGTCTGGTACTGGCATAAGAACAGACACATAGATCAGTGGAACACAATAGAGAGTCCAGAAAACAACCCAGGCCTCTATGGTCAACTAATCTTTGATAAAGGAGGAAGGGACATAAAATGGAGTGAGAAGAGCCTCTCTAACTAATGGTGCTGGGAAAACTGGACAGGGACGTGCAAAAAAATGAAACTAGACCACCAACTTACACCACACACGAGAATAAACTCAAGATGGATTAAAGACTTAAATGTAAGACGTGACACCACAAAAGTCCTAGAGGAAAACGTAGGCAGGAAAATTTCAGATATCCCACGTAACAATATCTTCACGGATACATCTCCTAAGGCAAGAGAAATAAAGGAAAAAATAAACAAATGCGACTACATCAAACTAAAGAGTTTCTGCTCAGCAAAAGAAAACATCAGCACGATGAAAAGGAAACCAACCATATGGGAAAACATATCTGCCAATGATATCGCAGACAGGGGACTGATCTCCAAAATATATAAGGAGCTTATATGACTCAACATCAAGAAAATAAACAACCCAATTAAATAACGGGCGAAGGACCTGAACAAACACTTCTCCGAAGAGGACATACAGAAGGTCCATAGGCACATGAAAAAATGCTCAACATCATTGGCCATCAGGGAGATGCAAATAAAAACCACAATGAGACACCACTTTACACCTGTCAGAATGGTCATCATCAACAAATCAACAAACAACAAATACTGGCCAGGATGTGGAGAAACGGAAACCTACTGCACTGTTGGCGGGAATGCAGACTGGTGCAGCCACTATGCAAAACAGTATGGAATTACCTCAGAAAACTAAAAATGGAACTGCCTTTTGAAACAGCGATTCCACTGCTAGGATTATACCCGAAAAATCCTAAAACCCTAATTCAAAAAAACCTATGCACCCCTATGTTCATAGCAGCCCTGTTTACAATAGCTAAGTGCTGGAAACAGCCTAAGTGCCCATCTGTAGATGAGTGGATCAAAACACTGTGGTACATTTACACAATGGAATACTATGTAGCAGAAAGAAAGAAGGAACGCCTGCCATTTGCGACAACATGGATGGAACTAGAGAGAATTATGCTTAGTGAAATAAGCCAGGCAAAGATAGCAAAATACCGTATGATATCACCTAATACAGGAAACTAAAGAGCAACACAAACAAACGAACTGAATAGGACAAAGACTAGAATAGCAGTCAGTAGTGGGGAGGGGGGAGGGAGAGAAGGGGGATAAGTATGGGAAGGGACTAGTCAAGGAATGTGTATAAACGACTCATGGACATGGACAATGGGGAGGGATATGATTGTGGGAGAAGGGATGGGCTGGGTGGGGGGAGCAATGGGGGAAAATGGGACAACTGTAATTGAAAAACCAAAAAATAAATAAATAAAAGGAAAAATAAATAAATAAAACAAACCAGCAAACATAAAACAAGCGAAATTATCATTGAGTGTTACCTCTGACCACAAAGGAATCGATAACAAAAGTAACAGGAATATCCCCAAATACTTTGAAACTAAACAATGCACCACATTGATCAAAGGGGAAATATTAAGGCAAATAAAAACGCATTGAACTGAATGAGTATGAAAATACAATACATCAAAGTTTGTAGGACACAGAGCACTGCTGCAAGAGAAATTTATAGCCCACTGTCTATATTAGAAAAGAGGAAACGTCTAAAAGTCAATCTAAGCTCCAAATCAAGACTAGAAAAAGAAGAGCAAAATAAATCCAAAGCAAAGATAAAGTAGGGAATATTCAAGATAAAAGCAAAAATTGATGAAATAGAAAATAGAAAAATCAATAGAGAAAATTAATAAAACAGAACGCTGGTTCTTTGCAAAGATCAATAAAATTGACAAACCTCTAGCAAGACTGACAATTAAATACAAATTAGCAATAGCAGAAATGAAACAAAGGATATCATTACAGACCCTATGATAGATATAAACTTGACAACTTAATTGAAATGGAAAAATCCCTTGGAAATCACAAACGACCAGGATATACTCAGTATTTAATACATAATTTGAATAGTTCCATTGTTTTAAAGGGATTACATTTGTAATTAAAAAAAGTCTTTTGGCCCAAAATATTTCACTGGAGAATGAAACTAAATGTTTAAAGAATAACTAACATCAATTCTATACCATCTCTCTAAGACACAGAAGAGGAGGAAATACCTTACAACTACTTATATGAGAACACTTTTACCATGATACCAAACCATACAAAGACAGTATGAGAAAAGAAAACTACAGACCGATATCCCTCATGAAAATAGACTCAAAATCTTTAGCAAGCTGTTGCAAACAGAACGTAGCCAAATATAAGAAGTATATTATATGCCATGACCTAGTGAGGTTTATTCTAGGGATGCGAGGCTGGTTCAAAAAAATCAATCCACGTTAATAGGCCAAGGAATCCATGAGCACAAAAAGAAAGCTATGAGAGCTAATAAACCAGCTCAAGGGTACAGGACATAAGATCATACAAAACTCAGTTGTATTTCTATTGAATTGTATTTCTATTTCAATTGTATTCATTTGCAAGAAACAATGTGAAAATAAAATTAAGACAATTCTACTTACGATGACATCAAAAATAATAAAAGACTTAGAAAATAAATGTAATCAAAGAACTACAAGACTTGTACACCGAGACCCACAAAATATCGAGAGAAATTAAAGACCTAAACAAATGTAAAGACATCCCATGTTCATCAAGTAGGATACTTAATATTGTTAAGATGGCAGCCCTCAAATTGATCTACAGAATCAATACAATCTGTATCAAAATCTGTGCAGAGAAGAGTTAACATAGTGGGCCTGACAATGCTATCGTTTTTGAAAATCCTGCTTGCAAGGTTGGCCCTTGGCTGGGATCTAGGAACTTGGATTTGGTCGGAGGGAAGGGCTCCCACTATCCCAACTGATGAGAGTAGCTTATTGTACCTTAACTGTTTGTGCAAACAATATGATTTATGGTGAACAACAGCTTTCCCCCTGGGACTCTGGGATTTTGGTATGTGCTAGGCAGAGGGTGCCTGGAGGACCAGCCCCTAATGAAAGCCCTTGGCACTGTCTCTAATGAGCTGTCCTCATAAACAGCATTTCCACACAAGTTGTCACAACTCTTCATTGCAAAAAGCTATACTAAGTGAAAGCAGTCACAACAGACTACCTATTATATGGTTCCATTTATATTAAATGTCCAGAATAAGTCAATCTATACATCCACAAAGCAGATTACTGGCCGCCAACAGCTGGAGAGGTATAGAGTTGGGGGAGTTACGATAGCTAAAGGGCATGAGGTCTCTTTTTTTGGTGATGAAGATGTTCTAGAATCTATTTTGGTGATGACTGCACAACTCTGTGAGTACACTGAAAGTCACTGAATTGTACACTTTATATGGATGGTATTTGAATTAGGTGTCAATGAAGCTGTTATACAATTACAGTGGGTAATAAAATATATTGGTTCTTTAAAAAGTCTGTTGAAGAGTGACAGGAAAGACTCCATGGAACCAGTGAGGAAGTTGGTTCAATAAGCCAGGCAATTTGTACCAAAATAGTCCAATGTTCTTGGTCACGGCCAAGCAGTTCTATATGGTTCTGGGCACAGCAATTCTTGAACAACTGTTATCAGTAATTTTCTTTCTTTTAAAAAAAAATTGCGATATAACAGACATATAACAAACATATCAGTTTTCGATGCACACACTGATTTTGAATTATATAAATAGCCTTAAGCACTTACTAATATATATGAACCTAATAGTACCCCTGGCAGGAGAAATGACAATGAGTAAAACACACTCATTCTGTATTTGGAAAGGTAACGCTCATAATGAAATAACTACCAACACACGAAAGAACATGATACGTGCCAAAGCAAGGCTAAAATACAACTGCTAAGGATTTCAGAGGACATGTTGTTCGGCACACCATTATTGCCAGTACAGTCACTGTTGTCATATTCAGCCCAACATCACCAAGAATGATTACTGAGTGTCTAAGTACATGAGCAACTCTTAAGAGTCTATACAGAGAGTTAGGCGAAGTTCTTCCTTGAACCTAACACATCTTTTTGATGGGACTACTAAGGAAATAGTACATTAATGTTATAAGTGTGTCATCTCTATTATAAATAATTATGAAATATTAGGTTATAAATGTAACATACATAAAACGGCAGGTTTTCGGATGCAAGTTATTCTAGAGGGGGGATTCGCCGAGTTCCCTTTTAATTTGAGGAATGCCTTGGCAAAATGGGTTTTTGTATGGAGTGATCTTGTACCGTGTGGAAACACGTTTCCCAAGCAGCTGCGAACTCCTAGTGGCCACACGAACTCATTACCATCTAGCTTTGAGAGCAACAGGCACAGAAAGGTTAAGTCTGACATCCCTGCGGGGCAACTACCTGACAAAGCTGAAGACTAGGGCAGTCTTCATCCTATTTAAATGTCCCTAAAACCAGGGGCGATCCTGAAGGGTGTGTGGGCGGATCGATGCCTATAAGCACTATGAGGGAACCTGAAGAGGTTTATGCTTCCAGATCCCCTTTCTTTCCTCCGAGGCCTTTGTTTGAAACATTTATTGACAAATAAAGACACTCTCTGGAGGGAAGGAGAAAAACTGTCAGCAACTAATATTACATTTAAATACTTTTCTGTCAGAAAAGTTTGTTGGTCTGATAAAAAACGAAAAAGAATCCCGACTAACAGCCTAGTTTCCTCAGCCACTTCTCCAGCTCTGACATAAACATTTTTTTAAAGCACCATTAACAAGCCATACATGGATTGAAAGCTAAAGCTACACACGGGAGAGCCGCTCCCCACCAGTCAGTAACGGAAAAAAGACGAAACAAAACAGAACATAACAAAACAAACAGATGAGGGGCAGAGGGATAAGGGACTAACCGCCTCGGAATTACCACGTCAGACCAGCGGCCTCACGACCGACGGTTTCAGACCAACCGCCTCACACTAACGGCCAACAGGTGGTGCGCCGACCCTAGCATGCTCACCGGCAGGGCGAGATAACCGATCAACACTTTTCAACCAGGCTTGAAACCACCAGAGAGGGCCAAAAATTCAGACTAGGTACCTTTTACCCTTGCTTTTTTTGCTATGGGGATTCCTCTTCTGCATCTTCGGACCCTAGAAGAGAGTAAACGCGTGCTAATCTCTGAGCACACACACGTAAACCCCCGTCCCCAAGATAATGGAAGCGGCTCGTACTGGAAGTGGCTCATACCGGAAGTGGCTGAACCACCAATCAAATGGCCTCTCTGGGCTCCATTTTGCCGTTAATAAAACCTGGATTAAAATAGTACCCATATCATACAGCTGCGTGAGAAATAAATGAGATAATGCATGCAAAGCACAGCACCGGGCAAATGTTCAGACCTGCAGAGTTAGAAACGCTGGGAGGGGGCCCAATTATCTGTTTCAGTACGCTCTCCGGGTGATTCTGAGGCATGCCTGAAGTGTGAGTTTTTGCTTTATGAAGAACGCTGCCCACTCAAATAGCTAACCAAAATCTTTGTTATTATTTCAGATTCCATGACTCCATGCTTTCTGAATTATGTTTCCTGCCTGAACTTTCAAAACCGTTATTTGTTTCTTGAGCCCAACTCTGTAGCCCGTATCACCACGGATACGAAGAGAAAGAGAGAACCTGTCTTCAAGGTTTCAGTGTAGGTGATCCAAGAATAGGAAAAGTTGATTAAACCTAATGGTCACAGTATCATTGCATAAACTAAATTAGGGAGGCTAAATCTGAGGCTGAAAGATACTTGGTGGCACTGACAGGCAGACCAGTTTCATGAAGGCTGATAGTTCGGTTCAGTTCAACTTCATGTTGCCATTATTCATAATAATTACATTACAAACACAGGTTCCATTTTTATTAATAGCTCTTTCAAATCAAATACAAACTGAAAGCATAGTTAAAGTGTGATTTGTATGGCTACTCACAAGTTTGTATGGAGGAGAAGATATTTGGATAGAATAAACAAGGCTAGAAAATGAATGATGGTCTTAGGGGGAAAAAAAGGTGACCAAAGCTTCTGGGTTTAACATATTTATGTTTGTCTCTTAGAGGATAACCTAAGTGCATACTACTTTACACATATCCACACACTAATGTAGCATGTTCCTTTTTTTTTTTTTTTTTTTTTGACTCTGAACATCCTTTCTTCCCCATCTGTCAGTACGGGACACTCTGAGAGCCTCAGCAGCTTAAGAGAAAGAAGAGGCAGTACCATATGACTGAGCCTCCTTGCATTTTCATTACTGGTTTATCATCCAAAAACTGCTCTTGTTAGCCTCCAGGATGACAAGGTTGGGGTACCATGGGACAGGGCTCTAATCATCAATAAGAGTTCTCTCTTTGTCGTTTGGAGGATTTGATAAGACATTTTTCCAGGCCCAGATCACAGATTTTCCCTTCTGGGCTTGGAGACACAGAGGGTTTTTTGTTTGTTTGTTTGTCCGTTTGTTTGTTTGTTTTGTTTTTTTAACCTTAGGGATATACATTCTTGTGCTTGGAGAATAAATAAACATTTCCTTTCTTTGCTTCTTATTCCATAGACATGAGCCAGACACAGGAGCTCCAACTTAAATATCAGAAGTTCCCCGTGACAAAAGATTGGTAAAGGAAAAACAAGTTCTATACTGTGGATTTTAGCCCATCGCTATTGACGAAAGCTCCCTTCTTGACCAAAATTAAATTTTAATAAAAGCTGTGTGTATTTAAGGTATATAACATAATGGTTTGATATAGTCAGGCTTATCTGAACCTTCTTCTCAATTAGGCCTCACCTTTGGCTTATAAAAACTCCAACTTTCAGTTTTTATGAGCTCAAGGCATGTCCTTAGAATGATGATCCCTGCCTCCTTAATATACCGGCCTGAGAAAGCTCAACATTGCCAAAAGAATTCCCTGTCTGTTTCAGCCAAAACCTGACCATGGGCCCCTGCCTACCGTCCCTTTTCATAGAGCACTTACAGAACTTGTAATTGTAAATCCTTTCTCTGTCCCTCTGAGACATATCTTCTACAACCCAGAAATATCTGTTTCCAGGACCTGGGAGCCATCCCTTCGAAATGTAATCATCAAGAAAGACAGAGCCTCTGTTTCCCAATCTCTATGGAAGGATAGGAGTTCAACTTTGATAAGTGCCAGTTAGCAAACGCAGAGGCCCTGATCATGGTGATCAAACTCCGTTGGCCCCCAAAATGTCCCTCAATACTTTTCCTTTAGCACACCCCAGCATTTAAAGGGCTCCTGCCTTTTGTTGCACTGGAGTTGAGCTCTAGTTATCTAAAGTCTCTCCTCTACTGCAGTAGCCTGAATAAAATCTACCTTGCCACCTTTAACAGATGTCCAGCTCTGTTTCTCTTCGATGCCATGAACTAAAAAGATCAGAACTGGACAACAAGTTTAAGACATGAAATCCTAGAGGTAACAGGGAAAGTAACAAATGAAGTCAGACCAAGACTATGAAACCCTAGCGTTTAGGAGAGTCATCTCAACCGATCTTTTAAAACTTCAGATGCAGTTCTTCTCATGTAGGAGGTTAAAGTGGAGACATGTGAAAAAAAGAAAAGGAGAGAACAAAATAATACTTGAGCGCACTGCAAGTCATTTGGTTGTGGGCTAGTGGTTCCACACTGGGGATAAGCTAAAGGCACCCCAAAGTGTAATGGATGACCTTCTAAAGAATACCGTAGCCAGAAACCCAGCACTGGCGATAGTGGAGAATAATAAAGAGGGGCTTGAGGAGCCTCTGAAAGGCTGACCCTGTCCCAAGACTATTGGCTTTTATTCTGGGCTAATAATGTTTCATGATGAAGGTTAGAGCTTGTTGGACCAGTTAGGCACCCAGGATCCTAAGGACACCCAACTTTGTGCTGTTATTGTCAGCTATAGAAAGAAACAGCAATGTCATGAAGTAGAAGTCCTAGTACTAGCTGGTGGTCAAGGCTTTAGGAGAGTATGGGGAGTTGAGGAAAGAACGAACATCTTATGTCAGACTGGAAGGATTATCACAGCATCCAAATGCACGAGAAAAGAATTATTTCAAGTTCTTATGAAATAATCTACTCCAATATTGCACAAGTCTTCTGAACTTCTTTTTGACTAAAAGTGTCTTAATGGCGAGATAAAACCACAGAAGCTGCTAAGGAAGTCTCCAACTTTCTATTTTCATACCTTCATTCAGGATACCCAGAAAGGACTTTGATTAACTCTGTCTCTAACTCTGAACCTTCAGGGGGGAAACCAAAGAAAATTAAGCTAAGATGTGAAAATCAACACTGCTCTGTGAAAAATAGACTCTACTGGTAACGAGTATGATTAGATTGTTCTGGAAGTCCAGCAAGAAGAAGAAAGAGAAAGGAGGTTTCAAGGTGTTGTGAACTGGATAAAACATGAAAGGATTATGTGTACCCTTCTAGAGAGAACAGAAGGTTGTCATACAGAAGGCAGCTTGAGGTGGTTTTCATATGAAGAGATGTTGAGTTTGCCAGCCTGCTACACTTTTGCTGCAGTTGCTATGGTTTCAGGCATTGTGACCCAACAAACTCTGGTGTCATGTCCCAGGGTCATAAGCAGCAGGAAAGGCTTTGGCCCTTCAGTCTTGTCCAACTGCTGACAAGGGCAGCAGCCAGCTGCGGGTACTCGAGAACTTGACACTGCCCAGATCCATCTAAAGGGGCACATCTCCCCTCTTGGTGGCACATTTTCAGCCAAAAGAACTTCATTATCAAGGTAATGAGTTTATATATTTTGTTGTTGTTGTTGTTGTTGTTTTTTACAGTTCTTTAGAATCTGGACACGAGAGACCTCTTTGCCTCCCTCTCTTTGTTTCTAGGCTAGTGATCTCTAGTTCTGGGAAAAAAGAAACCCCCTCTTTTGAGGGTATGGGAAGCCTTTTCCTAAATGTTTGGGAGAACCTCAAAGATCTTGGAGGGTTGGGGGGGTCATAAAGGGTAGGCATGTAATACTATCCGGTGAAAGGATAGCTGAGTATAGGAGGGAGAGAGGGAGAGAAAAATGGAAGAAGGTAAAGGGAGGAAGGGAGGGGGGAAAAGAGGGGAAGAGGAGAAGGGAGCTAGAGGTTAAAGGGGTCTAAATTTTGAAGGAAGTTGGAGGAGAGGAATTCAATAGCCCTCTACCATTTGGCAAAAAGTTTCTCTTGTTAGTTAAAAAACAAAGTCAAATCCAAGTACGAGGTACCAAAACAATTCTACTGAACCCATAACTGTGTCTTCCTGTACATGGGTCTAAGGTCTTACATAACAAACATTATTTAGGGCTTTTTCCACTTTCTTTTTACTTTTAATTCCAGGCTGGGGTGGGAGGTGGAGGGGAGTGGTAAGAGAAGTTGGCAGAGATGATTATTCTTTCAAAAATAAAATTAAGTATGGTTCTATGGGATCGGGGCCTGGTTTTTATAGCTATTAGACCGAGTTTTCTCAGTGTTCAGAATCTTGTTCTATTGTGGGATCTCATATGTTGTTTTAATTAAAAAGGTTATTTTTTCACTCTACTAGTGTTGGCCTTAGTCTTTTCCAATGGCTCTATGTGGTAAGTGTTACAGCTGTTTATCCCATTTCACTCCTTATATCATGAGAAAGGCTCTGGTTGAACTGGGGTTAACTAAAATTCAATTAAGGGGGATGAGGTATGCTTGATTCCTTGAAGGTGCTTAAGAATGGCAAAGGAAGTAGAGGCAGGTGAGATTTAGTGGAGTTTAGTAGAAATAAGTCTCTAAAGTTAATCTCCACGTTCTCTATACTTCCTTTTAAATTTGCTTCCCAACGAAGTATGCTAAAATGATCCTGATAATTTCAGAGAATCCCTTTCCCACTACTCACCCCACCAGTTTCTAGCCTAACCCAATATGAACTACATAGCTGAGTTCCAGGGCCTTCTTATCCAAACTGAGCCAGTTTCTAAAAACCATATATAAGCCTTTCGGATTCCTTTTCTTTTGTCTTTCCAGAGGCCTGATAATATTGAGTGGTTACACAGCGCCAGGGGTGTGTGCAAGGTCAAGCACCATAGCCCAAAAGGACAGCAAGAACAGGAACGGAAAATGGTAAGATACTAAATTACTCCCACTAAGGGGTGGAAAGGATTGCTTTATGGATACAGATATCCTGGAACCCAGAATAGACTAATGGAGGGTGATAGTGTCGTTTCTCTAAGATATCAAGTTCAATAAAGTTTGTGGGCTGGGAGGTGGGGGTGGGGGTGGGGGCGGGGCGCAGTATGCTTATACATCACAGAGGGACACGTGAAGGGAGGGGGAGAATGAAGAGTAGCTGGGGAGGGGGGTGGGGGGGAGCCTCAGGGGAGGGAGGAGTGGTGATTGCCTAGTTTTACCAGCCTAATGGAAGCATAATAATATCAGCTAGCTACAAGTAAGTTGCACTCAAGTGGGACTCCCACAGGAGGGCAAAATGTGTAATACTTCACATTTTTTATCACGTTCAAATGCCATTCGTACTGTTATGTATTTAATGCTTTTTTAATTGACTGACATTTAAAAATTACCATCAACCTAAGCAATATTATCCATAATGTCACAGGTTTTATGTTTTAGTATGTATTTTTCCTACTAAACAACAAAAAAGTACATATATTAAACACAGAAATGTTTATCCATGTATCACTTAAAGTTTTCTATAACATCAGTAGTAAAAGCACCACTTTTGAGGAACGCTACGGTAGTTGAAAGTGCTCTAACTGAAAGCCAGGGAATTGGTTTCTTTTTTTTTTTTAAATGTTTATTTATTTATTTATTTATTTATAATTTTATTTTTTGGTTATTCAATTACAGTTGTCCCATTTCCCCCCATTGCTCCTCCCTCCCAGCCCATCCCTTCTCCCACAGTTATATCCCTCCCCGTTGTCCATGTCCATGAGTCATTCATATACATTCCTTGACTAGACCCTTCCCTTACTTATCCCCCTTCTCCCGCTCCCCCCTCCCCCCTACTGACTACTATTGTAGTCTCCGCCTATTTAGTTTGTTTGTTTGTGTTGCTCTTTAGTTTCCTGAATTGAGTTCTAATGTAAGTTTCAGCTTTGAGTTTGCGTCAGTTGGACAAGGCACCTTTCTTCTTACTTTTTTCAGTAAATGTAGGTATTGTAATTTGGGCATCTCTGACAGGTAGGTATTCTTATCTAGGAAATACAATAATGATAAGATTCTCTCTGCCTAATAGCATTTATTGAGTACTTACTATGTACAGGTACTCTGCTGAAAGCTTTGTATTCACTCTCAATCAATCCTCACAAGAACCCCTATGCGGTAGGTGCTTTATCGTCTCAAAGAGAAACCGCAGTCTTTTCTCTAGAATTTTCCTCAATACGCTGTCCTAATTTGGTGCAGATATGCTTTGTCGATGTGTCCACCCTGAAAGTGGAAGATAAAGGTTCCAAGGTGAGTATTCTCTGCTCCCCTCAGAGTTGGAATGAGTGAGAAACTGCTGAAAGAGTTATCAGTGGCAGCATAATAAAAGGGAAAGTCTGTGCCAGAGGGTGGAAGGATGGAGGAGATTCAGGTGGGCAGCCATCATTTTTGAAAACCCCAAACCCCCGGTTGAGAATATACTGTCACTCTTGATGCCAAATCTCATTCTAGAAGGAACTTAATTTGCTGGTAGGCCTGAAAGAATTACAGCATGGAAGGTAGCATGTCAGAGCAGTGAGAAAACTGTCCAAAAGTTTGACGATTCATGAAATATGATTCCTAAGATTTATGGATTTGTGAATGCCTCTGGAGGGGTAGTAATTTGTGAGGAGAACAATATCTCATTCTTCAAACATTAGCTAGCATCACAAGCCTACTTATCCTTCTCCATTGAAAGGAAAAGATAAGAGATATGACATTCATGTTTTGGAGAGGGCAGCTTGGAGAAGTCTCAAAAAGCAGTTATTCATAAGAATCTCACCACTTCATCCCATAGGATGCTGGTGGTTCCTGTTCCGGAGGTGACCTAACGCAACACCATCTGAAAGAGAAAGAAGTTATTATAATCAAGGCTACCGAGAAGCAAAACCAGTCTAAGGTATGCTTAGCTTCCGAGTCCACCCTTTCTAATTCCCAGAGTCCAGTGCTGACTCCGAAGACTCTGGTTCACAAAAGGTAAGAGAAATATTTCCAAACAAGGCCCTACATTTGGCTACTATGATATTCCAGAGTTCACAGGCCTAAGTTCAAAGTCAGGTAAGTTTAATGTCCAGGTATCTAACAATGGCACTAATCACAGAGGTTCAGAATGCCCTTCCCTGATTGCAGGTCCCTACTCCAAACAGAATCTTGCTACCCTTATCCTAACAAAGATGTGGAATGAAAGCATGATCTTTTTCAGTGCTTTCTGTTGTCTTCTACTGGGCTTGTGTGCTCCACATTGCCCAGTGTCCAAAAAAAGAAAAAGAACAAGCATATATGGAACAGAGAGAATCCACAATGACCAAGAACTGTAGTGGCTTGTTCCCCAAACCTGTTGCCTAAGAGATTACAGACTGTTAGGTAGCGTAAAGTTAGAAGCAATTCGATTTGGATACCACTGTCACATGCAAGTCCTTTTGTTTTTCTGTAACTACCTAAATTATATCTGTTGGGCTCCTGGCCCATGACAAGTCACCTTCACAGTCCTACAAACCTGGAGTAGTTGATATTGAAATAGGATATTTTTTTTATATCAAAGGAGTCAATTTTTTTTTTTTGTTCTGCATCTCTATGCTTATCTTATAACCAGGAACAACATTTCTGGCCTCAGACACATTTGGAGTGATGAGAGTGGCTCCTAAGGAAGAAAAAAAGTTTAAAAATATTCTTCAAAGAGTTTTGGGTTTAGTTGGAAGGAGGACTCCATTTTGAAGTCTTCAGAAAGGGATAAATTATACCTAATGTTTATTCTTAAAAGTGCAGCACATATTTCCTACACATAATGCAGGTGTCCTTGATTGTAACCTAAACCAATTTGCAAAATGTTGAACTTATCATGACCTCAAACTTCTAGGGATTCAGTGGAAAGAAAGGAGATGAAGCAATGGAAGGGGTAAAGAGGACGATGGTACTTAGCAAGGAGTGGAAGACATGTATAATACATATACACATATCTAGACATGAGCATGTGCACATAATTTACCCTGACACACAGCAATATATACAAAATAATTTATACGAGCAGTGACACACACATCCCTGGCTACGTGTCTACATATGACACTGGTGAACACACACAAGCATTGAAACAACAAATGTGTGTGTATATTCATAAACAATGACTCACCTACACAAAGGTATAGAGTCAGCTGCATTGACATACCCACATGTGGCACATCAACATCTATATATGCATCCATGCACACTATGCATAAACATGCACACTACACATAAACATACACACATGAGCCTCGATCAAAACACAGTGACTGTACAAATTCTGGTGATAGGCATGCACTCTTACACAGGGTGGGGCAAAAGTAGGTTTACAGTTATGAGTATGTGAAACGGTTTATTCTTGAATTATTACTTATTATTTTCCATACATACAACTGCAAACCTACTTTTCGCCCCACTCTGTAAATATACCTCATGTTGATACGCACACATACAAACTTAAGCAAAGTGACACTAACAACATTTGAATGCACTGATGCATACCTTGACACAAATACAATGACATCCCCACTCACGTATTCACACAAGTACTCAAATACCCAGGGTGTGTGCAACACTGACACACATTCTCAATCATTCACGTAGCATATAAATATAACATAAACTGATACCCAATTTATTGACATACACTGTCATTATTTTAGCACCTATCCACATTGAACATAAACATTTATTGATGTATTATCTATTATCTATTAATTACTATATATGTTATACCCTGGCTGGTTTGGCTCAGTGGATTGAGCGTCGGCCTGTGAGCTAAGTGTCGCTGGTTCGATCTTCCAGTCAGGGCACATCAGAGAAGGAAAACTCTGACTCCAAAAAACCTCCGCTGCCTTGCGGCATACCTCTTCAGGGGAAAGGCTAAGGGAGTAAACCCCGACAGAAAATCCGGAGCCGGAGTCCCTAAGGCGGTTTGACGTTGTAGTCAACACCGGCAACTCCTGCGGCGCACCTGAAACCAAGCTGTATTGACTCCATGTTTCCCTTGGATCCTTCAGCTGCGAAGAGAGGGGGGGTCTGCTGCATGGGCAACAGCAGACCCTCCATATCACCCTGCCCAGGCTCTGTAGCTTCAGCTTCACTGGAGAGGACACTCCAGCGTCATCGCAAGATGTCCATTCAACACGGTAGGAGACAGATACCGTGTCACTCCCAAGTCGGACTGCACAGCCATTCTCGGCAGTGCAGATAGACTCTTAAGAAGCTACACCATCATCTCTCGAGACGGACGGCTGCTGACGACTATATATGTTAACATGTGAATTTATTCTTTTTTTATTCTTTTTTTCAAATAAATAAATGATTAATTAATTATTTTAACAATAGGAAATAACAATCCCTCCCTCTCAGACATTAAGACCCTTTATAATCTTATAAAGGACAATGGGCGAAGGTCTCAAGCTCCTCTAGCTGCTTCAAGCTGGACATGGTTGTCGTTCGTCCTACCTACCCTTGGGTCCAGACATCCCTAATAAGAGTGGGGGTGTTGAGGGAAGTGTTGCCTTCCCACATGGGGAAGGATCGTGCAGACTCCAGGTCAGTTGGCTGTCCCCAGACAACGGCGTGCTTGGTTTAACAGGCTGGCATCCTTGTTGTATTCTGGGGGCAACAGATTTGGCAAAAGGGTTTAAAGACATCTTCAATCCATAACCACTAGATGACAAAAGGCAGGGATTAATTTTTCAATGTTCCACATTAGGGAAAAGAAACGGGCTTCTTTGGAGGAAGGTGTGCCAGGCGCATCTCACCTGTCCAAAACCCTTTTGCCCATTCTACTTAGTTTGGGCTGAGGGAAACAGTTTAGCTTTCCCCACTCTTAGACCTCTGGGCACTTTCGGTCCAAGCCATTAGGATAGAACAGAGAAACCAGTTTTAAAGTGAAGCCCACAGACCACCCCATTCTTCACCAACCCAGCCACTTAGTTCAGCCAAACCGTTGAGTCTCAGGAGGCCGCGCTGCAGACAGGATTAATACACATATAGGTATAGCTCCATCATACATTCTATTAGATTTGTATTATAAACAAACATGCAGATCACTCAAATCGACACTTGTCATTTACATATTCAGACACACTGACATACACATTCATTTTTACATTCACACAGTGTACAAAATGTACACGCTATCATGCACACGTTGGCCCGTACAGGAAACATATAAAATCGGTATTGATGTCAACACATTGTTACACAGGCTTACACACAGGCAGGCATACATGTGCACTGACATGTGCACACGGACACACACGCTAACAACACAGACTGAACATTCTCACATCTACTGAGATGTCCCCACTTATGAATTGCTATACTGTTATTCACACACACACACACATGACAGACACATTGATACATTTTTGACACATGTTGAGATAAGCACACGTGCTCATGTGAAATTGACACGCTACCACTTGTGCTCAAAGGGATATAATTATGTATTATGTTTCCATGCAAATCCTAAAGGGTAAACCCCTAATGTATGCAGTTTAGAAAGATATGTCTTCTAAATAAAATAAGGGGGGAAAGTAGCCTCCCCAAACTCTTAGGTGTTCTTTTATTTCTTTTTTTTTAGATGGACGGATCTATATGCCTTTTCACACAAGCTCCCTCTGATCCTATAACTGTTGTAAATTGGCTTCTAAATGATATCCAGAAGTATGCCTTGGGTTTCGAACATGCACTAAGTCCCTCAGCCTCTAGCTGCAAACATAAAATAGGAGATGAAGATGAACATCACAAATTACCCTCTGCAAACTGCAACAGCATCTATGATGATAAACTGAATATCGATTACATGGCCAATAGACCTCAAAGCCCACATGTAGACATGACTGCAGCCAAGAATACCAACAAAAATCAGAGTCCTTCCACCTCTCCAGCAAAATCTTCTAGCACTAACAGGGCAGTAATCTCTCCTGAGGGAGAATGTCCCATGGATGACCTTTCCTTCACCATCATCCGGCTATCTAATCTGGTAATGGAGATGCCTTGTAATGAAATCAAGAAGTTGGAAAATGGAAGCAAATGCTTTCGTCATTCAATCTATCCACCCTCTGGGGACAGAGGGAAAAACACTCCCCGCAGCGCTGTGAGCAAGATCATTTCTGAAATGGCCCATGATGCTGAGGAAATATCCTATGTGGAAAGGCGGGGCACTGGAGAAGAGGGCAGGGAAGGTGGCAGGAAAAAGTTTATGTATAGTCAATTATCCAACAAGAACAAGGGGGTAGACAAAGAGATATGCCAACAAGAGAGCAAAGATTTTTCACACTCTATCAGTAAAGGACTCACGGTTTATGCAAATCAGGTGGCATCTGACCTGATGGTCTCCGTTTTGAAGACCTTGAAAGTGCATACTCCTGGGAAGCCAATTCCCGCTTGTGTGGTCCTGAAGAGGGTATTGTTAAAACACACCCAGGAAGTTGTCTCTGATTTGATTGATTCCTGCTTGAAGAACCTGCATAATATCACTGCAGCCCTGATGACTGACTGCGACTTTATCTCAGCTGTCAAGAAGAGTCTGTTCAACCACGGAAAACAAAATGCTACACATATAATGGAGTCCATGCTGAAGCGCCTGGCTACTGTTCTGCTTGGAGAGAAGGAGTCTAAATCACTGCCTCTGTTGTACGCATCCTTGAAGGCCAGCTCCCACAGTCTCAAATACGAGAACCAAAGTCAAAACCAAAGTCTTGAATTCTCCACCATGAAAACTGAATTGAAGGGGAAGGACAAATGCAAAATAAAACCAGAGGAGTGCAAGTCATTGATTAGCTTTCCTGGATAGAGTAATCTTGGTTGTAAATCCTTGTTTTTCATCACTTTGAATACTTCTTACCAGTCCCTTCTTGCCTGCTAAGTTTCTTTTGAGAAATCAGCTGATAGTCTTGCAGGCACCCCTTTGTAGGTAACTCTGCTTTTCTCTTGCTGCTTTGAAGATTCTCTATCTTTGACCTTGGGCATTTTAATCGTGATGTGTCTTGGTGTGGTCCTCTTTGGGTCTAGTTTGTTTGGGACTCTGTGCTTCCTGGACGTGTATGTCTCTTCCCTTTGCCAAAGTTGGCATTATTTATTTATTTATTTATTTATTTATTTTTACATAAGGTTCAATTTCTTGCTCTTCCTCTTCTCTTTCTGGCACTCCTATGATTCAGATGACGGCACGTTTCAAGTTGTCCCAGAGGTTCCTAAGCCTGTCCTCATTCTTTTTTTTCAATTCTTGTTTCCTCCTTCTACAATGGTTGACTGTTTATTTCTTCCTTATGTCCCAAGTCATTGATTTGAACCCAGACTTCCTTCCCTTTACTATTGGTTTTGTGTGGATTGTCCTTGGTTTCACTTAACTTAGCCTTCACTTGTTCCCTTCTGCATTTGCCACACTCCAGCATATCTGTCACATCTGTGAGCATCTTTATCACCAGTGGTTTGAACTCTCAGTCTGTTAGGTTGCCTATCTCCTCATCGCTTAGTTCTTCCACTGGAACCTTGATCCGTTCTCTCTTTTGGGCCATACTTCTCTGTCTCATTAACTTGAGAGGCTTCTGTGTTTGCCTCTGTGTTAGTAGAGCTGTCACAACTGCTACATTGTGAAGGGCAGAGCCTTAGGTCTTCGTTAGTATGGGGCGACCCATTTGGCCACGTTGTGGTGCCATATGAGGGAGAGGAGTCTGAGAGGGAACAAAGCTGCTTGCTCAACCCTCGCCCCTTTTCCAGGCACTTCTCCCACTTCCTGTGTGGAACTGGCTGTCTCTAGCTATTTCTCTGGCTGTGGTTCCCAGAATGGGTGGGTTTGTGGCATTCTAGGACTATGAGGGCCTCTAAACAAAGGAACTCTGCTGAGAGAACAGCAGCTTCTACCCCTGCCCCAACCCCCCCTGGCTTTCAGTCATGAGCAATGGGTTTTATTTTCCCTGGTGCTGGAACTGTGAGCTGCACTGTCTGGTCTGGTGCTGAGAGCTCTGCCCAGGTGTTCCTCCCTACTTTTTTTAAAGGTGTGACTGCGTTTTCCACTGGTCTGCCACTGCCGATGCCACAGCTGCCACTGCCACCTCACTGCTTCCTCTCTGCCCCGGCTCCATCCCTCCTGCCTCTCTGGATGAGTTTTTCTTCTTTAAATCTGTGTTTGCTGAACTTCCATGCATCTCGATTTTCTGGAACTTCTGGGTGTCTCCAGTTTTGAGGTAGTTGTATTCCTTTTCAGTTGTGGAAGGAGATGCAGCGTGTCTACCTATGTCTCCATTTTGGCCAGAAGTCCCAAGTTTATTCTTGTGGCAGCAGGTGAGACAGGAACAAAGGATCCACGCTCTCCATGGTAAGCCGGTGACAATTCTGCTTGGTGACTCTGTGCTGACACTGCATGCCAAGGCATTTGCCACCTCAGCAAAGGGTGTATGACCAGTCCATGTACACATTGCTACAGACTGACCCTAGGGTGATTTTAAAAATAGCTTTTAGTGGTACTAACAAGGGTAGATCTTGCTCGTCCGGTAGGCTGCATGCTAAAGAGATATCTTGAGATAACACAATAGCAGGTATCAGGTCCCTCCCTGGTTTTGTATACCACACCTTTACTCCCCTCCCCAGGGTAGTTTCTGTTGGGTCTGAATAACTACCACAGTGCAGTTTGTAGGACCAAATCCCTTATTCTCGCTGTGAACACTTCTTCATCCAGGCCATGAGTTTTCAAATTACAGTATAAATAGCATCCTTCAGTCCCAGTTCTCCTAATAGCTGCTGTAACCCAGTATACAACTGCCACCTGCTGGACGTAGATGGAAGATCTCCTGGGTTCGGCCACGTAATGCGATCAGCTGCCTTGATCCAATCTAACAGGGAATGATTGCCTGGAGTCTCGTGTGCATTCTGCAGCTGCTGCCTCAGCACTGGGTGCGTGGGGATGGATACAACCTTATCCATTCCCTGGCCAGGAAGTAAAATGCCATCCGCCCCTACATCCCATAATCTTAGCAACCAAGCCGCCAAAGATTCTGACGCCTTTTGCCAGAAGCAGCTCCCCAAATCCACCAGCTCTGCTTGCAAGTACGGGTGCACTGTGGAGTGCTCTGTGACTGGCAGAGGGGGCTGGCTTGACCCTCAGTCATTCAAGGATACTTAGTCTTAATCTTCTGCATTACCACCACCGCCACCCCAGGCATGGCTGAAATGGGTGAGGTCTAGCCCTCCCCAACATCCTCCTCCTCATCCTCATCCTCCGAGGAGTCTATGACCTGTACCTCTGATCCTGTCACAAAACCAGTCCTGATCCAGGCCCTCAGGGTGGCCACTTCCACCTCTAATAGCTCCCATGTTTTCTCCCAGGCAGCCCTCAATTCCTGCTCCTGAGACAGGTCCTCTTTCAACTCTCGGACCTGGGCTTCCAATTCAAGCAACTCCCTGAATGCTTTATGCAGAACAGAGAAATAGCCAGCCTACAGCACCAGCCCCTACCCAGGCACTTTTCTTCCCTAGAGAGCCCCCTATCTTCAGCAGAGCCTCTTCTCTCACCTCAGGAGTCACTTCTACCCTCTCCCAATCTTGCAGGGGCACCGAAGCCTCCAACACGGTCACCACCATGAACCACATATCCATGCAGGCCAACCCGATAGCCCACCCTGAGTGGCCGTGCCCCGTGGCTGACCCCTGCTCCATAGCTTTCGTTTGTGGCAAGTCCTGCTGACTGTACCAAGTGCCGCAGGAGCTCAGCTCCAGGCAGGTTAACTTTGGATTCGGTGAGACTGCAAAATGACAGTGGGGCATTGCAGAAGGAATTCACACCAACTTTATTCTCGTGGCGGCAGGCAAGACAGTAACAAATTATCCATACTGCCTGGACAACAGGGACTCATATATATAAGAAATTAAACAAAAGTAGCACAAGGCCAACAAGAACTGTGAGATAGTGTGGCACCTGCATACTAAGGCACTCTTTTATGTAAGGATAAGCTGGAGAAATACATGGGTGTTGAGGCAGGGTTCTTGACTACAGTCATCATGACAGGACAGCTAGCTTAGACAAAAAAAAAATTGATAGGTATATTACTCAAGGACATTGTGACCACTTGCCACATGCACGCGCGCGCTCGCGCACGCCCCCCCCCCCCCACACACACACACTCCATATCAACTGCATGTGGCTATTTAGTACTTACTATTTAGCCATGGCTATTTAGTATTTACTGACTGAACTACAATGTGTTCTGATCCTCCCCCCTGTGTGAATAAAGTTTCCTTATAAGTCATTTCCTTCAATTGATGAGATTTCCTTGTCTTCTACCAGTCTGAAAGGAAATTTTTCTTAGAATAAACTACAGAATAGTAAATTCCTCATAGCCATGCTATGCGAATTCCATTGAGACTAGCACTAAGTTCCTAGATTTGTTGTATGCTTCTCAGAAGTCAATTATAATGCTAGAATTCATTGCAGATCAGATGAGATCAAGATAGTGGTTTCGACCCTGTGGTCCTCTACTAGCTAGTTTGCTGTGGCATACCTTAGCACCTTTGAGGTGCGAGTGGCTTTGTAGAACAAGCACAAGATGTGGCATCCTTCTGAATTCAAAAGTCAAAGCTTTTGCCTCTTACTAGCTACGTGGCCTTACAGAGTCACCTAGACTGTAAGCCTGTTTCTTCACGTGTAAAATGTAGCCAGAAATTACCCTCACTGTTTAAGCTGGAGGAATGGATGTGATGCTTTGCACAAGGTGAATCTTATAAATGTGGCTATGTGAAGGAAGCTGTATGTCTCAAAGCCCATCCTAACACATTTGCAAGTGTTCTTGATATATTTTAAAATAAAAACAAAATTCTCTGACAATATAACCTAGAGAGACACTTTACGGGGTGAGGGGTGGGGTATAAGAGGCATGGAGGCAAACTTTACCAGCTTCTTCACAGTGCCTGGACCTGTCAGAAGGAAAGGCAGGCCCCTTTAAAGCAGAACCTTTAAAGCTCCGCAACTCAAATGAAAGCTAGTCAAATCTTTTGCAGTCCCATCCCACCCCATGAACAGCTTTGGAGTTGAGCCACTACAGATCCTTGTCTCTGTCCTTAGGAAAATCCTTAATAAACAAGTTACAGGGCCAGGGCTGCATTTCTGATGACTCAGATCTCCCTGAGCATAACTGGGGCCCATAGTAGTTTACTTCCTTGATTAACTTGGCTCTTGACTTGCTCCTGATTTTTATTATGAGGCAGCCTTAGGGATTCCTGGGACTGTGGAGATACAGCACAGGAAGTTATATGTGCTGTTAAGTGGGAGGCATTGGGGTAAGATTCTCCTTGAGGGCTTTTTTACTTCTGATATTTCAGGATTATAAGAGTTTCTTTTCCATATTTTCTCAGGGAAACCTGTGTAGATGAGGTAAGATCAGGGTGAGGAAACTTGATTTTTGCCAGAACTAATTGACAAACTCCAAGAGAGAAAAGAATGCTTTGGGCCTCAAAGGGCCCTGGCAAGTGTCTGGAACAGCTCTGCAGTCTTGAGGTTTATCCCTGGAGGGTGGGACCCTGGCCTTTCACCTCTATAAATTGAGAAGTGCTCCCCGGCACCATATTAGCAATGCGGCCTTCCTCAGTGCCAACAGTTGGAAATGGGCAAAGATTTCTGCTGAGCCGCGAACCCAACGTGTAAAAAGGGAAGACAGGAGAAGAAGGAGGGGAAAATCACAATTATCTCCTGATAGGTGGTGTAATTAATTGGTTTGCTATCTCTGACAGTTTTAGTCTATCTGAGCATCAGGCATCCATTGTAAAAGGAAGTTGTGAGCATAACTCATCTAGAAGGTTACTGCAGGTCTAGGGCTGTGTTGAGGTGAAGTGTTAGAAGCACTTGCTTCAGGGTCACATTTTAAGGGGGGTACCAGAAAACTCAGTAATCAAGATAAATAATATTTCAATGTACTATTTTTATTTTAATATGCTTTTAGTTTTTTAATTTTTAATTTTATTGTTGTTCAACTACAGTTGTCCTAATCCTTTTCCCATTGCTCTCCCCTGCCCCGCCCACCCCCACTCCCACATTCATAGTCAGTTCTTACCTTTTGCTCATGACCATGGGTCCTTTATACTTGCTCCTTGACTCGACCCTTCCCTTTCTTTCCCCCATTACTCCCCTTCCTCTTCCCCTTCCCCTTTGGTCGCTGTCAGTCTGCTCTTTGTTTATATATCACTGGCTCTATTTTGCTCATTTGTCTGTTTGTTTTGTTCATTAGCTTCCTGTATTAGGTGAGATCGTATAGTATTTGCCTTTCACCGCTAGCTGATTTCATTAAGCATAATATTCTCCAGGTCCACTCATGCTCTTGTGAAGGGCGAGAGTTCCTTCTTTCGTTCTGCTGTGTAGTATTGCACTGTGTAAATGCATCACAGTTTTTGATCCACTCACTTATTGATGGGCACTTAGGCAGTTTCCAGCCCTTAGCTAATGTAAATAACACTGCTATGAACATTGAGGTACATAGGTTCTTTTGAATTGGTGTTTCAGGGTTCTTAGGGTATAATCCCAGCGGTGGAATCAATGTGTAAAAAGGCAGTTCCATTTTTAGTTTTTTGAGGAAATTCCATACTGTGTAATGTTTTTTTAAGTCAAAATTAATAGCAGTCAGAGAAAGACAAGTACCATATGATTTCACTCATATGTGGAATCTAATGAACAAAATAAACAAACAAAACAGGTAGAGAACAGACTGACAACTGTCACAAGGGAGGGAGGTTGAGAGGCTGTGTGGAAAAGGTGAAGAAATTAAGCCAAAAAAGAAAAAGGAAAAAAAAACCCACCTCATAGACATAGACAACAGTATGGTGATTACCAAAGGGAAAAGGAATTGGGGGAGGCAGAGGATAAAGGGGAGAAAAATGGTGATGGAAGGGTGAGAAACGCTCACAATAAATCACTGGTACACAGGACTTGAGCAGCAAAGCGAGGCATTTATTCGTGAGTCTGCGGAGCTGGGCGCACCACCAGCCAGGAGCATGTGCGCGCAAAGTAGACAAAGTAAACTGGTTTTATACTAAGGCGATGAGCTCTCCTCCCCTCTCCTTCTCCCCGGTTTCTCCACTACTGGTTAATCGGGGTTCACAATCTATTCTAATGTGATTAACTACTTAACTCAGGGTGTGATTAACTAAGGGTAATCTAGTTATAGGTCTATGTCCAACTTACTGTACTTGCCAAGTTATCTAGCTACATCTTCCCATTTCTCTGTGTTTGGTGACAACAGTCTTTCTCCTTTTGAGCCCAGAGATATGTGTGAGGAGCTGCAGAATGTCGTTCCCTCGCCCCTTTTCCATGATTCATCTGTTAATTATCTCCTGCTGGTTTGAGAGTCACTGGCTTGCTTCTTTATCCCTAACAGAAGGAGATATGACTAGGGGTGGTGAACACACAATACAATATACAGAAGGCTTATTATAGAACTGTACGCCTGAAACCTATAGATTGTAATTTTATTAACCAATGTCACCCCAACAAATTCAATAAAAAATTAATGCAAAAAATTCCTTGATTGTGATACAGAAGATACAGTAACAGTGCCATGCCAAACCATAATGGAACTTGAGACAAAAACAAAAATGGGTAGGCATTATATTGCCAAGGCAGTACTTAGAGAACGTCTTGTCCTAAAAACGTGTATCGGTACAAAAGAAGCCAATGCATTGGCTCCTGCTTAAAGAACGTAGGGAACAAATCAAACAAGTTTAGGAAAGGGGAAATAAAACTTGGAGCAAGGAAAAAGCAGAGAAATCAAAGTTTCACTGAAACCTTACAAATATCAGGGAGAAGGAGAAGGATGTCTGTAGTGTTTCCTCTCTTGCTGAACATAGGAGTACATCTTCCCAACAAAGCTCATATTGCATTAATTCTGCTTGAAAACAGGGACAACACAAAATCGACCTTTCAAAATTCTGCTTTAAAATAGTTCTAATACGGAAAAAAGACAAATAAAAATGCTACTTTTGCAAATGATATATATTTGTACATCCATGAAAATCACGTCCCCTAATACCAGAAGTAATAAGTGAACTTTGCAGAAGTATAAGATAGAAAATACTAGTGAGGTGTAAGAATTTGCCATCAACTAAAACAGTTCCAGATTCTTTCTCCCCAGCGACTCAGAAACATGTAAAAGGTTGAGCACTACCCCTGCACTAAAGTCTTTGTGCTGTCAGAACATGAAAAACATCTAAAAATTGATTGTGTTTCTATATCCTAGAGCCACCCAGTCAGAGAAAGACAATGACAATATTAAACACTGGCATATTAAGGAAGGCAAGAAATGGCATTTACAGAGCACTTACTGAGTGCCAGACACTACTAAGTGCTATAATTCTTCCTAAAACCTTGTGACGTGGTTTGTTATTAGCCATTTTTACCGATGAGAAACTAGAGGCTTACGTTTAAAAGACTTTTGCAAGGTCATGTGATCAGTAAGTGGGAGAGTTGGTATTCAAATCCAAGTTTGCTTCTCTATGTTTCTTTCCATTCTTCTCACACTGTTTTCCTATTCATTCAGAACCCGTGTTTATTAAAAAACAAAGCCATAAAACATGAACGAGGAAAATAGAGGAAAGCTGATAAATACAGAAACAGACTATGCTTCTACTATAACTAAATAAAACAAAACAATATTCTCTAATTCAACACATAGGTCTCATACAATGCCAGTGTAAATCTTTATGGGATATCACTCCTCCCACAAAATATTTATTAATTACAAAGGGAAAAGGAGTAACTACAATAGATAAACCCCATCAGTCACATTTTAATTAGGTGATCAAGGTTAACATTGCCAGTAAAGACATTGACACCACCTACCTCCAGACATGATGTCAAGAGAAGGGCACATTACCTCTACGGCATTTTTGCAAAAAAAAAAAAAAAAAAAAAAAAAAGCATGACTCCGGCGTAATCATGAAAATGATTCGGTAAACTCAAATCGAGGGACATTATACAAAATACCTCACAATAATTAACTGCAAAGATTCACAAGGGAATGTTTTAGGGTTATGGAAATGTCATCTATGCACCTTGATAATAACAGAGGGGGGTGGTTAGTGCAGGTTTATGTGTACATTTCTCAAGGCTCAGCAAACTATACACTTGAAATTAGTAAACATTATTCTATCTGAACATTATTCTATCTAAATTATATCTCAGTAAAGTTAATTGAAAAATATAGACTTAATAAATACTTGTAAGGAAAATGCCTTGCACTATTCACGAGTTTCTTTGCTTTTGTGCTTCTCCAGAAAGTCTCTAATTCTGACTTTAGGCCCTGAGCCACCCTTAACTTGCAGCCCTCCCTCCTGCTTCTTCCACTTGTCTGTGGAGGCCCAGAGCAGGAAGTTCCTTTCTGTGAGAACTTCCCTCCCAGATCCCAGTCACATATCAAATGTGAAAAGGGTTCCAAGCCCTGGCTGCTGTGGCTCAGTGGATTGAGCATCGGCCTGAGAATCAAGTGTCGCTGGTTCGATTCCCAGTCAGGGAACATTACCAGGTTGCACATCAGGTCCCCAGTTGCGGGCGCGAGTGAGAGGCAACCATACAGAAAAAAAAAAAAAAAAAAGGAAAAGAAAAGAAAAGAAAAGGGTTCCAGCTTGTCTTCTTGTCATGAAAGTCTCCTCCTCAGAAAAGCCTTCCTTCCTTCACCGAACTCTCACAGTTATTCTTTAAACATCACCCTGTTTTATTTTCATCATACCAATTGATATGTCATTTATATTCTTATTTGTTTGGTTATTGACTGTTTATTCCCACTAGAATGTCAGTCTTGCTCACTACTGTATCCTCGGTGCTTAGCGCAATATCTGGTACATAGTAGCCATTTAATAAATTTTTATTGAATAAATAATGATCCACCTATTTCAGTGTTCCCAGGTGGGGAAAATGACAGAAAATAGGGAGTCAAAAATGTGTCATTCACCACTGCCACTTAATGTCACTTAATCCCTTAATATAGCTGAGCATCAGTTTCTTCCCCTTGGAAATTGGCATGCTAATCAATGTCTTTCGTACCTACATTTGTGGAGGTGTTGAGCCACTCGAAAAGGCAAGCAAGGTAAAACTATTTGAAAATATGCTCAATGTGCCCATTAAAGCTTCGATATAAAATAATAAGAATAGTAACAATAGCAATAATAACATTTACTGAGCTTTTCCTATGTACCAGGCATTCTTCTAAGTGCTTTTCACTACTATGTCTTTTAATTTTCCCCAAAGCCCTATGAAGTACATATTAGTATTATCTGATTTTGCAGGTGAGGCAACTGAGGCCCAGAGAAGCTGAATACCCTGCTCAAGTTCAGAGAGTTAAGAAATGGTAGAGCTGGGATTCAAGGACAGATAGCTCTGATTCCAAATCTCTCACTTTGTATTCTTTCATAGATACCAGGACATGTTCCTAATGCCACATGTCATGATAAGTCCTAGCGTACGTAGAGCTGGTAATACCGACAGAATGGATTGGGTGCCTTTAGGAGGCAACAGAAACCTCTCACGTGGGGTAGATAGATGGCTAGAAGGAAGCCAGGCTGGTGGATAGGCACAGGTTTCCAAAGAGTATTGCAGGCATAGGCCATGGCCCAAAAGAAGGCCAAAAGCTATCCTAAGACAACAGGCGTCTCAACAAGCAAACAGAGACAGCTCCTAGGACTCATAGAGCAGGCGGTATCCCCAAGTGCAAGCCAAGGTGATATCCAAATGAATGCTGGCTTGAACAAACTGGTAATTCCCATTTGCTCACAGTGCCTAGAGTTGCTACCATCGGGGTGGGGTATGAGAGCAAAAGAACAGTGTCGGACAAGCTGCCACACATGTGCCATAGGGGGAACGAGGGTGGACGCTGATGGTGTCCAGTCAGTGCTCCCGAGAGCCAGAACACTTCAGGTGCTCAGGGCATTTGCTAAGCAATATGAAAGTATTTTGATATTTTAACAGGCAGTAGGACTATGCCAGTGCCTAAAGTTCTAATGCCAGCATTAAATTGGAAATTATTTACTTTTCTCAAGCCTCAGGGCCTGGCTAAAAGTTGAATTTGAAGTAACACCTTTGATGAATGTAGCTGAGGGAAGGGTGCGAGGGAGGAAACCCACGAGTTGTTCCCTCTGGCTCACACAGCTCTATCCTCACTTTGATCACAACGTATGATAATGTCCTGTTTACATGTCTGCCTTTCCTCTAGGTGAGAAGTAGCATGGGATAAATGGACGTGACAGGCAGTCAGCCAATCATTGTTTGTTGAGGAACAGCTAACATGTATTGTGTGCTGACTTTGTGGCAGGCCTCTTATCTGATCCTTAAAGCACCTCTGTTGGTAGCCTCGTTTTGTCACTGAAGAAATGAAGGCAGAGAGGATCAGAGTCTTGCTCACGTCTGAGATTAAGGCCTGGTAGCCTGACTCTGGAGTCTGTACTCTTAACTACTGTGCTTGATTTCAGTGGCCATACAGATACAAAAGTGGTAACTGGAGTGTAGAGTGTGTGAAGAGAACTGATGGGTGACAAAGCCAAACGTCAGCTAGTATCAGAAAGGCCTTGTGTGTCATTTACAATTTTGGACTCTTTTCTGAGGTCAATGGAAAACCACTTAAAAGGTCTGAGCCTGGCATTTTCAGGGTGAGATTTGTGTTCTGGAGCAGTTGCTCCGTCTGCTATGGGAAGAATGGATCAAATGGACCGTTGTCCTGACCAACTGTTCTTTACTTCCTTTGTTAACTTCTGTTTGTATCCTTCTTTCACTTTACATTTTTAAAAATGCCTCACTGAGCTCCACTGAAAGTGAAGAGGATTTATCCATACCTGGGTCCACACACGTCTTAGCGGGGCAAGTAAGAGCGAGAAAGGGTGCCCCTTATGACTGGGGCTGTAAAACCCCAGCTGTGATGGAGTCAATTGGTGAAGGAGTGGTAGGTTTTTACTTCCCTTCGTCAAGTCTCACAGCTTGTATTTAACACTCTCACTACCACCCAATTCTAGGAGCCGTAGATTCCAGGCTCCATGATCCCCAACCGCTTCACTCTCAAATGTCAAACAGGAGTATTTTCTGTGACTCTGAGGTGGTTTTGTACACTGCCTCCCAAGAACTATAAATCCCGTCCCAGAATTCAGCAGGAGGAAGAAGCAAAGGAAACCCCCCTTAACTGCTAAACTTTCTCTCTGGGGCTTGATAGCATCTCTCTCCCAGAGACCTTGCTTTTTTTGGAAAAGAAATTTCTCCCGTCTGAGATATCAGGTGGCTCTGTCAGCCAGTCCCACGGCACATACTGGCAACTGGAAGGAAGAGAGGGCTGGCCAAGAAAATCTACTCTGGCATCAAATGACCCATTTCTGAACTGATGTAACAACTTAGTTTTCCTCATCCTGATGCAACTTCTAGAGCAGGCGCACCTAGAATGCCTTGTCATCTATCTCTATCCTCTTTTGAAGTATATACGTGCACTCCTGGCATTTCTACCATCTTACTTCCCTGGCCCTTCCTTGTTGATGTCTCATGGAATTCTCCTTGTCTGCCCATCTTAAAATACTGGAGTGCTCCCGAACATATCCTCAGTTCACTGCTCTTCTCACCACCCCCAATCCCTAGCTGCACCTGCTTTCAACATTGTCAAAAATAACTAGTGTCAAGGTTTAAGTTCTGAAGGAAATCCAGGACCAGAGGAGGCAGAGGCGGGTCTCAGATGCAGTTTCACAGGCGTGTTTCTTACTTGGGGCGCTAGGACTTTTAAAATGCAGATTCCCAAGTCCCACCCAGGAAAAGTCTTGATTCCTTGGTTTTGGACTACAGCAGAAGCACGTGTATTATGAAAAACATTCTTCAAGTGATGTTCTATTAGCCCTTTATATTTTGGGAAAAAATAAAACCCAAAGGAAAATCAGTACAATGAGTACTCATAGACCCTTTATCCAGTTTTACCCATTATTAATGTTTTGCCATCTTGCTTTATCTAAAATCTATCTAGCACCCAACTGACTAAACTTATGAATATGTAGTTATTATATAAAATAATCCTTATTTTGCTGAACCATTCGGAAGTTGGTTGCAGACACCATGATATTCAATCTTAAATACTTCAGTATGCATCTCCTAGGAACAAGGACATTCTTCCACATGCAATTCATATTCAATTTTCCTTAACTATCCCATAATGGCCTCTACTGCCACTCGTTTCTACCCTATCCACAATCCATATATTTCGTTTTGCCATCTTTTAGTCTCCTGCAATCTAGAACAGTTCCCCAGATTTTTTTATTGCTCTTTCATGATACTGACATTTTTTAGTAGTTTTGCTCTGTTTAAGAAATGAATGTGGGGTAAAATGAAATATCTATGGATAGAATGGGGGTGGAGGTGGGGGTGTATGGGGAGTGGTTAGGAGTGTAGTATCTTCTGGGAAAGGTCAGGTATGGAGTGAGGCTGATAAATCAGTTGGGGGCTGTTGAAATATCTGCCTTAGGGAAGAGGCCACATCAGGGGAGAAGGACCATGAGAAAAATAGGGGTAAGTAGGAGGGAGAAAATGCCAAGGGCCTCCTGGGTAAGGCAGAACAGACAGGTCTAGAGTAGATATGTTTGAGGTAGAGCAGTTACTGGAGTACTACGAGTATGTGGACTATAGTGCCATGAGTGTGTGTGTATATATTCTGTCTCTGGATGGAAGGTGTTCAGAGTGGTAAGGTAGATTCACTGGCTCAGGGACTCAGATGCCACCTATCTTGTAGCTTCATGCTCCCTGATTTGTTGCCTTGGCCCACATGGACCAAGATGGTGCACCACTGTACCGTCACAGCCAGTGGGAAGAGAGGTATGGGAAGCCGTGGCATGCCCTGTTCCTCTGAGGTAGCATTTTCCCACCGGGGCACAATTTACATTGGAAGCTGGGTAATTCTGTGTTTGGGGGGCTGTCCTGTGCATTGTAGGATATTTAGCAGCATCCCTGGGCTCTACCCACTACAGGTTACTAGCATCCTCCAGTTGTGACCATTAAAGATGTCCCAGGCATGGCCAAATGTCCCCTAGGGGCAAAGTCACCCCCCCCCGTTGAGAACCACTTCTTTAAGGGTATTACCCAGAAGTCTCCAACAACACTTCTGCTTAAATCCCACTTGTGGCCAGAGCTTTGTCACTTGACCATCCTAAGGGTACTGGAGTCTTGGAAATGTCTGCTAGCCAGGTGTCCAGCTAAATGTTAAGCTAAAAAGAAGGCAAGAAGCTAGCAGATTCTCCCGCAAATTCTGTAGCTGATCGAGTAGGTGGCCCTGTTCTTTTTATGTTCCAGGCTAAGTTTTAGTCATTAATCATTTTAATTCACTTGCATGAAAATACTGGTGGTAGGGAACACTAGACACAAAAAAGTGACAAGCCCTTTAGAAAAAGGATGGGCTTTTGTTACCCTAGAAAGCTGACCAGGGTGAGTGAGAAACTGCATTCTGAAATGGAGGCTGGAGAAGATTGAATTTTCGTCTGTGTTTCAGTGCCATCTTGTGGACATTTATAAATCCTACCATTCGTCACTCTCATCTGGCATTTTCTTTGATTTATTTTAGACACTAATTTCAAATTAAAAATAACCCTTATATGGGTTTTAGGAAGACTTTAAAAAGGTCCTTGCAGCCCTGGCTGGGTGGCCCAGTTGATGGAGTGTCTCCCCTGCACCAATAGGTTGCAGATTTGATTCCTGGTCGGGGTGCATACAGGAGGCAACCAATCAATCTCTCTCCTTCTCTCCCTCTCCCTCTCCTTCTCCGTCTCCCTCTCTCATCACTAAAAACATATCCTGGAGTGAGGATTTTAAAAAAGAAAAGGTCCTTGCAGATAAGGAACTCTTTAAAGCAGGGTTTCTCACCCTCAGCACTATTGACATTTGGGGACAGATCATTCTTCGTTGTGGAAGCTGCCCTGTGCATTGTAGGATGTTCAGCAAAATGGCCGAATCTCCCCTTGGCATGGAGGCAAAATTACTCCCAGTTGAGAACCATTTCTTTTAACAAAGCACCTAAAAATTCCACGCTCTATTAAGACCATATGCTAACAATGATCTCATATCAGCGTGTCCTGGGGGTGGACAGGTGTGTCCGGGAGAGCTAGGAGAAAACGAGGCTCCAGCTGCAGCATGACATGCCCTCTTTTTTATACTCTGGAGAAGTCCCAGCAGCTGGAGATCAGATTGAGATATGCCAGAAGACCCGGCGAGAGGTTGTACAGCTTCTTGAAACCCCACGGCAAGGCAAGGAAATCTTCAGACACCGTTCCCTAAAGCAGGAAGTAGCACAGAATAATCCCAGACTGTGATACTGAGTGCCCAAAAGCCCCGTGGAGATGTACAGGTGTGGCTGATCCTGCCAGGTGGGCCTTTTAGAGCCCTCCGGGAGCCCTCTGCCACCTGAGTGTTGTAGAGAAGCGCTGGTTGGGAGCCCGTTCCCTGGCCTCGGTGATGTCGGTAGTGCTAACACTCCTGAGATTTTACTTTGAAACTGGGTAAAGGAAAGGTAAGTGTCCTAGGAGCATGCCCTCTCAAGCAGGGCTTTGGGTCCTTCGTTTCCCTTCCGTTTCACCTTCCTGGCAAACTCCTGTCCCGCCACCCAGACGCTCTTTCAGTGGACGACCTCACCTCCTACTGAAAAATTGAAGATGACCAGTTGCAGAATTTATCACTTCAAAATGTGTTGCCATCTGAACTCCGTAATGACCGTGCGTCTTGTTTTAGAAGAAGAGGGCTCTTGGCTTCTGCCTGGGCCAATCCATTCTTGTGTTCTTGGCATCCAAACCCACGCCCTCACACGCACCTTGCCCAATTACACACCTCTGTCTTACATCAGCACATGTCTTCTCCCCAGCCCCTTTTGCGTCTGCATCAATCTCGTCCAGGCTCTGATCTTGGCAATCGGTTTGGTCGACTTTTCATCTCCTGCACCTTACTCTTCTATTCTTCAACTTCTCTTTGTGGTCCTACTGCTGTAGAAAACGACCTACTTTGATTCCCTCGCCTTCTACAGCCACCTCCCCGAGGCTCTCTGCTGGCTTCTTCCTAGCTATTATCTGGCATTATTTGGCCTCTCTGCAATGTTTGATACTATTGGCCATGCCCTCTTTCTTTGCAATTACCCCACTTTCCCTCCCCAAGTTGCAAAAGTAACATGTGCTCTCTGCACAGAACAGATCACAAGAAGAAATACACAAATCTCAGAAACCAGGCACTTAAGCACAAAAGGAAACAAGACACGGTCCCATTACTGTAAAATACCGGCTCTTCATCTTTAGAGTATGTCCTTCCAGGTTTGTGTTATACTAATACATTTCAACACATACATGCCACTCTCTTGCTTATATACACACATATAAAACCAAAATGGGTTCTTGTTATAGATCCTTTTGTAACCGTTCCTCCAAACGCTGACTCAACAACGGAATTTAGTGTGCAGGATGTTTATTAAGGAATGACCTCGGGGCCAACACCTATGAAAGGGAAATGAAAGAAGCAGGACTGGGTAGACAGGATTTCTCAACTGCTGGCATATTGACCTAGATGGGTAATGCTTTACGGTGGGGCTGCTAATTGTGGACGTTTAGCAGCATCCCTGTCCTCTACCCTCTGGATGTCAGTAGCACCCACACACCACTCTCCTTCCCCAAGTTGTGACAACCAGAACTGTTTCCACATTGCCAAGTATGCGGCTGGGGGAGGGGGGCTGCAAAATCACCCCCAGTTGAGAAGCACTGGGCTAGAGAGAAGAGTTGAACTTGGATGTGGCCTAACAACAGCCTCTGTGGAACCCGCAGGCATCTCAGGAGCTAAAACGGCCTTTCTCAGTTGTCCAAGTTAGACTGAGATGTCAGGGCCTTTGTTCTCTCATAGGCAGCAGTCACTGGACAGGAGCCCCGGGAAGGGGGCATGGTGTTGGGTGAGGTGGCTTTCTGAGGCTGAAGCAAGTCCTTCAATGAAGGGGCATCTGAGCTATGCCCAGTGTTCATGACGTGTGTTACTCCACAATTGTCCATTTCCTTCTCAGCATCTTCTGTTCCATGGTAAAACTCCTGAGAACTGGGGCTATGCCTTATTTGGTTCTGTGTCTTTGAAACATAGCATACCACCTGGGAATGAACACTTGCTTAATGGCCCAATGAAATTAAATGGGATGATACTTGTGGTTCTTTGGATATTTGCAAACTTAAATACTCTAATGAGAGGCTTCATGATGCATTTTCTTGAACCACGGGAGACTCCAAAAAGATTAATCTGTATTTATGTTATTATATTAATTCATGAGTGCTTTTTTTGGAAGTAACAAGTCAGTATCAGCAGATAAACAGTACTGACCTAATCGTTAACAGTATTTTGAATCTTCAGTAGATGAGATTCTTTACCGGTAACTTATAAAGATGAGTGAGGAATGGCGTGGGATGGAGCCAACTAATTTATGAAATATTACTCAGACTTCAAGTAATGAAAATTTCTGCCTAAATAGATGGAATTATAACACACCACATCTCTGCACAGCTCCACAAAGTGGTACCCATTTCCATCCAGCAGAGGGCACAGCTATACAGAGTTATTGCTGGAGAAACACTTTCAAAAGCAAATAGGAAGTGAATTCATCTCACAGCCATAGGCTGCAGTGACATATCATCACATGGAAATGAGTGTAACTACACATCTGAAGTTCCATAATGTGTTGTTTGGAGACTGCATTTCCAACTCGATTCTTTCACGTTGTTTTTTATGTTAATCTCTAAGTATTACCATACGATTTCACTCTTATGTGGAATGTAATGAACAAACTGAACTAACAAGCAAAATAGAGACAGACTCATAGATGGAGAGCAGGATGACAGCTGTCTGGGGGTGGTTGGGTGGCTGGGTAGAGGGACTGAGCAAATAGGAGAGAGGAAAAAACCTCATGGACACCAACAACAGTGTGATTTCCAAGGGGGAGAAGGTCTAGGGAGGTGGAGGAGGGCAAAGAGGGTACCTGGTGATGGAAGGAGACTTGACTTGGGGTGGTGAACACACAATACAGTGTACAGATGATGTGCTGTAGAACCGTGCGCCTGAGACCTGTATAATTTTGTTAACCAGTGTCACCCCAATATATTCAATGAAAAGGAAAAGAATAACACTGTTAATTTCAACTGACTAAAATTATTTGAGCCCAATAATGTGTAAGGGTGTTTTGGAGCATCATTTCACATATGGTATGTTTTCTGTTTTCACAAGATATTTTAAAAGTTATGATACAGAAGCAGACCTATATATATGGTACAGTGTGTCCCTCACAGTTAAAAAATCAGGTGAATAGTGCCCCCCCACCAATATTTTCAGATTTTGCTTGGCATGATAAGATCATGTGATGAAATGGACAACCGTTTGTTTTAGGGGATGAAACATTTGCCTTTGTCCCTTACTGGTTGTGACGCCTTGGTCAGGGAACCACTTCTCAGAGCTTCTCTGTGTTCTTCTGTTAGTAGAGGAATGCTAATGCCCACCGGGCCCCCTTCACAGGTGGGCAAGGAGTGTTCCCAGTATAAGAGCCGTGCATGTTGCCCATGAGGTGCATGGGGTCGTCGGGGCCACGGTACAGGACTAACTGAAGCAGTGTCACGAAGTGTCCGCCAGATGGTGTAAGTACCTAGTTTTCTCTCAGTGAAGAATTTGAATGAATCCCCAGGATCTTGGGCAATGCAGAGCAGTGGGAGAACAGATCTCCAGGGATTAGATTACTGCTAATCTTAGGAGGAGGGCTTTGATTAGTGTTTTGACCTTATTTTTACCACAGTCTTGTAAAGCTGGTCACTCTTCAGGTACATTTCTTACTCTACCTTAGGTACATTTGTAATTCAGAACTACAAAAGCACATAATAGCTATATATGTATAGATGTTTATTTATTACACTAGTTCTTATGGATAATTAGTGAAGTTGGAAGCAATTTAGGAACATGGCAGCCATCAAAATGAAAATTGTGACTATTATGGAGGTACATGGAAAGATAAGTCTGGTGGATAGTAAATAAAATAAAAGCAGAATGAATTAAATATTGTGTTAGTAACTATGTCAAAATGGAAAGCACATGTGGCTGGAAAAGAAACGCAAGGAAGATGGAACTGTAATAACCCTGACAGAACTTGGAATCTCTGTCTCTCTGTATCTCTTTCTCTCTCTGTCTCTCCTTCCATTGCTGTAATGGTGACACTTCGTAGAACACGACACTTCTAAAGAGATTTTCATGCTTTGCTCGAAATACAGTAATGCCTAATGTATCCAGCATGTTACGGAGGATGTGGCATATTTAAATGACTTATTTAAATCATTTAAATAAGAATGGGTTTTTTGTTAAAAACTGTTAACTGGTTAAGAATTAAGATATCATTTCCCCCCATGATCTTCGCTCACTTAAACACAAAAACAACTGCAAAACGATGTTGGCTAAAGATCTAAAGCATATTGCATACTTTTCTGCCCCCTCCAACAGTTTCCTGGGTGTATCTTACTCTTGGCTTTCTCAGTTTTGTCACCATGACTCAATCTCTCCCCATTAGAATACAATGTTGCCCTTACATGCAGTCCAACTATAGGGTTATTTGCCTCTACAAGGCATGATCAGATATCTGAGTTTTGATTCCTTGGTTCTTGTTTTGTCAGGTTTTCTATCTTGTTGCTGTTGTTTGGTCTTTTTCTCTCTTGCTGTCTCTCAGGTGCCATTTCGTGGTTGCCAGTGTCTCAGGCTTTGGCAGCCTTATTCTTGCGAACCTCCTAACAAATGTGCTGCTTCTAACATGCCTCGTTAGAAACTCACACAGTTCAGTTTACGAGAATTACGTGCAGGGAGCTCTAAAGGGCTTACCACTTTATGTAAGGTTTTGGACAGTGGGGAAATGGCCATATCTATTTTGGATGCTCAGAAGTGTTCAGACTTATTTCCTAGCTCTTGGCTGTTTCCTGGATACTTGAGGTCTCAGGGAAATGACCTATGCACGAGGGGCATGCTGCTGCACGGAAAATAAAATGCTCACTCTCAGAAACAAAGCATAATGGTAGTCAATCCAGTCGACCCCAACCAATCGATGGAAACTGAAAGCCAGAGTCAAGTAATCAACAGTCATCAAAAAACCCACGCTCACATCTGCACCATTCTTTTTCCTTGTCACTTCATCCTTTCCATTCATAGGCTTTATCCTGGTCTAAATTTCTCTCTAGTTTAGAAGGAGCAATGGAACAAGGAAAAGCAGAAATTAGAGAATAATCATTTGTGATGCAAGAATCATTTACCTCTGACAACCAAGAAATAGCACGTATTTTGAACACAAAAGCATATTTTAAACATAAACCAGGTTACTAGATGCAATGGAGACTCAAAAGAAGTAAGCATTTGTGCTCTCTGCCCTCATCTGTTTTAAATGAAAGAGTTAACTGCAGGATATAGTGGACCGTTTGTATAAGTAAAACAGAATTAAATGTAATTAAGTTACACATAACTCTCTGGGAATCTAGGTGTTAGATAAATTCAGATATTGCTGCTACCCAGAGTCAGTGCTATTTTGAGTTCTGGTGTCTAAAGTAAGGCTCCAATCTAATGGTAGCCATTACGGAAGTATAGACTCTTTTGAAGAGCATTTCTACCATAGCTTATTGAGCTCCATCCAACTCTTGAAAGGTATTTATAAACTTACAGGGCTGGGGAAAGGTTTTTATAGTTCCCAGCCGTCTTCTTACTCCAAAAAAGCCCCAACAAAATGGGCAAAAACCACAAAACAGAATAAGCAAACCCACCCCTTAATCTTCAGAGTAGTGATTGAAAGATAACTTGTAACGGGACATAATTTTTGGTTTCTTTTGTTTAATTCTGAAGAACCTTGCAGATTCCATGGATCAGTATGTGAGAAATGACCTACATTTAGATGCGTGTTTGAGAAATGACCGTCTTCTAAGAATCAATGCAAATTGCTAGACAAGTTTTTGTCCAGTGTGATTAGGAAAGGTCATCGGTATTGGAGAAATGATCAGAACGCACACACTGTTTTATTGCTTATGTGCAGGTGTAGATTGCCCAGGGAAGGAAAAGAAGTATACTTGGAGTGAACAGCAGGGTTATGTTCATATTAGACAAGATTCCTTGGTCTTTGTGACAGAAAGCTCGCTGAGAAAAATGGTTATCATTTCCATAGTTTGAAGACTATCTTAACGAAAACCTATAAGGCCCTATTGTCATCTGAATAAATCACATATTAGAAACTGATGCATCTACTGAGTTCTAGATTATTCATGATAGTAGAGACAAGGTTAACTTTTAGAAAAAACCACTCAGTCAAACATATTGGAATAATAAAAAGAATGTTTAGAGCCTCAAAACCATTCTAAACCAGATTTTATCCAATAACTAAAATTTGTTTTTACGATGTTGTAAAAATTATGAAATAACAAATATCCTTTCCAAGTTTTTTTGCTCATTTTCTATTGCAAATAATGATGGGAGGCTAGATGGCCCAAAGGTTAGGAACTAGAGAATACTTCCCTTCTGGCTATAGAATGCTATGGATGTCTACAAATTTGATGATCAGTAGCTCAATGGATGTTGAGAATAGTGTACACAGTCAGTTTATTAAGTAACCATTTGGTTTTCTATTAAGCTAAAGAAATATAATCAATTTAATATGCATAATTGATAAGGTTAGTTTAATTGTTTATAGCAGTGGTTCTTAGCTTTGGATTCATGCGGGCAACACATGGAGAGCTTTAAAAATCCCTAAACACTGGCCACATCCTAGACCAATTAAATGAGAATCTCCTGGGGCTGGGACTCATATCAGTATTTTTAAAGCTCCCTGGGACCTTATAATACACAGCTGAGTCTGGGAAACACTGCTTCATAGAATGTTCCTGCGTACTCTTAGTTAAGTTTAAGTACATTAGAGACTCTTTTTCTTAAAACAATCTTTGACAGTCTGTTTCTTTAACAGTCTTTAGGGACTACTTCTGTTCTCTTTCTTTTGCTTTAAACAAAAGCAAATCATTTGAAAAGAATCATCTTATTTATTTTCTTTTATTCCTCCTTTCTTTCTTTTTTTGGGGGGTGGTGGTGGAGGAGGCTCTTGTTTTTTCTGCCATATTGATTAATATGCCATAATATATGGCATCAAGTCATGCTAGGTTTGAATACAGGTTGGACTCTTTACTAGTTATCATTGATCGGCAACTTATTTAATCTCTAAACTAGCCCACTCCCATCTATAGCAGGGATTCTCAATGGGAGGTAATTTTACTCCCTAGGAGGCATTGGGCAATGTTGGAGACATTTTTGATTGTCACCACTTGGGGTTTGCTTTTGACATTTAGTGGGTAGAGGCCAGTGGTGTTGCTAAACATCCTACAGTGTACAGGAGGTCCTCCACAGCACAGGTTTCTGGCTCCAAATGTCACTCGTGCTGGGGTTAAGGAACCTTGATGAACAGAGTGAGGCTCTGGAGTATGACAGTACGTGTTCATATTCTTGTTCCTCTACTTTCTAGCTGTGTAATCTTGAGCAACTTTTACTATTCCAGCGTGAACCCACCTGAAAATGTGACTATTGTCAGCACTCACCTTGGAGTTGATAATGATGTTTAAGTGGGTTAAGGCATGTGGAGCCTTAACAAAGTGCCAGTTAGCTATTTATCACCAGAATATGTCTCCTGTTCTGGAGCATTTATAGCCTGTTGTCAGGGTCCTTGAGATCACATGTTTGACCACACTCTCAACAATCCCAGTGTTCATGACTTGGTGGTAGGAAGGTGATAAGGGTTGAAGGGTAGAGCTATCTTTGAATATACACCTGCTTTGGATAACAAGCAGAAATTCAGAGGCAGTCCTACACACACTGTTAATTTCCTTCCCCAACCTTTCATGTTCCTCTCCCAGTTTACAACTAGAGCTGGACACCTGTGTTGAAGTGGACTGTTCAAATAAATAAACTTGGACTGGCTCAAATAAAAAGTCAAGAACATTCTTGTAAGTGCTGCTTCTAAGGGAAGAGGGCTTATTAGCAATCAACATGGTTTATTCATAAACTTTATATTTATTATTAACAAGGGACATATGGCTACAGGAATGTGAAACTCAGGAAAGAGTTCCATGCTGCAAATACATTTGGGAATCATTACAGAAGAAGTCAAAGTTCTGGGAGAGAATAGAAGTGAGAGGAAGGGTTTAGGGAGGAGAGAGAATGGGGCTCAGGATACAGCCCAAGAAATCCTGCTTGGCTAATATTTATTGCAGACCTACTGTGTGCTTGCCAGGCACCTTTCCAATCTGCTCACCTCCTACTCCCTTAGTCCTCATGCCCATGTGCTGTAAGTAAATGAAATAAATCTTTACCGAAGACAATTTTTCCATGTGCCACTTTAGGAAAAAGAAAAAGGCTTTTTTCACAGAGGGTGTGCAAGACACATCACACCTGTCCGGAGCCCTTTTGTCCACTGTACTAATTTTGGGCTGAGGGGAGTATTTTAGTCCCCCCCCCACACACACACACCTCTGGGCCCTTTATGTCCAAGCCATTAGGATAGAAAAGAGAATCCAGTTTTAAAGTGAAGCCCGAAGACCACCCCATATTTCACCAACCCTTATAAGTTCTTTATATATTTTGGAGATCAAACCCTTGTCTGAGGTAACATTGGCAAGTATGTTTTCCCATATGGTTGGTTCACTTTTCATCTTGCTGATGTTTTCTTTTGCCGAGCAGAAACTCTTTAGTTTGATGTGCTCCCATTTGTTTCCTCTTTGCTCTAGGAAATATGTTGGTGAAAATGTTGCTACATTGAGTATCTGAGATTTCCCTGCCTATGTTTTCCTCTAGGACTTTTATGGTGTCACGGCTTACATTTAAGTCTTTGATCCATCCTGAGTTTATTCTCGTGTGTGGTGTAAGTTGGTGGTCTAGTTTCATTTTTTTGTATGTCCCTGTCCAGTTCTCCCAGCACCATTTGTTGGAGAGGCTCTTTTCACTCCATTTTATGTTTCTTCCCCATATGTCAAATATTAGTTGACCATAGAGACGTGGGTTTATTTCTGGGCTCTCTATGTGCCACTGATTTATATTTCTGTTCTTATGCCAGTACCAGACTGTCGTGATCACCGTGGCTTTGTAGTACAGTTTGATATCAGGCATTGTGAGTCCTCCTACTGTGTTCTTCTTCCTCAAGATTGCTGCAACTATTTGTGGTCTTTTTTGGTTCCCTATAAATTTTAGAAGTAGTTATTCTAGGTGTGTGAAATATGTCGTTGATATTTTAATAGGGATTGTGTTAAATCTATAAATTGCTTTGGGTAGTATGGACATTTTAATGATGTTGATTCTTCCCATCCGTGAACATGGTATATGCTTCCATTTATCAGTATCTTCCTTAATTTCTTTCTTCAGTGTTCTGTAGTTTCCCGAGTACAGGTCTTTTACCTTCTTGGTTAAGTTTATTCCTAAGTACTTTATTTTCCTTGTTGCTATAGCAAATGGGTTTTTTTCTAGTTTCTATTTCTAACATTTTATTGTTGGTGTACAGAAATGCCTTTGATTTCTGAATATTGACTTTGTACCCTGCTATTTTGCCAAATTCACTTATTAGGCAGAGTAGTTTTTTGGTGGAATCTATAAGGCTTTCTATGTACACTATCATGTCATCTGCAAATAATGATAGCTTTACTTCCTCTTTTCCAGTTTGGATGCCTTTTATTTATTTTTCTTCTCTGATTGCTGTAACTTGGACTTCCAAAACTATGTTGAATAAGAGAGGAGAAAGTGGACATCCTTGTCTTGTTCCTGATCTTAGGGGGAATGTTTCAGTTTTTGCCCATTGAATACGATGTTGGCTTCAGGTTTCTCGTATACGGCCTTTATTTATGTCGAGGTATGCTCCCTCAATTCCCATTTTTCTGAGTGTCTTCATCAAAATGGGTGTTTTACTTTATCAAATGCTTTGTCAGCATCTATGGATATGATCATGTGATTTTTTTTTTTTGTCTTTCGTTTTGTTTATGTGGTGCATTATGTTTATTGATTTGTGAATATTAAACTATCCTTGCATGCCTGGGATGAATCCCACTTGCTCGTGGTGGACGACCTTTTTAATGTGCTGCTGGATCCGGTTTGTCAATATTTTGTTGAGGATTTTAGCATCGATGTACATCAGCGATATTGGCCTGTAGTTTTCTTCCTTTGTTGTGTCTTGACCTGGTTTTGGAATTGGGGTAGTACTGGCTTCATAGAAAGATTTTGGGAGTCTTCCCTCTTCTTGGATTTTTGGGAGTAGTTTGAGAAGGATAGGAGTTAGTTCTCCCCTGAATGTGTTGTAAAACTTACCTGTAAAGCCATCCAGTCCAAGGCTTTTGTGTGCCGGGAGTTTTTGGATTACTGCTTCAATTTCACACTTGGTTATTGGTCTACTTAGGCTTCCTGTTTCTTCTTGATTCAGTTTTGGAAGATGATATGTTTCCGGACATTTGTCCATTTCATCCAGGTTTCATATCATTCCTATCTCTTTTCACATAGTTGTTTGTAGTAATTTCTTATAATCTTTTGTATTTCTGTGGTATCAGTTGTGATTTTTCCTCTTTCAGTTTTGATTTTGTTCATTTGGGTTCTCTCTCTTTTTTTCTTGATGAGCCTGGTTAAAGGTTTGTCAATTTTGTTTGTCTTTTCAAAGAACCAGCTCCTGGTTTTATTGATGTTTTGAATTGTTTGTTGAGTCTTTATGTCATTTAATTCTGCTCTGGTCTTGATGTTTTCCTTCCTTCTTCTCACTCTGGGCATTGTTTGTTGTTGTTCCTCTAGTTCTTGTAGGTGTAGGGTTAGATTTTTTATTGGGGATTCCTCTGTCCTTTTTCGGTAAGCCTGTATTGCTATGAACTTCCCTCTCAGGACTGATTTTGCTGTGTCCCATAGGTTTGGGGCTGTTGTGTATTCATCATCATTTGTTTCCAGAAACTTCTTGATTTCTTCCTTGATGTCATTGTTAACCCATTCATTACTTAATATCATGTTATTCATTCGCCACGTGTTTAAGTGTTTTTGAGTTTTTCCCTTGAGGTTGATTTCCAATTTTAAGCCATTGTGATCTGAGAAGATGCTTGATATAATTTCAATTTTCTTGAATTTGTTGAGGCTTGTTTTGTGTCCTACCATGTGGTCTCTCTTTGAAAATGTTCCATGTGCACTTGACAAGAATGTATATTTTGCTTCTCTGGTGTGACAGGCTCTATATATATCAACTAAGTTCATTTGACCTAGAGTGTTGTTCAATGCCTCAATATCCTTGGTGCTTCTTTGCTTGAAGATCTGTCCACTGGTGATAACAAGGTGTTAAAATTCTCTACTATGACTGTGTTGCTGTTGATACTCTCCTCATAGTCTTGCAAGATTTTCTTTATATATTTGGGTGGTCCTATGTTGGTGCATATATGTTTAGCAGGGTTATATCTCCTTGATGTGTTGTTCCTTTAAGTATTATGAAATGTCCTTCTCTGTCTCTCTTTATGGCCTTTGTTGTGAAATCTATTTTGTCTGATATAAGTATTGCTATCCCCGCTTTTTTTTTTATGTCTGTTTTCTTGAAATACTTTTTTCCATCCCTTCATTTTTAGTCTGTGTAGATCTTTTGTTCTGAGGTGGGTCTCTTGTAGACAGTATATATGTGGGTCATGTTTTCTTATCCACTCAGCTACCCTATGCCTTTTTATTGGAACATTTAATCTATTTACTTTTAAGGTTATTATAGATAGTTACTTATTCATTGTGCTCCCCCCCCCCCTTTGTACCTTTCTTCTTCTCTCTTTCTCTTTTTCTTCACCTTCTTAAAGCAGTCTCTTTAGCATCTCTTGCAATGCCAGTTTGGTGGAAGTTTATTCTTTTAGTTTTCTTTTGCCTGGGAAACTCCTTATTTGACCTTCCATCTTGACTGAGAGCCTCGCTGGGTAGAGCAGTCTTGGTTGTAGGCCTTTTTTTTCATTGCTTGAAATATGTTTTGCCATCCCTTTCTGGCTTGTAGTGTTTCTGTTGAGAATTCCACTGATAGTCTTATTGGAGCTCCTTTGTGTGTTATTGACTGTTTCTCTCTTGCTGCCTTTAGGATTCTCTCTTTGCCTTTGAATGTTGCCATTTTAATTACGATGAGTCTTGGCGTGAGCCTCTTTGGGTTAATCTTCATTCGGACCATCTGTGCTTCTTGGACTTGCATGATGTCTTCCTCTCCTCAAGTCAGGGAAGTTTTCTGTCATTCCCTTTTTAAACACGCTTTCTATCCCTTGCTCCCCTTCTTCTCCCTCTGGTATCCCTATGATATGGATAGTGTTATGTTTCATGTTGTCCTGAAGCTCTCTTATACCTTCTTCATTCTTTTTCAGTGTTTTGTTGTTGTTGTTGTTGTTGTTGCCGTTGCACTGTCTGGGAATTTTTTTCTACCTTGTCCTCCAGCTCGCTGATCCAATCCTCTACTTCCTCTAGCCTGCTTTTGATTCCTTCTACTGTGTTCTTCAGTTCATAACTTGTATTCTTCATTTCCTCCTGGCTCTTATAACTAGTTTCTATGTCCTTTTTAATGCTGGCGTAGTTCTCAGTAAGTTCCTTATAGCTTCCCTGGAGTTCTTTATAGTTTCCCTGGAGTTTTTCTGCAATTCCCTTGGAGTTCGTTGTAGTTTTCTCTGAGTTTGTCAAGTTTATTGAGCTTCCTTATAACCATTCTTTTGAATTCCATGTCTGATAGTTTGCTCGCCTCTGTTTCATCTAGCTCTTTTTCTGGCTATTCCTCCTTTATTTGTTCCCATTGGGGGTTTGTTTCTTTGTCTCCCCATTTTAGGTGCCTCTTCTTGTTTGTTTTTATTTCTTAGATTTGTCTGCTTTGACTTCCTGCCTTCATGGTATGACCTTCTGTAATAGGAGACCTGGGGGATTCAGTGTTGCAGTCTCTTTGATCTCCTGAGCTTGATGCTCTTGGAATTCCCTTTATGCTCTGTGTTTAGGCTGTCTGGTGGGATTTCAGTGTTTGTGGTTGTTCTATTGCTCTTTTGGGGAACCTTTCCTCTCACTAGTTGAGAGTCACTCTTCCCACCACATGTTCAATTCTTTTGTGGAGATGATGTTAAAACACAAACAAACAACCCTGGCAAGAAACCCATGCCCTCAAAAGATCCCCCACCCATAATCACTGTAGCAGCAGCAAATGAGGTAGCATTAACATAGATGTAAAGAGATTAAGACTATTATACTAAAGGAAAAGCAGATAAGAGTTGGCTAACTGAAAGGAAGATGACTTTTGAGAGGGAAAGTGGAGGAGTAATAATAGTAGTGAGTAGGGACACGGCAATGTGAGACAGTAAGTAATATTTACATTGTATGTTGAAAAAGGGACAGAGAGGGTAGAATGAAGTGAGAGAGTGGAAGTGTATAGTATTACGTTTATACAGAAGTTATATGTTATATATTTAGTGCAAGAGGGAGCATGAACAAGGCAAACAAAAACCATAAAGAAGAATAAGAATAAGAGGGAGAGAAGGTAGGAAACAGACCAAAGAAAGAGCTTTCCCCCAGTACAACCTTTGGGCTATGGTTGATATAAGTGGGATGGGACTAAGAGGGTAAAAAGAAAGAAAGAAAAGTTTAAGAGATGCCCAAAGGTGAGGGAAGTGAATCTGAGATGATATACTAAGAATGAGGAGTGAAAACCATGCTAAGAGAGGAAAATATTTTTTTTTCATATTTAAGCTTACAGAATGAGAGAAATAGGAGAGAAGATAGAATTTAATACCAAAGTAAGAAGAGGAGATCGGAGGTTAAGGTGGGGTAATACAAGGGGGGAGCAACATATGATGTTTGGAATAAACTATAATATAACAACTGATATAGTGACTTAAAATGCATAAACTGAGAGGACAAAAAATAACTCACGAAAAATACCATGGTGGAATTTTCCCCAGTAATATCTGGTTTTTACTGCTTTCATCTCTTTCTGGATCTGGCCCTGGTCAGAGTTCCATGGGTTTCATATCTTCCTTTCCGGCTCTCTGTCTGTGAGGAGATATAGCTAAATTCTAGGGCTGCTATTCTCTCGCTCGTGAGTCTGCCACAGCTCTCTGCTATGACCTGCACTGAGTTGGGGTCTCCCCCTCCACTGGTTCTGTGGTACCCTGTAGTGCTCTTCATTTTTGTTTAGCAACTCTACTCTGCCGATGAGCTGGTGTGCATGCCCATAGTCCTTGCCCAGTCTTGGGCCTTTTTTCCTCTCCTTTTCCAAAAAAGTCTCTGTGTGGCTTCCAAAGTGCAGCACTGGTCTGTCTGTGTTTTTGTCTGGCAGAACCTTTGTGTGTGCATGCTCGTGGGTACAGGGCTGCCAGACCATGGTCCCTACCAAATCCCAGGTTGTCCCTCAGGTTTCCCCCATGTGCATCCCTCTCTGTAGCTCAGTTCTGCATTTGTGTCTGGCAGAGCCTCTGTGCGCATGCGCCCATGGGCGCAGGGCTGCCAGCCCCGGGGGTCCCTACCAAGTCTTAATCCACACAGTTCCTTGCAGTCAGGGCTGGCCTCTGTGTTCCTGTGCCTCCGACTGTTTCACCAAACCTTCTGGCTGACTCCATTCCCGGATGTCGCTGGTCAGGACGCCTACGGTGGTAGTGCAGTTTCCAAGCAGCTCCCGGCTAATGAGCCGGTCAGCAGCTGCCCCTTTTGGTACATCAGAGGTGCTGGGCTACGAAGCCCAGTGACTCTGCTTGGAGAGTGCAGGCCATGGTTACTGGCCTCTCCCACGCTGTTCCCACACTCCCATCCCTGTTCGCCCTCTCTGAAAGCTGCTCTCACTCACTCTCTGCTCCATGTGTATACTCCAAGTCCTTCCGCGATGGGAGCAGGCAGACCACACTGCTATTTACTCTGCCACCATCTTTCTCTTGTCTCTCCCACATCTTTTTTAAGAGATAAACTGGCACGACCTGCAAACCTGTTAAAATTTTGTTCATGGACATGAAGCTCCTCAGGGTCCTGCACTCCTAAGGTGGAGGGGTGTGGGATGAGCTGTGAGGTGGGGAGTTGGGGCTCTAGCTTCAGGCCCCTCTATTGACACCCCTCCTCGGTGAGACAGATGCTCAAGGTGGGTCTCTATTGTATATTTTTAGTTCAGCTCCCCTCCAGGATTTATTTTTGATTCTATCTTACATTTTCTGTTTCTTTTGAAAATTTCTCATTTTGTGTATCTTGTTTTCCTGAGTTTTAGTTATCTACCTGTGTTCTTTTGCTGCTCACTGAGCTCCTTTATAAGTATTGTTTTATTATTGAAGCAGTTCATGGGTCTCCATTTTATTTTAGTATTGATTACAGGAGCTTCATTAATATTCTTGGGGCATTATGGTTGCCTGAGGTTTGAGATCCAGGGAGCCTTATGCTGATGTAACTTTGAAAGAACTGAAACATCATCCAGTCTGCGCAGAATGATTGTAGCTGGCGAACACCTCTCTTGCTCAAAACTGAAGTGATTGCCTCCATAATTGCTGTCCCAGAGGACTGAAGCCTGTTCACAGGATTGCTTCATGTACAACCCTGTCTGAGGTCTACATCCCTGTTATGGGAACACCTATAGTTGTGATTTCTACTGGGTCTCTTGGGTGGTCCACTGTGCATACAGTATTGACTTGTGATTCTGAGAGAGTGCTATTACACTCAAGTTATGAACTGCTTTAATGAACATAGTTGGGTCCACGATTCTCAAGCCTATTACCGATGGTACAGATGGTCACGGCTCCTCCTGGTTGGCAAAGGGATCGCATAAGGGAAAAACTACACCTGAGTTAAGAGAAGGGTAGGACTTCTTTCTGTCCATAGCAGAGTCCATGGTTCGGCCTACCATTGCTGTGTGTTTTTCCCTTCAGAAAGCAGTCATCCTTAGTCTTGGGTTCCGCTGGGATTTCACAACCTTCTGCATAGATTTTAAAGCTACCACAAAGTCATTTTGGTCTATGGATGGCTGAGAAATATTTGTTTCTTTGGGGGATGCGGGCTGGTGATCTGCTATTCTGCCATCTTGGTGACATCACTCCTCAATTTTTAAAATTTTGCCTATGATGTAACTTATCAGAGATTTATTAAGTTTATCTTGTTTGGATTTCCCTAAACTTCTTTAGTCCGTAGACTTAAGTCTTTTAACAAATTTGGAGAATTTTCAAGCAATATTTTTTGAATGCTTTCCCAGATACTCTCCATTACTCTCCCTTTGAAGAAATAAGCCAAGTGCAAAAACATTAGATCTTTTATTACAGTCTTCCAGGTCCCTAAAAATCTGTTCGATTTCTAGAATATTTTTGGTGTAGTATTCAGATGGCTAATTTCTCTTGAGCCAATCTCAAACGAAAATATTTTAAAAATTCAACTAACACACAGGTAAGCAGAGGAGATTTAACAGAACAAAAAAGGAGCCAACTAAAAGAAAGGTAATAGTAAAGTGGCATAATTAAATCTTAAGTTATAAATAGTTGTATTTAATATAAATGGCCCATCTAACAGAGACTGTCAAATTAATACCAACCAAAATCATCCCATCTATATTCTATGAGAAATTTACTTCATAAATAATGATGTAGATATGTAAAAAATAAAATAGTAGAAAAAAGAATTCCATGCAAACTAAGAAGAATAAGCCTGATTTTGGACAAGACGGCAGAGTAGGTATACTATGAGCTCACCTCTTCCAATAAGCACATTGAAATTGCAACTAAATTATGGAAAAACAGACATTGAGAGCTACTTGAAGAGGAGCTGAACAGAACTCCTGTAACTAAGAATATTAAGAAGAAGCCATGTTGAAACTGGTAGTAGAGGCAAATATGTGGACCCTGCAGGTCCACACCCACAGGGTGGTGATTATAAAACAGGAGAGGAAGCTCAATAGTGAATCCCCCACCCACACTGAGAAGTGGGGGATCCCAGGCCCACACCCAGCTCGCCAGTCCAGGTAACCAGTGACATGAAGAGGAATCCCCATAATATCTGTCTGTGAAAACCAGCAGAGATTGCATTTGAGAGACAAAAGCTGTGGGAGATAGATACGCTGCTCTTAAAGGATCCAAGCACAAACTCACTCCTTCTAAGTTCCAGTGCAGCTCAGAAAGTGCCAGGAACATAGGAGGTAGACCTTAATTGAATGTCAAGGGGAGGACTTAAAAGGCAGGGGTTGGGGCAAATCTCCGAGGAAGGAAGTTCTGGCATGTGTCATTGTTACTTGGTTGAATTCTCTTGCCACTCAGCTGGCCCTGCACAGGTGGGTACCAAACGTGTTCTCTCCACTAACCTGGTTAACACTTCTCCCTGCCCTGGCGACTCCCTGTGATTCTGCACCACCCTCCTTGCTCCCCTGGCCAAACATTTCATGGCAACTTCTCCAAACAAGCAACCTGCCTAGCCCATGAGGCGGACTTTCTCCCAAATTTACAAACCTCACACAAGTGGTGGCTGCCTACAGTTTGCACTGCAGACTTTCTCAGAAGTTTGCAAACCTCGCACAGATGATAGCTACCCTGGGCTCATGCTACAGTCTCTCAAAGATCCACAAATGCCACACAAGCAGTAGCCATTGCAGGTATTTTAGCTCCTGCCAAGTGTCCCAAAGCCCAGAACAGCCAACTACCAGTTTTAACCTGTATTGTAAATCCCATCAAGTAGCTCACAGCTTGTTGTAAGAGGCAGCCAGTCGTGGCCTGGAGTATAGTTCTAACCAAGCATATCTGAGCACATCACGACTGGCAGCTGGAGTCTTCTCGCATGGTAGTGTCCACTGAAGACTCTCAAGCCTGGCACAAATGCCAGCCCGTCTCGGTTCACGCTGCAGCTTCTCCCAAGAACTTCCAAACCTAGCCTAAGTGGCAACCAACTGAAGATTACTTTGTAGCATCTCCCAAGTGGCTCTGAAGTTTGGCATAACTGGTGGCTGCCATCAGCTAGTGCCTCAGACTCTCTTGAAGGTCGGCAAACCTCACACAAGTGGCAGCTGCATTTGGCTCACATTTCAGACTCTCTGAGAAGTCCAAAAGCCACAGACAAAGAGTGGCTGCCCTCAACTCATGCTAAAGAATCTCTCAAAGTTCCACAAACCCCCCACACAAATAGCAAAGTTCCACAAAACTTCCACACAAATAGTAGTCAGCCTCGATGTACATTGTAGCTCCAGCCAAGTGACCTCAAGCCCAGCACAAGCAGCGACCAAGCTTGATTTGCATTGTGAATCCCACCAAGTGGCCCCAAGCTTGGCATAAGTGGCAACCGGTCTTGTCCTTTAACAGCTTGAACTAAGCAACCACAAGACTAGGGAAAGTGGCAGCTGGCCTCAGCTTTTAGTGTATAGCCTCTTCCAAGTACCTCCAAGTCCAACACGAGTAGCAAGCAAACACAGATCACCTTTTAACTTGTACAAAGTGGTCGAAGCCTGCCAAAGTGCCAGCTAAGTTTGACCCGCACTGGAGATGCTCCAAAGAGTCTCCAGGCCCAACACACAGATGACCACTTTCAGACTGCAGCAGAGCTTTAATCAACCAGTTCTGAAACCAACACGCCTGAAGGGTGGCATCAATGGCACCAGAGGATCACTAAAAATAGTCTTGCACTATAGATCAGCCCGTGCACAACAGCTCTTCTTTTGTACCACCTGGTTTTAGGACTTATTATATAGTTACATTAACACTTACAGTTAATAGTTATAGATATGAGACTCACTGTCAAGATCGTGTATATTGGCATAGGAACAAAAACCTAGCTCAATCAACCATAGTGGAAAGTTTAGAATATGTCTCAAACAAGTATAGCCAACAACTTTTGACAAAGGTGGAAAAGTAGTTTAATGAAGAAAGGATACTCATTTCTACGAATGATGTTCAGAAATTGGAACTCCATACATAAATTAATGAATCTTGACCTTAATATCTTATACTTTAAACAAAAATTAACTCAATATATAACTTTTAGAATAAAATAAAATCTTCAAAACTTGGGTTTAACAGTTTTCTTAAACATGATACCAAAATCATGATTCACAATTAAAAAAAAAAATTACATCTCGTTAATGAGGCTGTTACAGTTGTCCCCATTTCTTTTCCCTTTGCTCCCCTCTGCCCAGTACCCCCCTTCCCTCCAGCAGTCCCAACCCTCTTAGTTCATGTCCATGGGTCATGCTTGTATGTTCTTTGTCTATTGCCTTTCCTATACGACTCTTAACATCCCCTGGCCTATTTTGTACCAACCATTTATGCTTCTTAATCCCGGCACCATTTCCCCATTTCTTCCCCTCCCCCTTCCCAGCTGATAACCCTCCAACTGATTCCCATATCTTCGATTATGTTCCTATTCTGGTTGTTTGCTTAGCTTGTTTTTGTTCTTATTTCTCAGATCCTGTTGTTGATAGTTGTGAGTTTGTTGCCATTTTAATGTTCATAGTTTTGATCTTCTTTTTCTTAAATAAGTCTCTCTAACATTTACTATAATAATGGCTTGATGATGATGAACTCCTTTAGCTTTACCTTGTCTGGAAAGTACTGTATCTGCCCTTCCATTCTAAATGACAGCTTTGCTGGATAATCTTGGTTGTAGGTCCTTGCTTTTCATCACTTTGGATACTTCTTGCCAGTCCATTATTGCTCACAAAGTTTCTTTGGAGAAAACACCTGATAGTGTATAGGGACCCCTTTGTAGGTAACTATGTCCTTTTCTCTTGCTGCTTTTAAGATTCTCTCTTTATCTTTAACCTTTGACATTTTAATTATGATGCGTCTTGGTGTGGTCCTCTTTGGGTCTAGCTTGCTTGGGACTCTGTATGCTTCCTGGACTTGTATGTCCATTTCCTTCACCAAATGAGGAAAGTTTTCCTTCATTATTTTTTTCACATAAGTTTCCAATTTCTTGCTCTTCCTCTTCTGCTGCTGGCCCTCCTATGATTTGGATGTTGGCACGTTTGAAGTTGTCCCAGAGGTTCCTAAGCCCCTCCTCATTTTCAAAAATTGTTTCTTCATTCTGTACTGGTTGACTATTTATTTCTTCCTTATGTTCCAGATTGTTGCTTTGAACCCTGGTTTCCTTCCCTTCACCATTGATTTCATGCATATTTTAATTCATTTCACTTAGCCTAGTCCTCACTTCTTTCCTTCTGCATTTGCAATAGTCAAGCGTATTTGTCAAGTCTGTGAGCACCTTTTCTTTTTTAGAACTTTATTTATTTTTTATAATATTAATTAATTAATTAATTTTTCACAAGGGTGACTTTATTTATTTTATTTATCTGTTTGAGAGAGAGGGGAAAGGAGAAAGAGAGGGAGAGAAACATCAATGTGCGGTTGCCTCTCACGCATCCCCAGCTGGGGATCTGGCATGCAACCTAGTCATGTGCCCTGAATGGGACTCAAACCAGCGACACTTGGTCCGCAGGCCAATGCTCAATGTGAGCACCTTTATCACCAGTGTTTTCATCTCTGCGTCAGTTAGGTTGGCGATCTCCTCATCACTTAGTTCTCCCGCTAGAACCTTGATCTGCTCCCTCTTTTGGGCGATACCTCTGTGTTCTCAATTCACATCTTCCTGTGTTTGCTTCTGTGTTTTAGGTGGAGCTGTTGCACCTGTCACATTGTAAGAAGTGGAGCTTTAGGTATTTGTCAGTGACAGGCGACTTGTTTCACCGCATTGTGGTGTACGTGGGGGAGGTGTCTGCGTGGTAACAATGCCACTTGCTCAGCACTTGCCCCTTTTCCAGGCACTTGCCCTACTTCCTGTATGGGACTGGCACCCTTCTAGCTGTTGCTCTGGTTGTGGTTCCCAGAGTGGGTAGGTTTGTGGATATTCTAGGACCATGGAGGCCTTCTAAAGAAATGGAGTCTGCTGAGAGACCAGCAGTTTCTTCTGCCACCCCATCCCCCACTGCTTTGCACAGTCAGAAGCAATGAGGCTTTGTTTTCCCTGGAACCAGAACTGTGAGCTGTGCAGCCTTGTCTGGGGCTCGGACCGTTCCCCAGATGTCCCTCCCTACTTTTTTCTTAATGTGTGACTGTGCTTTCTGTCGGCCAGTCACAGCTGCTGTCACTGCTGCCAACACACCACATTCTCTCCACCCCAGCTCTGCCCCTCCTGCCTGTCTGAATGAGTATTTCTTCTTTATATCTTTGTTTGTTGGACTTCCATGCAGCTCGGATTTCTGGAACTTCTGGTTGTCTACAGTTTTGAGGTAGTTGTATTGCTTCTCAGTTGTGGAGGGAGACGCAGCGTGTCTGTCTACCTACACCTCCATCTTGGCTGGAAGTCCCGAAACATTTATTTATAACTACTCTTTTTTTCTTTTAAAATTATTTTTAAGTATATTTTATTGATTATGTTGTTCCAGTGGTCCCAATTTTTTCCCTTTGCTCCCCTCTGCCCAGTACCCCTTTCCCTCCAGCAATCCCACCCCCTTAGTTCATGTCCATGTGTCATACATATAAGTTCATTGTCTTCACCCTTTTCCATATTGTTCTTAACTTCCCCCTGTCTATTTTGTACCAAACAAGTATTCTTCTTAATCCTTCCACCATTTCCCCATTTATCCCCCTCCCCACTCCCAGCTAATAACCCTCCAAATAATCCCCATATCTTTGATTCTGTTCCTATTCTGGTTTGCTTAGTTGGATTTTGTTTTTACTTTTTAGATTCAGCTGTTAACAGTTGTGAGTTTGTGTCATTTTAACGTTCATAATTTTGACCCTTTTCTTAAGTAAGTCCCTTTGATATTTCATATAATAAGAGCATGGTGGTGATGAGCTCCTTTAGTTTTAACTTGTCTGGGAAGCACTTTATCTGCCCTTTCATTCTAAATGATAGCTTTGCTGGATAGAGTAATCTTGGTTGTAAGTCCTTGCTTTTCATCACCTTGAATACTTTTTGCCAGTCCCTTCTTGCCTGCAAAGTTCCTTTTGAGAAATCAGCCTATAGTCCTATAGGCACCCCCTTGTAGGAAACTCTTTGCTTTTCTCTTGCTGCTTTCAAGATTCTCTCTTTATCTTTAACCTTTGGCATTTAAATTATGATGTGTCTTGGTGTGGTCCTCTTTGGGACTAGTTTGTTTGGGACTCTGTATGCTTCCTGGACTTGTATGTCTGTTTCCTTTGCCAAATTTGGAGAGTTTTCCTTCATTATTTTCTCACATAAGTTTTAAAGTTTTTGCTCTTCCTCTTCTCCCTCCAGTATACCCCTACGGTTTGGATGTTCACATGTTTAAAGTTGTCCCAGAGGTTCCTAAGCCTCTCCTCATTTTTTTTCTTAATTGTTTCCTCATTCTGTACTGGTTGACCGTTTTTCCCTTATGTTCCAAGTCATTGATTTGAACTTTGGTTTCCTTCCCTTCACCATTAGTTTTGTGTGGATTTTCCTTCACTTCATTTAGCATAGCCTTCACTTCTTCCCTTTTGCACTTGCTTGCCATACTTAAGTATATCTGTCAAACCAGTGAGTATCTTTATCACCACTGTTCTAAACTCTGATTCCATTAGGTTGGCTACCTCCCTCCTCGTTTGTTAGCTTGGCTATCTCCTCGTCACTTAGTTCTCCCACTAGAACCTTGATCCATTCCCTCTTCTGGGCCATACTTCTCTGTCTCCTCATCTTGGCAGGCTCCTGAGTTTGTTTGCCTCTGTGTCTTAGGTAGTGCTGTCACTGCTGTTATGTTATAAGGGGCGGAGCCTTAGGTATTTGTCAGTACAGGGCTACCCGTTTCACCACGTTGTGGTGCTGTTTGTGGGGGAGGGGTCTGAGAGGGAACAATGCCACTTGCTCAGCACTCGCCCCTTTTCCAGGCACTTCTCCCACTTTGTATGGGACCGGCGCCTCTCTAGCTGTTGCCCTGGCCATTGTTCCCAGAGTAGGTGGGTCTGTGGACGTTCTAGGATTGTGGGGACCCTTTCAACAAGTGTACTCTGCTGAGACACTGGCAGTTTCTTCCTCTGCCTCAATCCTCACTGGTTTGCAGAGTCAGAAGCAGTGAGGCTTTATTTTCCCCAGTGCTGGGACTGTGAGCTGTGTGGTCTGGTCTGGTGCTTGGAACGCTCCCCAGGTGCCCCTCCTGACTTTAAAAAATGTGTGACTGTGCTTTCTGCTGGCCTGCTGCTGCCGCCACCGCCGCCGCCGCCGCTGCCACGACACCGCATCCTCTCCACCCTGGCTCTGCCCCTCCTGTCTGGATGAGTATTTCTTCTTTATATCTTTGTTGGACTTCTATGCAGCTTGATTTTCTGAAACTTCTCATTGTGTTTAGTTTTGAGGTAGCTGTATTCCTTCTTAGTGGTGGAGGGAGATGCAGCGTGTTGGTCTAGGTCTCCACCTTGGCCAGAAGTCCCTATTTATAACTACTTTTAACCATCACTTGAGCTATTACTTAAAGATTGTTTTTAGCTAATCAATCACACATATTTAGTATCGCCCCTGGCTCAGTTAGATTTATAGGGCTACAGTATCGATTGTCCCTGTACTAATGATTGTTATGGAAGAGAAGGCATGCCTTTTTTATACTATATCCATTTCCATATAGCAAGGACTTTGTGTAATTCAGTAGAGAAAACAATGCTCATAGCTCAACTTTTAAATCTAAACCAAGCATTCTGAGCCCACAATGAAATATACTAGTTATACTACCGATTACAAGCCAAAATTTATCTCATACATTAAGTATTAAAATAAATAAATTCAATAGAACATTTCATAATTCAAAATTGTCCATCATATTAGAAAGTGTTACTAATTTGCATTTTTATAAACCACTGTGAAGTGAAGAGCCCCACATTAAGAGTTATTTTATTTTCTTTGTTATTGGTGAACTCAATATATTGATAAAAGCTGGTTCATAGGAGGCCACTATCATAAGTCCAATCGTTACATAGGAAGAAATCTTATGAAGAAACGAACTATTATATCATCACGTCCCAAACCACAATCCTGACTAAATGACTCAAAATTACAAGTTCATGGTGTAAAAAAAAATAATAATAATAATAATGAGGAGAATAAAAGCTAATAACTTAACATACATTCAACATTATATGCCTAAACATTTCATTATCATTATTACATATCACCTTCAGAATAATACTATTAAAACTACAATCATTGTTCTCTGTTTTTACAAATAAACTACAATAAATCTGTTAAGTAAACAGACTTAAACCGAGGGTTATAAATTTAGAAACCTTAATATCTTTCTTTTCAGTGCTAAGAGGTTTCTGATTCACGTGAATTCAAATGTGGGAGCATTTCTGAATCCATTGAGATATTGCTTCCTGGCCATCAATTTGGCTCAAATAAACTCTCCAAAAATTCTCTGTATTTTCAAATGTTTCTTACATCGATAACAACTTGACAGAGTCAGCAGGATTCCGAAGAATCTTACCCCGGACCACGTTGCAGACCCAGACTCATGCTATGTATCAGCAGAGGCCCATTGTGCCTCACTGGCTCTTCGTTTTCCAAAGGGTGAACTCGGGTGAGTTTCAACTGGAATTCCAGACCTCCCTGTTTTAAGGTATGAGACCCTGACTTTATCTGAGTTGTCTTTTTAAATCTTCAAAGTGGAACTAAGATTAAAGGTTGACAGAACCCAGGTTAAGGCAGGGCTGGAGGGGAAAAAATGAGTGGGTGGTTTTTTAATTTTGCTTTTCAATTCGTATTGCTTTCTGTGAATGTGAAGTACAGACTGTACAGATCTCAAAATCAAACTAAAATTAACATGGTAAACTGTGCCTCCAAAGCCAGAGAAACTCCCACCCCCCAGCCCTCATTAATACTCCTGGTAGAAAGCCTTGACTTGTACGTGCATTAAAGAAAGGGGAGGGTTTAACCAGAAGTGTTACTAACTTAAAATGGCCAAACTACAGTTTTCTTTTGGAGCCTAATTTTTTTTTGCATGCAAAATTAGAAAATACTGGCTCTAAAACTAAACTGAATGAATGAGAAGCTTATTGATTTAGAAATTAAAAGCCTCTAGGAGGAGCACAGATAACCTTTTCAAAGGTTAACAAGAAAATTTAGAGACTATCTCTGAGCTAAAGAAGGCTTCTGAAGCCTGTGGGCTCACCTCGCGCCCACAACTCCAAAACCAAAGTTTGCCTTTGAAATGCAAATGCCTGGTGTCCAATAACTCTTATCTGGACTATCTTAATGTGCAAATTTCTGGAAGGTAAATCTTATGAAAAGTGTTGAAAAAAAAACCCTGAGCCACACCTGATCACCTTGATTTAATTTACTTCACCTATTCCTCTCTAAATTAGTGAATTTTGGTGAAAGTTATTGGATATCTAGATATTTTGAAATGCTAAAACGTTGATTGCTAGACAAGTCTTGGGTTTGCCTGCTTTGGCTTTTGTTGCAGAGGCTGTAGAATGGATTTGGAGCTGTTAATGAGTGCCTTGCTGATAAATGTCTTTGTTAGAGGTGTGATTCTTGAAAGCGAGTGTATTTGCCAATAGAAGAAACTATGTTTCTACAGGTTGTGAAATGTGTTCATAAGAGTCAAACTAGACTTCCCTCTGGTGCCAGCAGCCCTGGGCGCGTGCCCAGGTGAGGTGAGGTGACTTCAGCGGGGAAACAGAGGCAGAGGTGGACCTCCACCGGCCCCGGACACTGAAGGGGTGAGGGATGACGGGCCCGAAGGCCAAAAAGCACGTGGTGCTGCCCACTCGCCCAGCGGCCCCCACGGTGGAGCAGATCCTGGAGGATGTACACGGGGCGTCCGCTGAGGACCTGGTCTTTCACTGTCCTGGCCCTGGAAGACTCGTCAGACCCCCTAGGAGGGCTGAGAACCCTGAGGCCCAGTAGGAGCAGCTCTACCAGCACGGGCTGATCAAGTGTTTACTGCATGCTGAGATCTCATTTACTCACAGGTGGGCTATATGCAGATGATCCCTTCACTTGGTCTGGATTTCAGATTGCCTTTCCAAGAACCATCTGATGGTAGTGATAATATATAGAAAAAGATCTCTGTCATTGGTCTCACATCTCAGGGATGTTCCCGCCCCCTTCCCCCAAAGGAATACACATAGCAGGGGAAACTCAGGAATTATATTGGGAAGGAATTCAATCGTTTATATGAATGTATCACAAAAAGAACGAGCAGCTCATGTGACGTTTCTGTAAAATACGTCTCAGAGTTTGAAAGCAATTGTTGCTTAGTACCTGTTACCAGGGCTCTTTCAGGTAGTGACAGAGTGTGTGTCTTATAAGAAAATACAAACTATATACGGTCAAAAGCAACTTTATTAAATGACCTGGAGAGTCACACATCTGAGCAAGCAGAGGCAAGTACAAGTGTCAGTGATATTTTAACAAATTAATTTGTGAACAAAAAATGATGAGGACCGTGCCACCCACAACTGCCAGAGAAAGATCTAAAACAAACTTATCACATTCTCGAATTTCCAGAATGTCTTTATGTGTGGTAAAGGATGGAGGGATCACACGTTTCGTGCAGTCGGGGTTTCTTACTAATGCTACGAGTGAGAGGTCTCTTGGCTAAGGTGTGGGTGCAGGGGGAGAGTTATTTCGCCTTGCTCACGATTGCCGATCTCTTTTTTATTTCCCTTAAGATATTTTTATCAAATAGTTCTTTTTCCCGGTAATGCACAGGTGGCCCTTGCAGGTACTTTACTTCTGCCTCCTTGTAATCTAGCCCATCAAGGGCAGCAATTGAACAAATTATGGCTTCTGGCAGAAGGACTTCCAGAACAAAACTTACTTTGTCATCCCTTGTCAGAGACAGCGCCTTCTTGTCTATTTGCTTGTAGAGCTCTTGTAAATGCCCTACCACGTCATCCAACTGGTCTTCATCCTCCAGGTATGTCTCAACGCAGATCACATATCTGGCTGATTTCATAAATGACACCAGCCACCTGGACTGTTTCCTGCCTTTGAGGATGTCCAGAAGATGGGAGTCGGCTCCCTTTCTCCTCACGATGAAGTCCACGAGCTTCTGGTTTTCTCGGTCCCAAGCAGCCCTCATCTGGTCAGGGAGCGTTTTCTTGCAGGGCCCCTTCCCGCCTGGGGAGCTCTCCTCCTCGGAATCTTCCAGGTCGGCGTAATTCACCTTCGGGAAATCAACCCCAAGATGTGCCTCTTGGATGGCTTTCCTAATTGGGTAGCTGATGTCGGCGGCATAGTAGTCCAGGAAAGAACCCACAAAAGACCCGTGACTGAGCTGTTCTCCGTAGTGGGAAATCAGGGAGAAGCACCAGTTCACACCATGCTCGTACACTTTCTTGGCTCTCTCCATTAGTTTCTCCTTCTCCTTACAATGCAGATGCTTTAACCTGCGAAGAGGCACTCGAATGCCGCTCCATGCTGCGCACATGTTTGCATCAATCAGAAGCACCCTTGCAGTCTTCTCTGGGTGGCTGACAGTCTTCACCACTGCTGGCCAAAACGGGTGGTTTTGAAATTTAAACCAGACCACCATTCCTCTTTCAATGGGGCCGAGCTCCTGTGGGACAGCCTTGCTTATCAGTTGTGGCACATCCTTGGCGCCATGCTTCCTCATAGCGGTGGTGGGGTTCAGAGCCTTTGAGTCAACAAAAGGTTGAGGTTCCTGCCGTGTTCTCTGAAACTCTGGTGCCCACCGCTTCCTTGGTTTGCATGCCAAACGGCGTGAACACCGCAGCTCTGGGTTAGGGGCACTGGAGGGTGCTGCCGCACCTTCAGAGCCTGGCTTCCAGGCACCCTGTGCAGGGTCCTTGATGTTCACGGAACAGTCAGAGGAGACAGTTGGGGTCTTTGGGCAGGTGCTACGTGATGCCTTTCTTTTCGGAGCCTTGGGCACAGTGACTATGGAACTGTGTGGCAGAGATGGAAGGATGGCTCCCCTTTCAGCCCCTGCACTGTTCTTCCTGACGATCGGTTGTCCCACATCCTCAGCAGCAACCTTCTTCATAGCGGTGGTGGGGTTCACAGCCTTTGAGTCAACAAATGGTTGAGGTTCCTGCCGTGTTCTCTGAAACTCTGGTGCCCACCGCTTCCTTTGTTTGCATGCCAAACGGCGTGAATACCGCAGCCCTGGGTTAGAGGCACTGGAGGGTGCTGCCACACCTTTGGAGCCTGGCTTCCAGGCACCCTCTCCAGGGTCCTCGATGTTCCCGGAGCAGTCAGAGGAGACAGCCGAGGTGTTTGGGCAGCTTCTGCATGGTGCCTTTCTTTTCAGAGCCTTGGGCACAGTGACGATGAAACTGGGTGGCCGACATGGAAGTACGCCTCCCCTTTTAGCACCTGCACCGTTCTTCCTGACTATCGGTTGTCCCACATCCTCGGCAACATCCTTCTTCATGGCGGTGGTGGGGTTCATAGCCTTTGAGTCAACAAGAGGTTGAGGTTCCTGCTGTGTTCTTTGAAACTCTGGTGCCCACCGCTTCCTTTGTTTGCATGCCCAACGGCGTGAGTACCGCAGCCCTGGTTTAGAGGCACTGGAGGGTGCTGCCACACCTTTGGAGCCTGGCTTCCAGGCACCCTCTCCAGGGTCCTCGATGTTCCCGGAGCAGTCAGAGGAGACAGCCGAGGTGTTTGGGCAGCTTCTGCATGGTGCCTTTCTTTTCAGAGCCTTGGGCACAGTGACGATGAAACTGGGTGGCCGACATGGAAGCACGCCTCCCCTTTTAGCACCTGCACCGTTCTTCCTGACTGTGCAATTCCGGGACCTAGCTTTTGAGGTGTTTGTCTTTTCCTTGCCCTCTTTCTCATGGTTGTCTTCTGAAAGCAATGGGGAGTTTGAGCACATGCTGAAACTCTCTGAGGACTTTGTTTGCTTTTTTCTTGGAACAGGAGCGACACATGTGTGTACCTGTGATTTGTCACCATCAGGGGTGTCTTCATCCCCTGAATGTACCAACAGTGATCTGGGGGTTTTCCTTTGGCTAAGACATCTCAGTGAATGCCCTTTGGGCTTCCGAGATTTTTTATGAGACTGTATCCGTGGCCCCTTTGGAGACATTGTAATGGTCTCTGGATCATCTGATGCTCTGGATGGACCCAACTTTGCTCTCTTTTTCAGAATCTTCTGTGCCAATGTCAAAGCTCTCCTGTAGGCTGCTCGCTCTCCTGGTGGGACGCTGGCCTTTGGCTGGGCCACTATCGAAGAGAAGATGGATTCAACTTGAGACTCATTTAGGATCTTTACTTCCCTGCGTTTCACTTGAATATTTTTACCTACTGAGAGTATTTCAACTTGTAGATAACATGGCTTTTTCTTCTTATTTTTTGGTGAGCGTCCGGATCTGGACAAAACCCTTGCTGGCCAGAACTGGCCTTTCCAACTGCACAAGACATATTTGGAGTCCATTATGACTGGTCTTGGGTATTGAAAGGTAATTAACAGAAGTCTAGGGGTGCAGCTGTCCCACAGCTACAGCAGGATTGTCCTCAGGCAATGTGTTTCACCACATGTTTTTGCCTAGGACTTGAGAGGGATTATTGCTTGTGTGACCTGTTCTTCTCCACCTGAATCTCCCAGAAATGCTGGAACTTGTGTTTTGATAGACTGAACTGAAGAATACTGGAATATGGAAAAGGAAAAGAAGAAGAGTGTCAGAAAGAACTGTTTTGGTGTGTAACAGGCAGAGTTGGGGGAGGCCGAGTACAAGGCAACTATTTGGGAAAAAATATGAAAGATACCAGAAGAATTCCACAGCCCTCTGAACCCACTTTGTGTCCTGTTGTCACTACTGCATAATAAAGATCACTTGTGTGTGGAGGTTGGCGTCATGTCCAGGATCTCATTTGTGCCATTGGACATCCAGTGCCTTTTGTGCTCCTCGGGGCTCATCCTAGGGGAATGCTTCAGGGTCTCTTTTCTGGTGTGCGAGCATGGCCCTGTGCACCCAAGGAAGTCAGAGATGACCTCCGATCTACAGACATGGGTATCAGCATGATAGCATGTCCAAGAGTGGGAACATAGAAGCCAGGGGTTCATGAAGTTCTTGTGGGTGTTAGAGGTATTCCCGTTCATAAGGATCGCTGCAGGCACAGGCCACTGGCTGGGACACACACCTCTTTGCTTCTCCATGGTGGTTTAAATGGATCCCGACTCCCACCCTCAAGCACCAAATCAGTGTGAAGTAGTGACTGTGCAGTGAGGAGCAAAAATAAAACACATGCCAAATGTCAACATGAAACAAATGATTGCAGATGAGATGTGTAGTACAATGGGAAAGTCTTACCGAATGCCAGGTGGACTGTGGTAGGCGAGGTTCTGTGAGCAGGATCTGTTGAACTCCAACTGCTTGTGGGACAGGCCCTTTACCCTTCTCTGGGCTTCTGAAGTGCACTGCTCTTCCAGGGATAAAATGGTACCAAATGCACCTCTATATTAATCTAGGAAATCCAAGCGAGTTAGTTAAATGGGGAATGAGAGAAGAGGGTGTACTTCCAGCCAAGATGGCAGCACAGGTACACATGCTTCCCCTCCCTCCACAACCATAAGAAGGAATACAGCTACCTCAGAACTAAAAACACCCAGAACTACCAGAACATTGCACGGCATGGAAGTCCAACGAACAGATACACAGAAGTAATACTCATCCACACAGGTAGGAGGGGCAGAACTGGGGTGGAGAGCAGGTGGTGTGGTGGCGGTGGCAGAGGCAGCAATGGCAGTGGCAGCAAGGCAGTGGCTGTGGACGGCCAGCAGAAAGTGCAGTCACACATTATGAAAGTCTAGAGGACAACTGGGGAATATATCCCAGCTCCAGACCAGACCACACAGCTTACGGTTCCAGGGCTCGGGAAAATAAAGCCTTGTTGCTTCTGACCGTGAGAACCAGTGGGGATTGGGGTGGAGGAAGAAGCCGCCAGTCTCTCAGCAGTCCTAGAACATCCACAAATCCACCCACCCTGGGAACGACGGCCAGGGAAACAGTTAGAGGTGTGCCAGTCCCATACAGGAAGTGGGAGAAGCTCCTGGAAAAGGGATGAGTGCTGAGCAAGCAGCATTGTTCCCTCTCAGACGCCTCCCCCATATACAGTGCCACAATGTGGTGAAACAGGTTGCCCTGTACTGAGAAACACCTAAGGCTCTGCCCCTTACCATGTAACAGGTACAACAGCTCTACCTAAGACACAGAGGCAAACACAGGAGCAGGTCAAGTTGGGGAGACAGAAATATGGCCCAAAAGAGGGAAGGGATCAAGGGTCCAGTGGGAAAACTAAGAGATGAGGAGATAGCCAACCTAAGAGATGCAGAGTTAGATACTGGTAATAACGATGCTCACAGACTGGAAAGACATGCTTGAGTATGACAAACTCTTAAGGGAAGAAGTGAAGACTATACAAAGTGAAATGCAGGAAAATCCACACAAAACCAATGGTGGAGGGAAGGAAACCAGGGTTCCAATCAATGGTTTGGAACATAAGGCTGAAATTAACAGTCAACCAGTGCAAAATGAAGAAAAAGAATAGAAGAAAACGAGGAGAGGCTTAGGAACCTCTGGGACAACTTTGAACGTGTCAACATCTGAATCATAGGGGTGCCAGAAGAAGAAGAAGAAGAAGAAGAAGAAGAAGAAGAAGAAGAAGAAGAAGAAGAAGAAGAACAGCCAGAAATTGAAAATGTAGTGAAAAAATGGTGAAGAAAAACTTTCTTAATATGACAAAGGAAACAGACATACAAGTCCAGGAAGCACAGAGAGTCCCAAACAAGCTGGATCCAAAGAGTTCCACACCAAGACACGTAGTAGTTTAAATGCCAAAGGTGAAAGACAGAGAGACTCTTAAAAGCAGCAAGAGAAGAGATGAGTCTTCCACAAATGAGTTCCTATAAAACTGTCAGCCGATTTTCCAAAAGAAACTTTTCAGGCAGGAAGGAACTGGCAAGAAGTATTCAAAGTGATGCAGAGCAAGGACCTACAACCAAGATTACTCTATCCAGCAAAGCTATCATTTAGAACGGAAGGGGAGATACAGTGCTTCCCAGACAAGGTAAAGCTAAAGGAGTTCATCATCATCAAGCCATTATTATATGAAATGTTAAAGGGACTTATTTAAGAACAAGGAGATCCAGACTATGAATATTCAAATGACAACAAACTCATACCTATCAACACAGAATCTAAAAGCTAAGAACAAAAGCAAGCTAAGCAAATAACCAGAATAGGAGCATAATCGTCGGTCTGGGGATTAGTTGGAGGGTTATGAGCTGGGAGGGGGAAGAAGGAGAATGGTGGAAAAGGTGCAGGGATTAAGAAGCATAACTGATTGGTACAAAATAGACAGGGGGAAGTTAAGTATAATATAGGAAAGGGTGAAGCCAAAGAACTTACATGCACGACCCATGGACATGAAGTAAGGGGGGTGGGATAGCTGGAGGGAAAGGGGGTACTGGGTGGAGGGGAGCAAGGGGAAAAATAATTGGCACAACTATGACAGTATAATTAAAAATATATATTTAAAAGAATAAATGGGGATAGAGTCATCATCTTCCCTTCCCCAACCTTGGAACGCATGCCATTCTTAAACAGAAATGTTAGTTAAATCTTATTTATAATGTAGATGCCATGCTTCTTTTCTTCCTTTTTTGCATTTCAATCTATTTCCAACTGAAGCTACTCCATTGATGCCAGTCCCTCCTACTCCACAGGAGTGGGCACTACTGCTTTCATGACAGTCCTCCTTTTCCTTGGACTCATAGTCTTTCAGAGTAGCAGCATGTGTGTGCGTGGTGTGTGTGTGACACAAACATTGGGTCTGTAATGCTAGTGTGTGTTGTTTTGTCCATCTAAAGACACATCACATGGGCTTGTGGAGAATGTAAAACGTGCAGAGCAATGTATGCAGGAGATGACACATTGTAGATGCTCGCTCTCAGTATGATGGCGAATGGGCTTCCCACACATCTCCCGTGCACTCGTATGCACATACCTGCACCTATGACCTACCATTGCATTTCCTCACTCAAGAGCATCTTGATCACCGTTTCATGTGAGTGCCTACTTTCACACCATTCTTGTGAATCTCTTGACAATGTGGACCTTCCGAAATTTAAGAACTTGAAGTAAATTTCAGACATTTAGTTGTATGGGATGCACATGCAATCCTTTTCTTAATCCTCCTCTTCCCACCCAGAAGTACCATGTTCATAGGTTCTACTTTTCTGTATTCACCGTACAGATAGGCATTATAATTCACTTATAGATTTTAGCTCATCCGTTATCAGTCTCCAATGATGCTCTTTAGAAGATGGAATATGATTTCGGTAGTAAATGCCTGCATGTGCAGCTTTGTTCACACACACTCATAGATATATGAACTATACCGTGACTTAATGTGTATAATTTGGACATAACATGGTCATGCAGGTTTCAGGTTCTCTGCCTTAGAGAACTTAGTGTACCTGCTCTGAGCACAGAAAGAAAGGAGGAAGGAAAAACAGGTAACTCAGTCCTTGCAGCCTCTCTGCAACAAGACTTGCCAGCCTGTCACACAAAGCAGGAGTGCCTGGGTGACCTCAACTCCAACCAGAGAGCAGCCAGCATCCCAAGGCACATGTACATACACACACACACACACACACACACACACACACACACACAAGCAAGCGCGCGCGCGCAATCACCCAGAATCACATTAGAGACACAGATGCCTGATATTGATACACGTAATCCTTGCTCTCTGCCTCCACACACGCATGCACATGTTTCTGCTTCTAGTATAGATGTTATTTGCAGTTTCTTTTAGTTCCTTATTTCAAAAATGCACATGGAAAACCCAAAATGATGTTTCAAATTAGAGAGTGGGACAAATACTAAGCGTCAATAATCTAATCTAACACCTAGGAATGCTTACTGCAAATGTGTAATGCATGGACTCGAGACATTTTATTCTGTTTATACATATATTATATAACATAGAAAACCACTTTTGAAATTGTAGAAACATTTTGAATATTCTCTCATATTCACATGTGTGTACATCTTTTCAACTGTCAAACCCTTTAGTGGACCACTTTCAGGAGACAACCAAAATATCAGCCACAGTTAACTTTCCAACTAGTAAAACAACACCTCCTTAAGTGAGACAATCACCAAATGGAAGGGTGTTGAATGAAAACAGTAAATTGTCCTGCCATCGTATGCTTTGATCCATGGTTCAAACATCTTCCATTAAGGGTTGGTACATAATGTTGCAGATAATTTTCCTCTCCTATTTTGTACTAAGATTGCAACTCAGTTCTCTCTCTAAAGGTGTGTGTGGGTAGTGGATACATGATTGGTAGATAGATAGACAGAATAGTATGTAAATCTCGATCCTCTTTTGCACACCAGTCACAATGTGTTAAAACCAGAACTCTGAACAACACAAACTAACATTTAAAGTAACCCCAGGGCAAAAGTGGAGGTGTAGGTGGACACATCATACCTCCTTGCACAACCGTAAGGATTACATCTACCTCAAGACAAAGAACCACCTAGAACTGCAAGAGAATTGAACCGCATAGAAGCCCAACAAACAAATCTATAAAGAATTAATACTCATCCAGATGGTGGGAGGGGCGGAGACTAGGAGCTGGGGCGAGAGGATGAGGTGTAGCTGCAGCGGGGGCGGCAAAGCAGTGGCTGCAGCTGGCGAACCAGTGGTCATACATTATAGAAACTGAGAGGGACACCTGGGGAGCGACCCCACTCCCAGTTCAGACCGCAAAGCTCATGTCTCCAGCACCGGGAAAATAAAGCCTTTCTGTTTCTACTGTGAAAACCAGAGGGATTGGTGTGGCAGAAGAAACTGCTTGTCTCTCAGGAGAGTTCAGAGGGCCCCCACAGTGCTAGAATGTGTGCAAACCCACCCACTCTGGGAACCATCACCAGAGCCACGGCTACAAGGGTGCCGGTCACATATGGGAAGCAGGTGAAATGACTGGAAAAGTGGCAGGTGCTGGGCAAGCACCATTGTTCCCCCTCTGACTCCTCCCCCACATACAGCATCACAAGGCGTTGAAACAGGTCGCGCAGCACTGACGAAAACCTAAGGCTCCGCCCCTTAAAAGTAACAAGGTCAACAATTCTACCTAAAGCGCAGAGGCAAACAAAGGAGGCTGGCAAGTTGAGCAAACAGGAGTATGGCCCCAAAGAAAGAGTAGATCAAGGCTCCAGAGGGATAACTAAGCGAGGAAGACAGAGCCAACCTAATTGACACAGAGTTCAAAACACTACTAATAAGGATGCTCAGAGAAACAACTGAGTATGGCAAGTGCATAAGGGAAGAAGCGAAGGCTACACTATGTGGAATGAAGAAAAAGCCACATGAAACTAATAGTGAAGGGAAGGAAGCCAGGGTTAAAATCAATGTATTGAAACATAGGAAGAAATAACCAATCAACCAGTACAGAATGAAGAAACAAGAATATTAAAAAAAAAAAATGAGGAGAGGCTTAGGAACCTCTGGGTCAACTTTAAGCATATCAACATCTGAATCACAGAGGTGCCAGAAGGAGAAGAGGAAGAGCAAGAAATCGAAAGCTTATTTGAAAAAATGATGAAGGAAAACTTCCCTAATTTGGTGAAGGAACTAGATATACAAGTCCAGGAAGCACACAGAGTCACAAACAAGTTGGTCCCAAAGAGGACCACACCAAGATGCAAGATGTAGCAAGGCAGGGGAGACATCCCGAAAGTCCCCACAGCCCATGGTTGGAGGTTGGGGAAGTACTTTTAAGGTACTTTGCATGCCAATGGCAGGCTGGGAGCTAGATAATAGCTGTGCTGCTGCCTGGGTGAAAGGGCAGATGATAAGGCTTAAGATACTTTTCATAGCAATGATTTATGGTGGATAGGGTCAGCATTGAAAATTAGGGGAGCCGTCAGGAAGGGGGGCATGCTGTTTGAAAAGATGTAGAAGGGCCCCTCCATTGACCATGAGGTCTGGTGTGAAAGAAGGGGCCATGCGGTTTTGGGCTAAGAGCTGGAGTAAGAAGGAGCATGGAAGAGAAGTGTAAAGGAGTGCCCCATGACGTGGTGGAGCAGGTTGTAGGAGCCATGTGACAAGAAGCAGCTGTGCAGTGTGCAGTCAGGAATCAGCCATGTGACCTGAACTAGTAAGGATGCAGGCATGCTGCTGCTTTGAAGGTGCCCGCTCCAGCTCACTCCAAAGCCACCAAGGACGCTGCCTTACAGACCCAGACTCTATATGGACTCCTGAAACTTGGGCATCCCAAGAGCGTCAGGCTCAGGAGATCGAAGAGACTATACCACTGAATCCCCAAGGACTCCTATAAAAAAATCTCATACCACAAAGGCGGGAAATCGAAGCCATCAATTTTAATGAACAAAAACAAACAAGAAGACTCCAACATGGGGAGACACAGAAACATCCTCCCAATGAAAGGAAAGGAGGGATCCCCAGAAAAGAGAGAGTGATGGAATAGACATAAGCCAACTATCAGACACGGAATTCAAAAGAATGGTTATAAAGAAGCTCCATGTACTTGACAATCTCAAAGAAAACTACAAAAACCTCCAGGGAAATTACAAGGAACTCCAAGGAAACCACAAAGAATCTCAGGGAAGCTACAAGGAACTTACAGAGAACTACAACAGCATAAAAAAGGACATAGAAACTATTAATAAGAACCAGGAATAAATGAAGAATACAATTTCTGAACTGAAGAACACAGTAGAATCCATCAAAAGCATGCTAAATGAAGCAGAGGATCAGATCGGTGAGTTAGAGTACAATGTAGAAAAAAATTCCCAGACAATACAACAAAATGAAAAAAGATTCAAAAAGAATAAAGAGGGTTGAAGCGAACTGCAAGACAACATGGGACTAAAGAGCATTAGAATCATAGGGATACAAAAAGGAGAAGAGGAGGAGCAAGGGATAGACAACCTGAGAAAAAATAATGACAGACAATTTTCCTAACCTGATGAGAGAAAAAGTCATGCAAGTTCAGGAAGCACAGAGGGTCCCAATGAAGATGAACCCAAAAAGGCCCACTCCAAGGCACATCATAATTAAAATGGCAACATTCAAAGACAAAGCGAGAATCCTAAGAGCAACAAGAGAAAAACACCAAATAATATACAAGGGAGCTCCGATAAGGCTAGCAACCGATTTCTCAACAGAAACACTACAAGCCAGAAGGGAATGGCAAAAAATATTCCAAGCAATGAAAAACAAAGGCCTGCAACCGAGACTACTCTACCCAGCAAGGCTCTCCTTCGAAATGGAAGGTGAAATAAGGAGTTTCCCAGACAAAGGAAGACTAAAAGAATATGTCTCCACCAAACCAGCATTGCAAGACATGCTAAAGGGAATGCTTTAAGAGAAAGAAGAAAGAGAGGGAGAGGAACACAGGTACAAAGGGAAATGAATACATACATGTCAATAATAACCTTAAATGTAAATGGATTAAATGCTCCAACCAAAAGGCATAGGGTCTGAAAAGGATACGAAAACATGACCCACATATATGATACCTACAAGAGACACACGTCAAAACGAAAGATTTACACAGACTGAAAGTGAAGGGATGGAAAAAGTATTCCAAGCAAACGGACAGGAAAGAAAAAGCTGGGGTAGCAACACTTACATCAGACAAAACGGATTTCACAGCAAGAGCCATAAAAAGAGACAAAGAAGGACATTTCATAATACTTAAAAGAACAATCCATCAAGAAGATGTAACCCTGGTAAACATATATGCACCCAACGTAGGAGCACCCAAATATATAAGGAAAATTCTAGAAGACTACAAGAAGGATATCAACAGCGACACACTCAATAGACAGATCTCCGAAGCAAAGAAACACCAAGGATATTGAGGCATTGAACAACACACAAAACCAAATGGACTTAACTGTTATATAGAACTTTTCACCCCAAACAAGCAAAATATACATTCTTTTCAACGGCACATGGGACATTTTCAAAGATAGACCACATAATAAATAGGACACAAAACAATCCTCAACAAATTCAAGAAAATTGAAATCATATCAAGCATCTTTTCGACCACAATGCTTTGAAACTAGAAAGCAACCTCAAGGGAAAAAAATCAAAGACTTCCAAACTCATGGAGAATGAATAACAGGATATTAAGAAATGAATAGGTTAACAATGACAGCAAGGAAGAAATCAAGAAGTTTCTGGAAACTAACGATAATGAATACACCACAGCCCAAAACTTATGGGACACAGCAAAAGCAGTCCTGAGAGCGATGTTCATAGAAATACAGGCTCACATGAAAAGTATAGAAGAATCTCAAATAAAAAATCTAACCCTACATCTACAAGAACTAGAACAACAACAACAAACAAAGCCCGGGAGAGTAGACAGAAGGAAATCATCAAGATCAGAGCAGAATTAAATGACAGAGAGACTAAACAAACACTTCCAAAGATCAACAAAAGCAGGAGCTGGTTCTTTGAAAAAACAAACAAACAAAACCAAAATCGACAAGCCTTTGGCCAGGCTCATCAAGCAAAAAAGAGAGAGGACCCAAATAAACAAAATCAGAAATGGAAGAGGAGAAATCATGACTGATACCACAGAAATACAAAGGATTGTAAGAAATTACTACAAACAACTGTATGGCAAGAAACTTGACAACCTAGATGAAATGGACAAATTTCTAGAAACATACAATCTTCTAAAACTGAATCAAGAATAAGTAGAAAGCCTGAACAGACCAATAACACAGAGTGAAATTGAAATAGTAATCAAAAGTCTCCAGGCACACAAAAGCCCTGGACCGGATGGCTTCACAGGTAAATTTAACAAAACATTTAGGGAAGAACTAACTCCTACCCTAATCAAACTATTCTAAAAAATCCAAGAAGAGGGAAAAATCCCATACTCTTTCTATGAAGCCAGTATCACCCTAATTCCAAAACCAGGTCAAGACACAACGAAGAAAAAAATCTACAGACCAATATCACTGATGAATATAGATGCTAAAACCCGAAACACAATATTGGAAAACTGGATTCAGCAACACATTAAAAAGATCATACACCACGATCTAGTGGCATTCATCCCAGGGATGCAAGAATGGTTTAATATTTGCAAATCAATAAATATAATACACCACCTAAACAAAATGAAAGACAAAAATCACATGATCAATAAATGCAGAAAAAGCATTTGATAAAGTACAACACCCATGGATGATGAAAACATTCAGCAAAATGGGAATAGAGGGAGCATAGCTCAACATATTTAAGGCTATAATTGAGAAACCTGAAGCCAACATCATATTCAAGGGACAAAAATAGAAAACATTCCCCCTGAGATCAGGAACAAGACAAGGATGTCCACTCTCTCCACTCCTATTTAACATAGTGTTGGAAGTTCTAGCCACAGCAATCAGACAAGAAAAAGAAATAAAAGGCATCCAAATTGGGAAAGAGGAAGAAAAACTGTCATTATTTGCAGATGACATGATAGTGTACTTAAAAAACCCTACAGACTCCACGAAAAAATTACTCGACACAATAAGTGAATTTGGCAAAGTAGCAGGGTACCAAAATAAATATACAGAAATCGAAGGCATCTCTGTACACCAACAATGAAATATCAGACATAGAAACAAACAAACAAAAATCCCATCGACTATAGCAACAAGAAAAACAAAGTACCTAGGAATAAACTTAACCAAAGAGATAAAAGACCTGTACTCAGAAAACTATGTAACACTGAAGAAAGAAATTAGGAAGGTACAAATAAATGGAAGCAAATACCATGTTCGTGGGTGGGAAGAATCAACATCATTAAAATGTTCATACTTCCCAAAGCAATATACAGATTCAACGCAATCCCTGTTAAAATACTAATGACATATTTCACAGACCTAGACGAAATACTTCAAAAATTTAGATGGAACCAAAAAAGACCCCGAATAGCCAAAGCAATCTTGAGACAGAAGAACACAGCAGGAGGAATCAGAATACCAGGCATCAAACTATACTCCAAAGCCTCTGTGATCAAAACAGTCTGATACTGGCATAAGAACAGACATACAGATCAATGGAACAGAATAGAGAGTCCAGAAATAAACCCGGGTCTATATGGTCAACTAGTATTTGACAAAGGGGGAAGGAGCAGAAAACGGGGTGAGAAGAGCCCCTTCAACAAATGGTGTTGCGAGAACTGGACAGGGACATGCAAAAAAATGAAACTAGACCACCAACTTACACCACACATGAGAATAAACTCAAGATGGATCAAAGACTTAAATGTAAGTAGTGACACCATAAAAGTCCTAGAGAAAAACAGGCAGGAAAATTTCAGATATCCCATGTAGCAATATTGTCACTGATACACCTCCTAAGACAAGGGAAATAAAAATAAATAAATAAACAAATGGGACTACATCAAACTAAAGAATTTCTGCTCAGCAAAAGAAAACAGCAGCACGATGAAAAGGAAACCAACCATATGGGAAAACATATTTGCCAATGATACCTCAGACAAGGGGTTGATCTCCAAAATATATAAAGAACTTACTCATTAAACACCAAGAAGACAGACAGCCCAATTAAAAAATGGCCAAAAGACCTGAACAAACACTTCTGCAGGGAGGATACACAGCGGGTTCATAGACACATGAAATAATGCTCAACGTCACTAACCATCAGAGAAATGCAAATAAAAAAATCACAATGAGATACCACTTTACACTTGCCGGAATGGCCATCATGAACAAATCAACAAACAAGTGCTGGCGAGGATGTGGAGAAACGGGAACCTTACTGCACTGTTGGTGGGAATGCAGACTGGTGAAGCCACTATGGAAAACAGTATGGAATTACCTCAAAAAAACTAAAAATGGAACTGCCACTTGAACCAGCGATTCCACTGCTAGAATTATACCCCCCAAATCCTGAAACCTCAATTCAAAAGAACTTATGCACCCCTATGTTCATAGCAGCCCTGTTTACAATGGCTAAGTGCTAGAAACAACCTAAGTGCCCATCTGTAGGTGAGTGGATCAAAAACTGTGATACATTTACACAATGGAGTACTATGCAGCAGAGAGTAAGAAGGAACTCCTGCCGTTTGTGACAACATGGATGGAACTAGAGAGAATCATGCTTAGTGAAATAAGCGAGGCAATGAAAGAAAAATATCATATGATATCCGCTAATACAGGAGACTAAAGAGCAACACAAACAAACGAACTGAATAGGACAAAGACTAGAATAGCAGTCAGTAGTGGGGAGGGGGGAGGGAGAGAAGGGGGATAAGTAACGGAAGGGTTTAATCAAAGAACGTGTATAAATGACTCATGGACATGCACAACGGGGTGGAATATGACTGTGGGAGAAGGGGTGGGCTGGGTGGGGCGGGGAGCAAAGGGGGGAGAATGGGACAACTGTAATTGAAAACCAATAAAAAATAAAATAAAATTATATATATGTATATATATATATATTCAAAAAAATAAAGTAACCACAAATTCTTGGAGACTTGGACATGAAGATGCTTCTAATGTTTTAGTTCACAATCACATCTGACATGCCCGAAGAGAGAGGATACACAGAAGAAGACAAAACAACAGGGGGCACAATCAATAGCAACTCCGTAACCTCTAGCTTCATAGTTCATTTCAGGCCATTGGGAAATCAAGTTCTCAAATGCACTAGCTTTGATATTTCAGGTCCTGGTATAACTTCTGTTCTATCCCATCTGCTCTTTGCTTGAGCAAACAAAGAAGTGGAAGACAGAGCTTTCGTGTCCCCAGTCAACAGCCACGAGTTTTGGAAGAACTATTTGGAAGCTCTATTCTCCTTTCCCCTGTGAGGGCTGTAATCATTTCTGAAGGAAAAAGGGAGGAGCCAGTGCTCTGAAGGTGGTGTCTCCAAGAGAGAGCCCCCAACACCGCCCTCAGCACCACCCCCAGAGCCAGACGTTCTTTCATGTTCACCCCAACTCCCCCTCCCTACAGTGACTAGCAGTTTCGTGGAGCTTCTTTGAAATGGCAGGTTTTGTGATTTGAACTGTCCCCCAAACTTGTATTTCCATAAAAACGTGACTTGGCAGTTCCCTTTGTTATAACAGAGCAACACTCTCAATGTTCTGTTATGAAGAAAATACATTCTTGCCTATTTTTGCACCCCTCATTCCCAGATGAATTCAGCATAAACCTTCTCACTGCTTTTTTTGAAGCTTCTCATACAGTCATAGGGCAGATATTGTCATAAGAAATTTAAATATGAACAAGCAGAAGAAATGGTTAGGAGTCTGGAGCCAAATTAAATATCCATGGACTGTCTAAGCTGCATCGTCTGAATACTTTAAGCATTGTTTTATATATCCTTTTAACTGAAATGTTATTTTGAGATCAATATCTACAGTTGGCTGTAAGAAATAATAATAAAAAGAACAATAAAGATTTCATTGGGCTTAAATTCTATTTGTAGAATGATTGAGTGAGATGTGATATCTTGGAACATTTTTTCTTATGTCATTCACTAGTTTCACAAATGCATAGATGGCACGCCTACCTGGAGATGTGGGTTGTTCTTATACATACTATTTAAACGAGAACTACTACAAACTGGAAAAGCATGAACTGTCCTCAGTTTTCTCAAAGGAATAAAAAAGTTAGATTTCTGTCTCACCTGCAAATAATCAGATCTGACTCTAAAGATACATGCATCAGCCAATTACCAAGCTCTGTCTCCCAATTTCTCCTTAACAAACAAGCAGGAACTCACTTTTTGGGCCATCTACTCAGAGAAGGAGAAGCATGAGCACTTGAGCAAAGAAACACACAAAGATAATTATAGCAGTCCAAGCAGAGAGAGGGGTGTTGCAGAATGTGTGAAAGAGCAATAGCCAGCAATTTTCCAAGATAAAGAATCATTTCATGTGGTATAGTTCGTGTGTCCAAACCACTATCTTCATTCATTCACACACACACTCACACACACACACACACACACCCCTACACAAGCACAGTTATGCAAGCACATGTACAAACACATATAGGCTCTTCATAGTAAAACTTCTAGGAACCAAAGCAAAATGCAAGACCTTAGAAGTGAAAAGAAGAAAAGCCAACCTGCTTATTGGCAGGGCCGTCTTATTGTTTAATAGAATGATTTGGAGTCCAGGAAAAGCAAAGAGGGAGCAATGGGACACTCAGAAGGGTGCCACGGTTGGTACAAAATAGACAGGGGGAAGTTAAGAATAATATAGGAAAGGGGGAAGCCAAAGAACGTATATGCACGACCAGTGGACATGAATAATGGGGGTGGGATTGCTGGAAAGAAGGGGGGTACTGGGCCGAGGGGGAGCAGAGGGGGTAAAATTAGGACTACTGTAACAACATGATCAATCAAATATACTTAAAAAATAAAGAAGGATGCCATGGTAGGCAGAGTGGGCACCTGTAGGTCTGGAAAAACCAGGGGAAGCAATGGTGGTTCTGAGAACTCATGACCCTAGAGGAGGAGGCCTCAGAGCTTGGGCTCAGATTTGTAAGGAAAAGGGGCTGCCCAACTCTGTGTGGTTTCTCCAGGAGGTCAAGGGAAGGATGCTCAAACCCAAGACCCCTCCCACTGTTGATGGGGAAAAGTGAAGCATTCCAGCCGCAGCTCTGGGATCTGAGAGGGGCCACCCCCGCCCTTGACCTGGGACTCCGATGTGTCAGGAGACTGTTCACCAGTCTGTCGGTGCTGGCCCCTACTGCAATCACATGCCCTGCCCCTGTCATATGAAGGGCCGTTATTGGGGTGGCCCCAAGAGGAGCAGGAATGGAGAGGAAGGTACAGCTGCTTGTGTCACTGTGTCATGTCCAGACTGCCCGTGGCCCCCTGGTTGAGCCTCACAGGCAGCTAGAAGGCAGAGGGAAAATGGAATGGGCAGAGTGCAGTGTCAGGATCATACAGCAGTGTACAGGACTGAGCTGAAAGGCATGGGTAACCTTTACCTGGAACCTGCTTCTTCTGGAGGCGCATCCCTGATAAAGAACGCAATGGTACATACTACAAAAGCTGTTTTTCTTTAGAAACACAAATAAACATATACAAACTGTAACATCAGCAGCATTCACTTTCCAACACATAACCAAAAAACACAGAGCCTTCAAGAAGGAACTTGTATTTATGCTTGTACAATAAAGAAGGAGCCATTAACTGATCTGAATTGTTTACTTAACTGTAATTAATGGTATGATACGAGGACATTTGACTGGTAGAGAACACACTTCTTTGTGTGTGTGTGTGTGTGTGTGTGTGTGTGAGCGACTCAGGGTGAGCACAATATCATCCCGCAGGTTACACAAAGTTACCTTACATCTTCCAACCCTGCCTATTTGTCTTGTTTGCAGGCTTCAAATCCTCTCTCTCACATCACACACATAATAGCTCTTTACTATGAGCAGGTGTAAATGAATAAGCTTATGGCTTTAAGGGTTCATGTGACAATCACTGTAAGTAAGCAGAGGTGTAAAAGAGAAATACTTGGGGATCTCTGCTTTCAAGAACTCAGGTGACAATACCCTCATGCAACAGATGTCACTGAGGACAGTGACATGGGGATGGGGTATGACAGGTTACTCAACCACCCTAGCCCACAACAAGAGGAGCTGCCATCCTCTCTTATAAAACAGGAAGGATCAGAGCTCTTAATGTCCAACTAAAGGCCAAACACTGGCAACACACACACACACACACACACACACACACACAGGACTCACATTGATTGGAGACACCGACTAGTCTTGATGTTTCTACCGTTACTGCAGCTCTCCAGTCTGTAAATGTTTCTGCCACCAGAAAAAAATGGCTTACCCTAGTTGCCATGGAAACTGGAATGGAATGTCAACAAACCGTTCTCTATGGAAACTGGTTTCCATAGATGCACAGCATTGATCTAGCTCTCAGTCAGTTACACCCCAACCAATCCAAGGAATGAATGGATGAATAAATTAATAAATGAATATAGAGAGAATACCTGATGTTCTCATGGAATAAGCATTGAGGGGCAGGAGAGTTTTTAACAAAGGGTGCCATGGAAAACCAAAAGGATAACAGCTCTGTCCTCCCTTGATTGAGACACATACACACACACACATCAGACACACAATCACACACATGCAAGTTTGTGCACTCAGACACACAATTCGGTTCCACGTCCTGTTAAGGACCTCTTCTCAACCTGCCAGGACATATGAGGCATGATATGTTTGTGCAGGTGATATCCAAGGAAACTCTGTCAATTGAAAATGACCTACAGAGCCCTGGCCAGGGTGGCTCCGTTGTTTGGAATGTTGTCCTGTACACCAATAGGTTGCAGGCTTGATTCCTAGTCAGGGCACATACCTGAGTTGGGGGTCTGATCCCTGTGTGGGCCATGTTTGGGAGGAGACCGATCCATATTTCTCACATCGATGTTCCTCTCTCTCCCTTCCTCTCTCTAAAATCAATAAACGACATATCCTCAGGTGAGGATTTTGAAAGTAAATAAAAATGAAATGAAATAAAATAAAGTAAAACAGAGGGGACAAACTGAATGGATGAAACACCTGGAAGCCAGAGGAAGGCAAATCAGGGACCCAGGGTCCCGTGGCACGACCAAGGACCTTGGGTCTACCCTCAGACAAATGTGTATTGACAGGGTCATCAGCACAACATGCTTCCTGGGAAGGGATGAGCCCACAAAGAGCCCTTGACCTAGGATGATCGGAGGTCAGGATGAACCTCTCCCATGTGGAATCTGAGCTCAGTGTGTATTGCTCTAAGCACACTCACTGCCAACGGACATTATGTTCAGAGACAGGCTCCTGTCGTCGGGGCAGAGGGCACACACTTCCTCTCTCATAGTCATTTACAGTGGGGGGCAGAGCTGCCCTGTGATGTAGCTCTCCCTTCCGTTAATGAGCTCCAGGTGACCTTCTGTGGTCAGTCCTGGGCAGTGACGTGCTGGGGACAGGCCCTTGGGAGGGGAGAGTGCAGGTCTGATTTCTAGGGTCTTCTTATTTTCACGATGTAAATTCTCCCATCATGGCCGATTTCAAGCCACCAACATGGGGTCCACTGGATGCAGAATTGGCAACTGATGCCCCAGATAAGCCTTCATGGGCTGATGGCTCCAGACAGACCCAGCACAGCCCAGGATCCCAGCCTCTAGGGCCAGACAAAGCCATCCCACTCCACATGCAATCCACAAGAGAAGGCCAAGCTGGACTTTTCTATAACTGTAGGCTTTCAACAGGTTGTTAGTGTGGAGGAGAGGGAGAAAGATATCAAGACCTACCCTCTAGCCTATCCAGTTTTGGGGGACGGTAAATAGTGTGGTACATTCACAGTCAATGTTTGTAAATCAGAGAGGCTTTCCAAAAGACGGATACGGGTTTGAGTCTGAGCTCTGCTTCTCTTCAGCTGCGTGACTCTCATATTGTGACCTGACATCTCTGTTCCCTAGTCTATAATTTTGACAAATCAATTAATAGCGCTTCTTCTCTCAAGAGGCTGCTTAAACACCATTGTTGATTTATTGGTGATAGCCATTCTGATAGGTGAGAGGTGATATCTCATTGTGGTTTGAATTTGCATGTCTCTGATGATGAGTGACATTGAGCATTTTTTCATAGGTTTCTTGGCCGTCTGTCTGTCCTCTTTGGAGAAGTGTCCACTAAGAGCCTTTGCCCACATTTAAGTCAAAACCACACTTTCAGTACTTATTTTATTTTCAAAAAGTAGAGTGATTTTGACCTGGCTGGTGTGGCTCAGTTGGTTGGGTGTCATCCCACAACCCGGTCAGGGCATTTCCTTGCCTCCCTCCCTCCTTCCCTTCCCTTCTCTCTAGAATCAATAAAAGGAATGAAATATTTGAAAGGAATAGAGTGATATTTTTCATCAAGCACGTTTACATGGAAGCAACAATGGGCTTCCTATTATTTTAAATTGATGCATTAAAATCAATAGCTTAGTTTTCCCCAAATACTGGACTATTTTATGACAGTGGACTGAAAAGTGTTATTTTTATAGTTAAAATTGCTTGAAATCAAAACTGACACATTGTAAAATTAATCATTGTAAAGTATTCCATTCGGTGGCATTGCGTAAGTTCACCGTATTGTGAAACTATCAAGCCTGTCTTCTTACAAAACACTTTGCCAAGTCCTGAAAGAAATCTTTTACCCAGTAACAACTCTTCATTCATTCCTCCTGCCCAGAATCCCTGGCAACCACTGAACTACTTTCTGCCTTTACGGACTGGCTTATTCTGGACACTTCATGTACATTGAATCATACATTATGTGACCTCTGGTGTGTGGTTTCTTTCACTTAGAATAATGGCTTCAGAGCTCATCCACATTTTAACACTCTTTCTTATGGCTGTATACTGTGCCATTGCATGGATAGTCTGCAGGATGTTTATCCATCCGTCAGCCCATGGGCACTTGGGTTGCTTCCATCATTGGCTGTTTTGAATGTTGATACTTCCGTGTTTTTAAATGTTTTTATTAGGGGGGTGGGGGTGTATCCCTGGGAGTGGAATTACTGAATCATGTACTTATTATATGTTGAAGCTTTTGATGGAACACCAAACCATTTTCAACAGCCACTGTAGCATTTAAAAGTACCACGAGCAATGTGTAAAGCCTTTGTTTACTCCACTCTCCCCATGACACTTGTTATTTCCCCTTTTTTCTGAGGGGTCATCTGGAGGTCATGTGATAGCAGCCTGAGAACGACATCTCAAGGGCGTGAGGACAAGATGGTCCCCATGCAGGAAGGCTGCCCTAGAAATTTCCTTCCTGTTTTGATTCAAGAGAAATTGTTAACTGCTTTTGTGGGGCCAAATGGAAGGTTCACCTGTTCTGCTCATCGGCCAACATAGACAAGGAAAATCTTCATTCTTTCACATAAAACAGAGCATCTGCACTTATTAAATATTATTGCTATTCTGACACAATTTTTTGTTAGTATGTCCTATTAGACTGAAGGCAAACATTTATAAAATATGGGAAATTAATTTTTAACAGAACTCCAAAATTACTTGTACTCAGACAAAGAGAACAATGATTTTTAACCATTAACAGTTTCACCTGCTGTGTTAAGAACATGAACTCTTCCAGAAGCACACCAACGACCATTGACACTGTGGTCTTCACATGGGCAATTACTGACGATGCCTATTCGTTAGCTTTCTGCCTGGGAACTCGGCCATATCTTACACAGCTGTATAACATGCTGGGGGCTGGGGGGGGGGCAGGTGAGGGACCAATGAACAAAGTCTTTAACAAAGAGGACATCGACTGTTGAAATTACAAGACATACTTAGACTTGGGCATAGCACTCAAGCCTCTGACTTGACCTTAGAAACCTGGGTTGAGCTTACTGCTTTATGGTACTAATTATTCTATGTGAGAACCAAAAAACGATGTTTTTCTTGATGCAAAAAATGTCCGACTTCGGACTAAAAATGTACTCTCTGTTTGGGCAGATGGAGAGACACGTTGCAAAGGGCTTGCTTATCTTTTGTCATTGAGTGCATGTATGTTGCAATGCAGTTCAACATCGTTCACGCGAAGATAAAGCTTGCAAGGAGGCGGGACCAGCAAAAGAAGAGAAATAACTTTATCTTTGACTTACTGAGTGGCTTTCTGAAACCTGAGTCACCAGTTTAGGGTTGTCCTGTGCGAAAGGGCCAGGAAGCGATAAACAAAATAAATGACAGAATCCTAATGGAAAAGCACTGTTCTGTGAGCTACCAGTCGGGAAAGAGGAAGACTGGATACAAATGTTTATGCTAGCCACACGTCCAGTACTTGGGCAAATCAGTTTCAAGACTGAAGATAGAGCTGTGTGATGTTTATGACACCATAAACTTAAAGTGATTAATAAACTTGTTCTGGGAACTATAACCCTGGCCACGAGCCAGACTTGCCCCTACCCCCGGGGTTGTCTTTAAGTCTCAACAGGACACTGGAAGGCCATCAGGGAGACATGACTGAAGGCCATTCAGAGGGTTTCCATGGGAACTGGGTTGAAAGAATGCTTATTATGCTTTGGAGCATGCTCTGCTTTTCTTATCTCTTAGTTAACTATAAGCAATCTCTAGCAAGGAATGTATGAAACCTTGCGCCTAATGCCACAGTGCTGTCAAGATGTTTAATAGACCCTGACACGGACTGGTCACTGTGCCCTCTGTAGTGGTCCACGTAACCTGTAATTGTCAACTGTAATCCAAGCACCTAAAAGCTATTGATGATTTATGAGTTTTGACTTGTATCTCCCATGCGTACCCTTCTCAATAAAAAGCATGAGGGGTGGAGGTCTTGCCCTTTCTCCATTAGAGGGAACAGCCACCTCCCTTACCCCCACCCCCCGACAAAATAACAGTGTCCTGGATGGATTTGTTCCGCTGTGGTCGTGGACCTCTGCTGGACAGAAGTTTCCAACCAAGCCTAGGGTATTGGAGGCAACTGCACCTCACCTGGTGCCCAAACATGGGGGAGGTCAGCCTCATCTGGCTCCTGAATGTGGGGCCTCATCTGGTGCCTGGGCAAGGGGCACTCAAGAGAAGTGACGCCTGGAATGGCTGTGGGACCAAGAGCCTAACCATGGACAACCGCACTGCATGGACAGGAATTTTGGTGCCTCTGCCCCTGGTAAGGGCTTGCAGTCCCACAGGTTCCCTCTGGAAAAGGCTGCCTGTGTGGTTAGGAAAAGGGAGGGGGGTCTTTCTTCTTTCTGCCACTCTCTCTGGTGGGAGTTTTGGTTTCGTCTTTGTCTCCTCTCACTCACTAAGGGACCATTTTGGCTTCTCTCATTCAATAAGTCAGCACAATCTTACGGGCACAGGAAAAGCACTTATAAGCCAATAGGGTACTTGCCATTTGTAAGACTCCTGTGACAGGATAAGCTGGCACATGGACCGGGTTAGAGCACTAGGCACCTGCCAGCCACAAGCCAATGTCCGTGCAACCCAGGAACACAGTCACAAGCACTCACTGCCCGACCCCTGTGGTGTTTCCCCCTGAATAGGATTTTGTGAGAGCCAGAGAAGCTTTAGGACAGAAATGGGATTTGTATGAGGGCTCCGGCGATGACCGAGCTCTGAAGTAAGAGGCACTTCCTCCCTCTGGCTCGAATTCTCGGGTGTCCCTACGTGAGTTGGGACCTAGCAGAGGTGTCGGGGGGTCAAACCATGAGACATGCAAGGGCCTCGTAGGACATTCTACTCACAGTCATATCATTCGTGGCTCGTCTGGGGATGTGCGAAATAAGAACTGGTCATTCAGCACGCCGAGACCTTCCAGTTGTTCTAGACAACTGGGAGGGAAACCGAGACACGTAAGAGAGGTTGGGATGACCATGGTGTGACACCCTTGGGAGCCCTTTTCACAAGCAGCACACTTCGACCCACTACACCAATTAATCCCTAGTTTAGAGTCAGAAAAAGTATGGTCCACTTCAAAAGAGAGGCAGGATAAGAGGGCAAAACCAAAACTGACAAAAGGGGGCCCACTACCCATGAAAGAATGGGGTCAGGGTTATCCGAAGAACAATAGCTTTACTTTAGATTACTCCAGCAACTAATACAAGGAACTGGATGCCAGATGAAGGAAAGGCATCTGATTAATTTACTGCATACTGCCGTGGCTCAAAGCACTGTGGTCCCAGAAAAACAAAGGGAAACTAAAGGAAATAACTCAGGTTTAAGAGGTGCCACAGCTGTGACAGAAGTAGGAAAGGGGGAGGAAAAGGGGAATATGTGGAGCACTGCCAAACGATCGACACTGCAGACCCCTTCCCTCTGGGATCCTGGAAAGTCATCATGTCTCTTGCTCCCTCCACTGACTGACCCATGTCCGCCTACTCCTGCTTGACCGAGACCTTAACAGAAAAACTGTAAAAATGTTTTTCCTCTAATTGCCTAAAAACTAAGGTTCTGTTTAGTAAAATAATTATATAGTGTGGCATATTACTCAAATATTCAGCTACTATTCAAAAATTCATGTCTCTCAACTGAATTTTTGTCAGTCTATATTAATATTATAAACCTTTTATTATCACTTTAAGTAAATAGTCAAATATCATTTCATAATATATATACCGTAGTTGACAAGATTTCAAAGATTTAAAATGTGAAAGACTTCCTTAGAGCCTCAGGGGTTTCAAAGGGCCCTTGAAATATCTCAAAGATTTATTATTTTCTTCTTACCAGAAAGAAGAAAACTCCAGGCCAATCAGGCTTAATACATTTTGAAATACTTGGATAGCTTTGTCAAAGAAGAAAATGTTACAAAAAAGCTCAGAAACAATTGGCTAATACCTTTGCTCATTTCCAGCAATCTACAGCCCAGGCAGGCTTACAAGCAGCTCTTAAGGAAGTACAACAGTTGAAGCCTTGGCAGCCTCAAATGCTCCAAATTAATTCTCCAAAGTCTTTAACTCGCAATAATCTCCAACAATTGTTAGGTGTTATCAATTGGCCAAGGCCTAGCCTCGGTATGACTACTCGCCAGCTTATTTATCTTTTCAACACCCTTACCTCAAATTTATTTACAAGCTTTTTGTCAACCCTTGAAATTTCAATGCACAATAACTGATTCTATCAAAAAGCTCAAGATCAATCTTCCTTCAGATAAACTTTTATAAAATATTCCTCAATTAAATTTACATATTAGAAGTAAAATTAGTCCTACCGCAATATCTGGAGCAAAAACTATTTATGTAAATGAATCAGGAAAAACTGGAAAAGCAGCCATCACATACAGGGAAGGACAGAGTTGAAAAAATTGTGTACCTCACAACTGCTCATCCACCCAGAGAGCTGAACTCTCTGCAGCCATTACGGCCCTCCAACAATGGCCAAATGAACCCCGGAATCTCGTCTGTGATTCTGGGTATCTGGTGTATACTATACTCCACATAGATCAAGCTTTACTTAAGGGGTCTATAGACCCCCACTTACTTCGTTTATTCCTAACTTTACAAAGTTCGGTTGATAGGAGTGCGCATCCCATATTTGTCACCCATATTCGCTCTCATTCAGGCCTCCCAGGCCCTGTGGCAAAAGGCAACGAACATGCTGATGTCTTAGTCAGTGTATTAACTACCTTCCAAAAGGCAGTTGCCTCTCATCAGTTTTACCACCAAACTTCTCAAGCACTTCTCAGAGAATTTGGCATTTCCCGTTCTCAAGCTAAGCAAATTACCCGGGAATGCGCAGACTGCCAGGGGCTGGGTGCAGCAACACCCAGCAGTGGGACCAACCCTCGAGGATTGGCCCCGCAAGTAATTTAACAAACAAATGTCACTCATTACCCCCTACTTTAAAAATGTAAATACCTCCATATATCAATAAGTACTTACTCTAAGGTGTTGCATGCCTCCGCTCTTGCAGGAAAATCAGCCAAACATATTCGAGCTTATTGGCTCCAGGCGTTTAATTTCTTAGGTCGACCACAGCAAATAAAAACTGATAATAAATCAGGCTACAAAGCCCAACATACCTTTAAAAATTTTCCTAAAATGCTAAAAAGGGGGAGTATGGAGTCCTCCCCAAAGAATCGAAATAATTTAGCAACCTAATTAGATGTAAGTTTTAAAAAATTGATTATGTTTCTTGTAGAATGCTGGGTCAAAAAAATTACATATGTTGCAGAAAGTCCGAGTTAGTCGTAGACGGTCTGCGCAAGTTAAAAGAGAATTGTGTAGGGGGAAGAGAGGAAAAAATAAAGTGAGGGAAAAGGAAGAAAAAAGAAGGAATTAAGAAGGTAAAGAAAGGGTAAAAAGGCATAAAGGAAAGAGATTGTGCGTGGCATGGGAAGAAAGGACATTTGAGTGGGTAACTCGAGAATAGAAGTAGAAGCGGAAAAGAAATAAGAAGTACAAGTAAGCATGTATGTCTTTGAAGCATTGTAAATTTTAGACCTAGAAGCTGCAGTGCCAGGAACGAGCAGTGCTAAGCTTGCTATCTCCCCTGCCTTCTCTAGCCTCTGTGAAGATTATCAAGGTCCTTAAAAAATGAGAATAGCCCACTTTTAAGCACATTAAAGGAATGCAGTAATCACCAAAAATAAAATTGTTTCTCTTTGTCTAGTTTCAGAGCAGGAACAGGGAGGCACGCTACACTCCCAACTCCCTTCCAGGGAATAGCTGCCACTGTTTAACCCGTTAATTACAGAAATAGGCTGGTCTCCGCTTTATACTGAGGACGTCCTGGTTTGTAACATCATCAAAAATACTATCATTCCAGCAAAGGCCCTGTGACTGGCTAGCTCCACAGTCTTATAGACCCAAAGTCTGGTTTATAAGTTATTATGAAAATAAACCATTTTGTACAAGTTTTCTCATTGCAGGTTTATCTATCCACCTGACAAGCCCCCACACCCACTCCGCCCAGGGGCCCAAGTCTTACTGAAGACCTGGAAGGCTCAAGGCCCTGAACAGCCCCTGGCTAAACAACAGACTGGTCCCTAAGATCTTCTGTTGCAGAGCCATGTTAATCAGGAAATCCTGGCCCAACTCTCAGCCACGGAATCAGCCATACTCTGGCTGGAGGAATGACAGGATGCCCTGGTCACCCGACAACAGCTTGCCTGCAACCCTGGATTCTTAAGACTATGTGTCACTCCAGTAAAATGTAACTCTAGTCAGCATTCTAGGGCTGACAATACATCATCTATGGGATGCCTTTCCCACCAATCTAAAAGGCCCAATTGATTGGCTACAATTTAAACTTATGGACATTAAGCAGCTTGCTGAACAAAAAGTGTTTCAAACCCTAAGTAATAATCTTCAATGGCTTAACCCTAAAAATTGGTTGTAAGGACTAAATTTACATAGATGGATAATAGGAGCAGCTGGACATTTATTGGTCATTATCGTACTGTGTCCTCCCATGTGTCTACAAGTAATTTACCCGTGATCGTATGTGAGAAAAGCAAGTAACAAGCTTTATAGGCCTTTCTACTATGGGTATTACAAAAAACAAAAAAGGGGGAGATGTGGGGAAATGATCATTGTGGCTTCGGGAATTGTAACCCTGGCCGTGAGCCAGACTTGCCTCTGGCCCCTCTGGGTTGTCTTTAAGTCTCAACAGAACACTGGAAGGCAATGAGGAAGACAGGGCCAAAGGCCATTCAGAGGGTTTCCATGGGAATTGGATTTAAAGAACGCTTATTATGCTTTGGAGCGTGCTCTGTTTTGCTTATCTCTTAGTTAACTATAAGCAATCTCTGGCAAGGAACGTATGAAACCTTGCACCTAATGCTAACGTTGTGTCAAGAGGTTTAATAGATGCTGACACAGACTGGTCACTGTGCCCTCTATATTGGTACTTGTACTCTGTAATTGCCAACTGTAATCCAGGTGCCTAAGAGCTATTGATGATTTATGAATTTTGACTTGTATCTCTCATATGTACCCTTCTCAATAAAAAGCCTGAGGAATGGAGGTCTTGCACTTTCTCCACTAGAGGGAACAGGTGCCTCTCTACCCCCAGATAAAATACAGTGTCCTGGATAGACTTGTTCCACCATGGTCATGAAACCTCTGCTGGACAGAGTAGTTTCCAACCGAGCTGGGGTGTTGGAGGCATCTCTGCATCATCTGACACCCAGGTGTGTGGCCTCATCTGGTGCCCAAATGTGGGCAGACCAGCCTCAATAAACCTAGTGAATTTACACTATGTCACTCAACTTACAGTCTTGTACTGAGAGCAGAAAGCATTTTAGTACTGTAAAGCATCAGGAAAGGAACGGTGGAGACAGAAACTGAACTAGATAAATCTAATGGCCCTGGTACCACTAACGTTATTCCTTCCTTTCCATTAGTATGAGGAAAGTTAACCTCCAGTTCCAATGTATTCAGTTCACTTCGTTGGCAAGATGTTACCCTAATCTGGGAAGACAAGCACAGAAAAAAAAAAAAAAAAAAGAAGAAGAAGCTGCTAATAAGCAACAGAGGGATTAATCACCTTATTGAACATGAAGAACTCTTTATGATTATCACAGGTGTGTGCAATTTCTTTAAATATTCCTCAGATACTCAAACTAAAGATAAAAGTGTCTATCCCAGTCTATTGCTGTCTTTGTTTAATGGGTCATTGGGAAATACACTCTTCAGCGTCAGAACCACATGCTTCTTTAATATATAAAGTCCATTAAAAATGTTAACCATTAATAAAACAGCTGCCATTTATTGAGCGCCTATGAAAGACTGAGTAAGTATTAATGTTCCCTAAATCCAGCAAATATTAAATGTGTGACTATCCTGAGTAAGGTACTTTGATTTTCTTTTTAAAAACCTACAGCTGAGTTCTCCAAAATAACTACGTATGGAAGCGGTGCGCATTATGTTCTGTTGCTTAAACTATGTGAAAATCCTGCGCACACAGAGCCTTCAATGTCAGGTTAGAATCAAATAGTATTTGTTTATTTTAAATTTAATATTGTTTTGGTTCAAAATAAATGTTTTTCACATGGACTCACCTTTTTTTTTTTAAGGCAGGTTTTTAAAAAAAACTTTATTTATTTGTTTTTAGAGAGAGGGGAAAGGAGGGAGAAAGAGAGGGAGAGAAACATCGATGAGTGGTTGCCTCTCACACACACCGAAATGGGGGCCTGGCCCACAACCCAGGCATGTGTTCTGACCGGGAATTGAACCAGTGACCCTTTGGTTCTCAGGCCAGCGCTCAATCCACTGAGCCACACCAGCCAGGGCAGTGTTGCTTTTGGGGGGCAGAGGACAAGAATAGGAAATATTTCCTGGGAGGGGGCCAGTGAATGGACTTGGGAAATATCATTGCCAAGCATCATTATGGGCCTAACTTAGGTTAGTGTTATAGTGATTATGAGTCCATTGGGAGACTAGCATGCAATGCTGTGGCAGAGCAGCTGGCGGGTTGGATTTTTCACGGTGGGATTTGTACATGCACATGGACAGAATGAGAAGGGGACAAGGAATATACAGCAGGGGTGTAGGTATTATGATTGACCATGGAATTTAGCTGGGAAGGAGGAAAGTAAAGACATGTGACGCAACAGGGGGCAGTGAAAAGTGATTGATTCAATCGGTCTTAGGTATTGATAAGTACTGAGCTGTAGTATGAAAGGGAGTGAGCAACAAACATAGGGAGGTGAGGACAAATGTTGGGAGACATAGAGAGAAAGCATATTGTATGGAGTGGTCAAGACCCTGGGCTGTGGAGCCATAATGTTAGGGATCCATTTCTGATTGACTAATTGCTAACTGTGGAGCCACGGGCAGATTATGTATCTCTGCGTCTCAGTGTCCCTCATCTATGAAGGAGTGTAATAAGAGTACCTACATCATAGGTTTGTTCTGAGGATAAATGAGGTCCTATATATAATAAGGTCGTTGAAAATTTTTCTACAGAAGATCTGACACACAGTTTCTATATAAGGCTGCTCTCCTTCGTATCATATAGATGTCACAGTTGTTGGGGATGACAGAATCTAGGGTACAAACATGTCAGTAAACAGTTAAACTAGGGAAGGAGACAAAATTGTTTCAAAGATTAGGTCAAAGAACTCAAAGGCCTGCATTATTGGAAAAGTCACCTGTGTGGATGCTGAATGACCAATAATTATTACGTGCTTTGAATATTGTTAGGAAATAATTTTTCTCACCTAATTACTAAGTAAGATTGTTGCATGGTTTTCACTTACTTTTTGCTAAAGCATTGATTGTAAGGGCCATATGTGGATTTTGAAACTACCTGGAATTATTGTATTTAATAACTATGTATGGTGTAGGATTGGAAATTTTCTTCTCAAGGACTGATGTATACTATTATTATATTTTTTGTATTTTACTGGGGAGCACAAATGCTTGAACTTTGTTATAAAAGTTAACACAGAAACTGTTAAAAATGCTGACTTAAAAAATGATCCTTTTGCCGGGAATACAGAATTATGTTTTGCTAGCTGTTAAACTAACCACATTTTATCTCAGCTTTTTTTCTTCTATACATGTAGATTTTGTTCAACAAGCAACAAAAGCTTTTTCAACACGCTAGAACTGTTCAGAGCCAAAGACTGGAAGAAACTGAAAAATTTCGATGAGCAGTTCTTTAAGGTCTGTTGTATTTGGTAACAGTACATTCTTATAAAACATAATGGCTATTCTGAAGCAGAAGTTAAACCGTTTCATAACTTATGAGAACAATATTTTAATTACACATTTTAGATTCTTACCTATTTTCCATTTGGACTTGCTGTTCTCAGTTTAATGTTAAGTGCTATATTTATTTTTATTAGCAGGGTTTATTTCAAGGGCTGTGATATTATTAAACAAGAGATGGTAAAATGGGAATATTACCTAGAAATAGACACATTGTGATTTAAAATGATGCTTTGATCGTCATTTTGTATTCAGCAATCAGTTCTCAGGAGATTAGCAATGACCAGATTGTGGATCCTAAAAAGTCTATGATCAGGTTCCAATGGCTTCCACGTGTGCTGTTGCACTGGTTTATGTAAAACAGGAAGCAGTAATTGTAATTACTGAATACCTTTTTTATTTTCAAATATATTATGTGAGTGTCGTATGGCGCACTTGTTGCTGGAATAACTATAGGGACTGAAAATTGCTTTACATGCAAACTTACAATCACAGGAGAAGGCCTGGATGCATGACAGTATGAAAAAACTTCAGGAGAGCAAAAAGCTTAGGAATTGAGAGTCACGTACTGTCTCATTCTCACACGAGCAGATTGTCCTCGTGACATTATCCTCTGCTTCGTATGGATACACACCTATTTCGGAGGTGGTCGAATCCTGGATATACCCCTTCTTTTTTGGATAGGATGCCCCTTTTATTAATCTTGTTCAAGTATCTGTCATATGTCACTCTTCTAAACTAATTGAGGTGGCTTAGGTAAAGCAGTAAAAGAGTTTTAAAATCCATATTCTTTGAACACTTTAGAATTACATATATGAAATAGCTGTCTTACGAGTGTTTCCAAGGACACAGTGGGTTGCTCTAATGTTCCCTGGGAACCAATTATTGATTGGTGTGAAGATTTGATGAAGTACTAAGGAAGATTTCTTCTAAAGTTTGCTCCTACGTGTCAGCCCTTGGAGTAGGAACTTTAGTATCATGTTTGACTCATCCAGAGCCCCTTATCCTTCCCATCCAGTTATTATTGCTAGGCCCTGCCTTTTTTACCTCTTCAGCTGTACTCTTTTTATTTTACTGATTTAATACATTTTTATTTTTCAAAATGTATAGCTGATGGGACCTGTTGTCCACTCATCTTCACCAACAGCTGGGACAGCTGGTGTAAATTACTTGAGCTCTGTGCTTTGAAACTAGTTGGATGAGGCCTTTACTGAGGATCCCCTGAAGGGTGGCGGCCCTGGCCAAGGAACTGCACATCTTCAGTCTCTCATAGACAGCAGCTGGGGTTATAAGCTTGTACTTAGGAAGTTCCTAACAGTTTTTCACATGTTGCTTTGTCAAACAAGACTTGGTTATGGAGCTTGGCCTGAAATTTGTCTTTGGGCCACTTCTTCTTTTTGGCCTTGTCCCCAGGTTGTTCACTGGATCTTTTGTCTTTTTAGCTTTCTCACATCTTTCTTCTTGTTGTCATCCTTGGGCGGCAGAGCGAAACTAAAGGAGCAGCTGCTCTCACTGCTGCTTGAGAAGATGTCACTGCAATTGGACTTTAATTTCTTTCTTTAAATTCCTACTGCTGCTCCCCTGTTCAGGACCTCATCATTCCTAGATCATACTATTCAATTCTTACCTGATTTCTCTCTTCTCCAATCCATTCTTGGTAGTTCTGCAGCATCATCTTCCAAAGTGTATACCTTCCATCCTGAAAACCTGTCATGAGCTATATTGTGCCCTCTGTGACCTGGACTCCAGTGACCTGCCCTAGGAACCTGCTGTGTGTGACGTGCTCTCTGAAACCTTCATTCTTTGACTAGCCTCCTGGATCTCCCCTCCTTGACCTGCATTCTATGACCTCCCTCAGTAACATGCTATGACCGCAGTCTGTGACCTGCCCCCTGGGAGCATCCATCTGTGACATGGACTCAGTGACTGTCCACTGTGACCAGGCCTGTGTGTCCTGCTCTAAGCTCTGGCTTCCTTCATGTGGTATTTGTGGCCTGCTCCCCATTACCTCCCTCAGTGACATGACTTCTATGACTTACCCTGGTGACCTACCCTCGGAGACTTGGCCCTAGGTCCTCACTCACTACCCTGCCCTCTTTGACCTCCATCATGACCTGCCCATTGTGACCTGCCTTGGTGACCTTCCCTCTGTGACCTGTCCTATGCGACCTCCCTCACTCAGTGCTTGGCCCTCTGTGACTTCACTTCTGTGACCTCTCTCGGTGAGCTGCCCCAGTGACCTTCCGTCAGTCCTGCCATCAGTACCCAGCCCTGTGTGACCAGCCATCAGTAACCAGCCCTCACTCACCTGCCTTCAGTGACCTGCCCTCTGATGCCTGCCCTCTGTGACTGCCTCAGTAACATGCTCTCTTTGGCCTCCCTCAGTGTCTTGCCCTGTATGCTCTCCCTCACATCTGTGACCTCCTTCATGACCTGCCCTCTGTCATCTGTCTTTTGTGAGCCACCGCCCTGTCACTCGCACTCTATGACCTCACTCAGTGACTTGCTCTAGTGACCTTCACTCAGTACTTCCATTAGGACCAGCCCTCTGTGACCTACCCTCAGTGATGTGATCTGTGGGTCCTGTCCTCAGTTCGGCCATCCGTGACCCGACCACGGTGATCTGCCCTGAGGCCTTGCTTCCTTCGCCTGGGATTTGGGATCTGCCCCATATTACGTCCTTCGGTGACATGCCTTCTATGACCTGCCTCTGTGACCGGCCTTCAGTGACCTGCCTTCGGTGACCCACCCTATGGGACCTCACTTAGTGCCTGAGCCTCTGTGACTTCTGTAACCTCCTTCAGAGACCTGCCCTGGTGAACTTCCCTCATCCTGCCATCAGTGCCCAGCCCTGTGTGCCCAGCCCTGTGTGACCAGCCGTCAGTAACTTGCCTTAAGTATCCTGCCCTCTGTGACGTGACCTCTGTGATCTGCCCTCTGCGACCTAGCCTCTATGACTTGCCCTAAGACCTGGCTTCCTTCACCTGGGCTTTGGGACCTGCCCCCTCTTACCGCCTTCAGTGACATGACTTCCAAGGCCTGGCCTATCTTACCTACCCTGGGTGAAATGCCTTTGTGACCTGCCCTCTCTGACCTTCTCTGTGTTACCTGCCTTCTGTCACCTACTGTCTGTGACTTGCCCTCTGTGACCCTGCTCAGTGAGCGGCCCGAGTGAACTTCCTTCATTCCTGCCATCAGTGAGCAGCTCTGTGTGACCTGCCTCAGTCACCTGCCTTCCGTGTGTGTGGCCCTCTCTTACCTGCCATCTGTGACATGCCCGGTCTATTGTACCCTCTGTGACCTGGGCTCCAGTGACCTGCCCTAGGGACCTGCTGTCTGTGACGTGCTCTCTGAAAGCTTCATGCTTTGACTAGCCTCCTGGGACCTGCCCTCCTTGACCTGCATTCTATGACCTCCCTCAGTAACATGCTATGACCGCTGTCTGCGACCTGCCCCCTGGGAGCATCCATCTGTGACCTGTACTCAGTGACTGTCCACTGTGACCAGGCCTGTGTGTCCTGCTCTAAGCTCTGGCTTCCTTCATGTGGTATTTGTGGCCTGCTCCCCATTACCTCCCTCAGTGACATGACTTCTGTGACTGGCCCTGGTGACCTACCCTCCATTACTTGGCCCTATATCCTCACTCACAGCCGTGCCTCTTTGAACTCCCCCATGACCTGCCCTCTGTGACCTGCCCTGGTGACCTTCCCTCTGTGACCTGTCCTATGCAACCTCACTCAGTGCTTGGCCCTCTGTGAAAGAGGAGAGAAACATTGGCGTGAGAGAGAAACATCGATCGGGTGCCTCTGTCACAGGTGCCCCAATGGGGACCTGGCCTGCAATCCAGGCATGTGCCCTGAGCAGGAATTGAACCAGTGACTTCTCACTTTAATGGATGATGCCCAACCAGCTGAGCCACACTGGTTAGGGCTCTCCTTGGCCTCTTGACCTCTTGTATATCTTACTCTGAATGCCAGGACTAATACATTTTTATTTTAATCAGAGTTTCCCTCAACTCCAAAATTATTATGTATATGTTTTCAGGGATTCCTTGAATCTCCATGTTTATTCCCAAGTAACTTATTGAACTCCCTTACTTGCTATTAAGTTGAAACCTGAGCCTGCCAGTAGTACCTGCATGTAGGTATCCCTTCCAGATTTTTCATGAAATTTACCCTGAGGGCCCTCATGGGTGGGCTCCCTTCCTCTTTTGAATGCTGATTCTTACATTGGTTTGGCCATATCTCTGCAGGGCTTTTCTTAAGGGACAAAGAAAGCGTTTAAGGCCTGTCTCTGAAGTATTGTTATTTCCAAACACAATTCTTTTTATTTTTTACTCTTTTCAAAACAGCAGAAATGCATATGTTTTTGCCAAGAGATGAGAGGTTGTTTAGCTATTGAACTATACTTTGGCTATTACAATAACTAATGATTAGACGAGGGGATTACCCTGGAAAGGGCTACCATTTGAAAACTTCACCTTTTTCATAAAGTAATTAAAAATGATTGCAGACAAGTTTCCTCTTCTTCTCTTCCCCCAGCTCCCTACTATTCTTTTTGCTCACTCCTCTCTCCCTCCCTAACCTGAACTTGATTGACTAATTCATGAGGTATCTTGACCCCCTTCTTCCTTGCTGCCTCTTACCAAAGGATATGGGAAGCCAGAGTTTCTGGTGGCCAGGGCTGGCCACGTGACCCAATTATGGCCAAGGAAACATAAATGGAAATGTGTTAGGGGGCTTCCGGGACAGACCTGGCTTCTCCATGAAAAGGACAGAGAAGGGAGATCATCGGTAGAGCCTATTTCCCCATCTTCCTGTCTTGAAGGCAGACAGAATCTCTGGGTTTGCAACAGCAATCTTGTCCCCGCGACACAACCAGCATTCAGATGAAAAACGCAAAGATGGCAGAGTAGAAATAGTGCAAGAGCCTGGTCTTTGACGACCTTTTTTTCCCAGCTGAGCCAGTGTTGGCACACCACCCCCATCGAACTTAATGTCAGTGATAAAAGCAAAGCCCTGGTTCAATACTCTGTGAATTACTATGACCTGCAGAGGAAGCCATTCAAAACTGATACATACCCTTCACCCTTTTTTCCTTCTTTTCATCTGCCTCCCCTTTTGTGTTTTCTTCTTTCCCTGTATGGGCTGAATGCTCCCCCCATTCATATGTTGAAGTTCTAACCTCTAGTACCTCAGAATGTGACTATATTTGGAGATACTTAAAGAGGTAATCAAATTAAAATAAAATCAAAGTGGGCGTGGATTTAAAAAGAGGAAATTTAGACACAGAGATGGACAGAGAACAGACATGTACAGACACAGGGAGATGGTCATCAATACGCTTAAGAAAGACACCTCTGAAGAAATCAACCGTGATGATACTTTTATCTTAAGCAAGCCTCCAGAAATGTGAGAAACTACATTTCTTTTGTTTAAAAAAGTAATAAGTAAAAAGCAGCTGAAATTCATTCTCTCATAGTTATAGAGACCAGAGAAGTCTAAGATCAAGGTTTTGGCAGGTTGGTTTCTTGTGAGAGCTTCCTGTTTTGCTGGAAATCTGTGGTACACCTGACCCCCAACTTTGTCTTCGCATGGTTTCTCCCTGTGTCCAGGGCAGCAATCATAATGAATCGAGGCCACCCTAATAACGTCATTTTAACTTGATCACTTCTGTAGAGACCGTCTCCAAATTAAGGTCATGTTCTGAAGTTCTGCACATTAGGACTTAGGCATGTGAATTTGAAAGCGACACAATTCAACCTACAACACTACCCAAGCTAGAAACCCTAGAGTTAGCTTTGAGTGTTCCCTCTCTCTGCTCCCTGACTCCAATCTTGAACCAAGCTCTGTTGCTTCTCTTCTTGTCCGCTCCCAAGTCTGCACTTTCATCTTCAGGTGACCTCTGTCCCCGACACATCTTCTCCAGTAAGCTTTTCCTGGAAACTGCTGTAGTCCTAATGTCACACAGTACTAGGTTTGTTACATTGCTCTAGCTGTTCGAGGACACACAGTGACTCTCTAGCACTTCTGAAGTCAAATTGAAAGGCCCCTTCCTTGTTCCAGAGCTCTCCATACCTCCCTCATAAATCACCACTCCCTGGGGAGGCTGCCTCATTCTCAGGAGACACCACATCCTATATGTTTCTTCTTCCAAGCCTTTATGCAATTTCCATTGCTTAGAATACGCTTCTCTGACTGTTCTAAACTTATAAAGACCAGCCTAAGTCATACTTATTAGTGGCAACCTTTCCCGATGGTTCCCTTCTTAGAATCTTACTAGGTTGTACTATACTCAATATCTTACCATTCTGTTCTTCCTTCCTTCCTTCCTTCTTTCCTTCTTTTCTTTCTTTCTTTCTTTCTTTCTTTCTTTCTTTCTTTCTTTCTTTGTTTCTTCCTTCCTTCCTTCCTTCCTTTCTCTCTCTCTCTCTTTCTTTTACCATTTTAATATGTGAGTCTGTTCAAGCAAGCTGGGTTATCAAACTAAAGAGGTTCACCACTTGAGGTGCTCTAATCAAGAAGGAGGCATGGTAGTTTTATTTTGAGGTAGATGGAATAGACATAGTCCAAATGTCAGACATGGAATTCAAAACAATGATGGTGAAGAAGCTCAATATACTCGACAACCTCAAAAACAACTACGACAACCTCCAAGGAAGTTACCAACAGCTGCAAGAAAATTACAGGGAACTTGCAGAGAACTACACCAGCATAAAAAAGACATAGAAACTATCAACAAGAACCAGGAAGAAATGAAGAATGCAATCTCTGAACTGAACAACACAGTAGAATCAGTCAAAAGCAGACTAAACGAAGCAGAGGATCGTATTAGTGAGATAGAGGACAATGTAGGAAAAAATTCTCAGACGATACTGCAAAATGAAAAAAAGATTTAAAAAGTATGAAGAAGAGATAAGGGAGTTGCAGGATAGCATAAGGAAGAGCAATATAAGAGTAATTGGAATCAAAGAGGAATCAGAAGAACAAGGAATAGATAAACTGATAGGAAAAATAGTGACAGAAAAATTTCCCAACCTGATGAGAGAAAGAGTTATGCAAGTCCAGAAAGCACAGAGAGTTCCAATAAAGAGGAACCCCCCAAAACCCACTCCAAGGCACATCATGGTTAAAATGGCAACATTCCAAGACAGAGAATCCTAAAATCAGCAAGAGAAAAACAGCAAATAACTTACAAGGGAGCTCCAATAAGGCTGTCGACCGATTTCTCAACAGAAACACTACAAGCCACAAGGGAATGGTCAAAAATATTTCAAGCAATGAAAAACAAAGGCCTACAACCAAGAATATTCGACCCGGCAAGGCTCTCACTCAAAATAGAAGGGGAAATAAGGAGTTTCTCAGACAAAGGAAGACTAAAAGAATACATTTCCACCAAACCAGCATTGCAAGAGATGCTAAAGGGAATAGTCTAAGAAAAAGAAAGAGAGAAAAAAAAAAAAAATATATATATATATATATATATATATATAATGTATATAAAGAGTAGAGGAACAGAGCTACAAAGGGAAATGAATAAATACATGTTGAGAATAACCTTAAATGTAAATGGATTAAATGCTCCAATTAAAAGACATAGGGTAACAGAATGGATAAGAAAACAGGACCCACATATTTGCTTTCTACAAGAAACACACCTCAAAACAAAAGATTTACATAGACTGAAAGTAAAGGGATATAAAAAAGTATTCCAAGCAAACAGACCTGACAAAAGAGCTGGGGTAGCAGTACTCATATCAGACAAAATGGATTTCAAAGCAAGGGCAATACAAAGAGACAAAGAAGGACATTTCATAATACTTAAAGGAACAGTCCATCAAGAAGATATAACACTGATAAACATATATGCACCCGACATAGGAGCACCCGAATACATAAAGCAAATACTAGAAGACCACAAGAAGGATATTAACAACAACACACTCATAGTAGGGGACTTCAACACTCCATTATCAACAACAAACAGATCATCCAAGCAAAGAAACACCAAGGATATACAGGCATTGAACAACACACTAAACCACACGGACTTAACTGATATATATATATATATATATATAGAACTTTTCACCCCAAAGAAGCAAAATGTACATTCTTTTCAAAGGCACATGGGACGTTTTCAAAGATAGACCATATGATAGGACACAAAACAAGCCTCAACAAATTCAAGAAAATTGAAATGATATCAAGCATCATTTCAGACCACAATGCCTTGAAACGAAACATCAACCTCAGAGAAAAGAATCAAAGACACCCAAACTCATGGAGAATGAATAACACGCTATTAAATAACGAATGGGTTAACAATGACATCAAAGAGGAAATCAAGAAATTTCTAGAAACTAATGACAATGAACACACAACTGCCCAAAACCTATGGGACACGGCAAAAGCAGTCCTAAGAGGGAAGTTCATAGCAATACAGGCATATCTGAAAAGAACAGAAGAAGCTCAAATAAAAATAAAAATAAAAAACTAATCCTAAAGCTACAAGAACTAGAACAACAGCAACAAACAAAGCCTAGGGCAAGAAGAAGAAAGGAAATCCTCAAGATCAGAGCAGAACTAAGTGACATAGAGACTAAACAAACACTCCAAAAAATCAACAAAACCAAGAGCTGGTTCTTTGAAAAAATAAACAAAATCGACAAGCCTCTAGCCAGGTTCATCAAGAAAAAAAGAGAGAAGACACAAATAAACGAAATCAGAAAGGAAAGAGGAGAAATCACGACTGATACCTCAGAAATACAAACAATTGTAAGAAATTACTACAGACAACTGTATGGCAAGAAATTCGACAACCTAGAAGAAATGAACAAATTTCTAGAAACGTATAACCTTCCAAAACTGAACCAAGAAGAAGTAGAAAGTCTCGACAGACCAATAACAAAGGAGGAAATCGAAACAGCGATCCAAAAGCTCCCTGCACACAAAAGCCCTGGACCGGATGGCTTCACAGGCAAATTTTACAAAACATTGAGGGAAGAACTAACTCCTACCCTAACCAAACTATTCCAAAAAATCCAAGAAGAGGGAAAAAATCCCAAACTCTTTCTACCCTAATTCTAAACCAGGTCAAGACACAACGAAGAAAAAGAACTACAGGCCAATATCACTGATGAACATAGATGCTAAAATCCTCAATACGATTTTGGCAAACAGGATCCAGCAATACATCAAAAAGATCATACACCATGATCAAGTGGGATTCATCCCGGGGATGCAAGGATGGTTTAATATTCTCAAAGCAATAAATATAACACATCACCTAAACAAAATGAAAGACAAAAATCACATGATCCTATCTATAGATGCAGAGAAAGCATTTGATAAAGTACAACACCCATTGATGATGAAAACACTCAGCAAAATGGGAATAGAGGGAGCATACGTTAACATAATTAAGGCTATATAGGAGAAGCCCGAAGCCAACATCATACTCAATGGACAAAAACTGAAAGCGTTCCCCTGAAATCAGGAACTCGACAAGGCTGTCCACTCTCTCCACTCCTATTCAACATAGTGTTGGAAGTCCTAGCCACGGCAATCAGACAAGACAAAGAAATAGAAGGCATCCAAATTGGGAAAGAAGACGTAAAACTATCACTATTTGCAGACGACATGATAGCATACCTAGAAAACCCTATAAACCCCACTAAAAGACTACACGATATAATAAGTGAATTTGGCAAAATAGCAGGGTACAAAATAAATATACAGAAATCTAAGGCATTTCTGTACACCAACAATAAACTATCGGAGACAGAGGCAAAAGAGAAAATACCATTTACTATAGCAGCAAGAAAAACAAAATACCTAGGAATAAACTTAACCAAAGAGATAAAAAGACCCGTACACTGAAAATCACGCCACAATGAAGGAAGATACAAAAAAAAATGGAAGCAAATACCATGTTCTTGGATGGGAAGAATCAACATCATCAAAGTGGCCCTACTACCCAAAGCAATTTACAGTTTCAATGCAATCCCTATTAAAATGCCATTGACATATTTCACTGACCTAGAACAAATACTCCAAAAATTCATATGGAACCAAAAAGACCCCGAATAGCAAAAGCAATCTTGAGACAGAAGAACACAGCAGGAGGAATCACGATACCAGACATCAAACAATACTACAAAGCCACTGTGATCAAAACAGTCTGGTACTGGCATAAGAACAGACACATAGATCAGTGGAACACAATAGAGAGTCCAGAAAACAACCCAGGCCTCTATGGTCAACTAATCTTTGATAAAGGAGGAAGGGACATAAAATGGAGTGAGAAGAGCCTCTCTAACTAATGGTGCTGGGAAAACTGGACAGGGACGTGCAAAAAAATGAAACTAGACCACCAACTTACACCACACACGAGAATAAACTCAAGATGGATTAAAGACTTAAATGTAAGACGTGACACCACAAAAGTCCTAGAGGAAAACGTAGGCAGGAAAATTTCAGATATCCCACGTAACAATATCTTCACGGATACATCTCCTAAGGCAAGAGAAATAAAGGAAAAAATAAACAAACGCGACTACATCAAACTAAAGAGTTTCTGCTCAGCAAAAGAAAACATCAGCACGATGAAAAGGAAACCAACCATATGGGAAAACATATCTGCCAATGATATCGCAGACAGGGGACTGATCTCCAAAATATATAAGGAGCTTATATGACTCAACATCAAGAAAATAAACAACCCAATTAAATAACGGGCGAAGGACCTGAACAAACACTTCTCCGAAGAGGACATACAGAAGGTCCATAGGCACATGAAAAAATGCTCAACATCATTGGCCATCAGGGAGATGCAAATAAAAACCACAATGAGACACCACTTTACACCTGTCAGAATGGTCATCATCAACAAATCAACAAACAACAAATACTGGCCAGGATGTGGAGAAACGGAAACCTACTGCACTGTTGGCGGGAATGCAGACTGGTGCAGCCACTATGCAAAACAGTATGGAATTACCTCAGAAAACTAAAAATGGAACTGCCTTTTGAAACAGCGATTCCACTGCTAGGATTATACCCGAAAAATCCTAAAACCCTAATTCAAAAAAACCTATGCACCCCTATGTTCATAGCAGCCCTGTTTACAATAGCTAAGTGCTGGAAACAGCCTAAGTGCCCATCTGTAGATGAGTGGATCAAAACACTGTGGTACATTTACACAATGGAATACTATGTAGCAGAAAGAAAGAAGGAACTCCTGCCATTTGCGACAACATGGATAGAACTAGAGAGAATTATGCTTAGTGAAATAAGCCAGGCAAAGATAGCAAAATACCGTATGATATCCCCTAATACAGGAAACTAAAGAGCAACACAAACAAACGAACTGAATAGGACAAAGACTAGAATAGCAGTCAGTAGTGGGGAGGGGGGAGGGAGAGAAGGGGGATAAGTAAGGGAAGGGACTAGTCAAGGAACATGTATAAACGACTCATGGACATGGACAATGGGGAGGGATATGATTGTGGGAGAAGGGATGGGCTGGGTGGGGGGAGCAATGGGGGACAATGGGACAACTGTAATTGAAAAACCAAAATAAATAAATAAATAAATAAATAAATAAAAGGAAAAATAAATAAATAAAACAAACCAGCAAACATAAAACAAGCGAAATTATCATTGAGTGTTACCTCTGACCACAAAGGAATCGATAACAAAAGTAACAGGAATATCCCCAAATACTTTGAAACTAAACAATGCACCTCATTGATCAAAGGGGAAATATTAAGGCAAATAAAAACGCATTGAACTGAATGAGTATGAAAATACAATACATCAAAGTTTGTAGGACACAGAGCAGTGCTGCAAGAGAAGTTTATAGCCCACTGTCTATATTAGAAAAGAGGAAACGTCTAAAAGTCAATCTAAGCTCCACATCAAAACTAGAAAAAGAAGAGCAAAATAAATCCAAAGCAAAGATAAAGTAGGGAATATTCAAGATAAAAGCAAAAATTGATGAAATAGAAAATAGAAAAATCAACAGAGAAAATTAATGAAACAGAACGCTGGTTCTTTGCAAAGATCAATAAAATTGACAAACCTCTAGCAAGACTGACAATTAAATACAAATTAACAATAGCAGAAATGAAACAAAGGATATCATTACAGACCCTATGATAGATATAAACTTGACAACTTAATTGAAATGGAAAAATCCCTTGGAAATCAGAAACGACCAGGATATACTCAGTATTTAATACATAATTTGAATAGTTCCATTGTTTTAAAGGGATTACATTTGTAATTAAAAAATGTCTTTCGGCCCAAAATATTTCACTGGAGAATGAAACTAAATGTTTAAAGAATAACTAACATCAATTCTATACCATCTCTCTAAGACACAGAAGAGGAGGAAATACCTTACAACAACTTATATGAGAACACTTTTACCATGATACCAAACCATACAAAGACAGTATGAGAAAAGAAAACTACAGACCGATATCCCTCATGAAAATAGACTCAAAATCTTTAGCAAGCTGTTGCAAACAGAACGTATCCAAATATAAGAAGTATATTATATGCCATGACCTAGTGAGGTTTATTCTAGGGATGCGAGGCTGGTTCAAAAAAATCAATCCACGTTAATAGGCCAAGGAATCCATGAGCACAAAAAGAAAGCTATGAGAGCTAATAAACCAGCTCAAGGGTACAAGACATAAGATCATACAAAACTCAGTTGTATTTCTATTGAATTGTATTTCTATTTCAATTGTATTCATTTGCAAGAAACAATGTGAAAATAAAATTAAGACAATTCTACTTACGATGACATCAAAAATAATAAAAGACTTAGAAAATAAATGTAATCAAAGAACTACAAGACTTGTACACCGAGACCCACAAAATATCGAGAGAAATTAAAGACCTAAACAAATGTAAAGACATCCCATGTTCATCAAGTAGGATACTTAATATTGTTAAGATGGCAGCCCTCAAATTGATCTACAGAATCAATACAATCTGTATCAAAATCTGTGCAGAGAAGAGTTAACATAGTGGGCCTGACAATGCTATCGTTTTTGAAAATCCTGCTTGCAAGGTTGGCCCTTGGCTGGGATCTAGGAACTTGGATTTGGTCGGAGGGAAGGGCTCCCACTATCCCAACTGATGAGAGTAGCTTATTGTACCTTAACTGTTTGTGCAAACAATATGATTTATGGTGAACAACAGCTTTCCCCCTGGGACTCTGGGATTTTGGTATGTGCTAGGCAGAGGGTGCCTGGAGGACCAGCCCCTAATGAAAGCCCTTGGCACTGTCTCTAATGAGCTGTCCTCATAAACAGCATTTCCACACAAGTTGTCACAACTCTTCATTGCAAAAAGCTATACTAAGTGAAAGCAGTCACAACAGACTACCTATTATATGGTTCCATTTATATTAAATGTCCAGAATAAGTCAATCTATACATCCACAAAGCAGATTACTGGCCGCCAACAGCTGGAGAGGTATAGAGTTGGGGGAGTTACGATAGTTAAAGGGCATGAGGTTTCTTTTTTTGGTGATGAAGATGTTCTAGAATCTATTTTGGTGATGACTGCACAACTCTGTGAGTACACTGAAAGTCACTGAATTGTACACTTTATATGGATGGTATTTGAATTAGGTGTCAATGAAGCTGTTATACAATTACAGTGGGTAATAAAATATATTGGTTCTTTAAAAAGTCTGTTGAAGAGTGACAGGAAAGACTCCATGGAACCAGTGAGGAAGTTGGTTCAATAAGCCAGGCAATTTGTACCAAAATAGTCCAATGTTCTTGGTCACGGCCAAGCAGTTCTATATGGTTCTGGGCACAGCAATTCTTGAACAACCGTTATCAGTAATTTTCTTTCTTTTAAAAAAAAATTGCGATATAACAGACATATAACAAACATATCAGTTTTCGATGCACACACTGATTTTGAATTATATAAATAGCCTTAAGCACTTACTAATATATATGAACCTAATAGTACCCCTGGCAGGAGAAATGACAATGAGTAAAACACACTCATTCTGTATTTGGAAAGGTAACGCTCATAATGAAATAACTACCAACACACGAAAGAACATGATACGTGCCAAAGCAAGGCTAAAATACAACTGCTAAGGATTTCAGAGGACATGTTGTTCGGCACACCATTATTGCCAGTACAGTCACTGTTGTCATATTCAGCCCAACATCACCAAGAATGATTACTGAGTGTCTAAGTACATGAGCAACTCTTAAGAGTCTATACAGAGAGTTAGGCGAAGTTCTTCCTTGAACCTAACACATCTTTTTGATGGGACTACTAAGGAAATAGTACATTAATGTTATAAGTGTGTCATCTCTATTATAAATAATTATGAAATATTAGGTTATAAATGTAACATACATAAAACGGCAGGTTTTCGGATGCAAGTTATTCTAGAGGGGGGATTCGCCGAGTTCCCTTTTAATTTGAGGAATGCCTTGGCAAAATGGGTTTTTGTATGGAGTGATCTTGTACCGTGTGGAAACACGTTTCCCAAGCAGCTGCGAACTCCTAGTGGCCACACGAACTCATTACCATCTAGCTTTGAGAGCAACAGGCACAGAAAGGTTAAGTCTGACATCCCTGCGGGGCAACTACCTGACAAAGCTGAAGACTAGGGCAGTCTTCATCCTATTTAAATGTCCCTAAAACCAGGGGCGATCCTGAAGGGTGTGTGGGCGGATCGATGCCTATAAGCACTATGAGGGAACCTGAAGAGGTTTATGCTTCCAGATCCCCTTTCTTTCCTCCGAGGCCTTTGTTTGAAACATTTATTGACAAATAAAGACACTCTCTGGAGGGAAGGAGAAAAACTGTCAGCAACTAATATTACATTTAAATACTTTTCTGTCAGAAAAGTTTGTTGGTCTGATAAAAATCGAAAAAGAATCCCGACTAACAGCCTAGTTTCCTCAGCCACTTCTCCAGCTCTGACATAAACATTTTTTTAAAGCACCATTAACAAGCCATACATGGATTGAAAGCTAAAGCTACACACGGGAGAGCCGCTCCCCACCAGTCAGTAACGGAAAAAAGACGAAACAAAACAGAACATAACAAAACAAACAGATGAGGGGCAGAGGGATAAGGGACTAACCGCCTCGGAATTACCACGTCAGACCAGCGGCCTCACGACCGACGGTTTCAGACCAACCGCCTCACACTAACGGCCAACAGGTGGTGCGCGGACCCTAGCATGCTCACCGGCAGGGCGAGATAACCGATCAACACTTTTCAATCAGGCTTGAAACCACCAGAGAGGGCCAAAAATTCAGACTAGGTACCTTTTACCCTTGCTTTTTTTGCTATGGGGATTCCTCTTCTGCATCTTCGGACCCTAGAAGAGAGTAAACGCGTGCTAATCTCTGAGCACACACACGTAAACCCCCGTCCCCAAGATAATGGAAGCGGCTCGTACTGGAAGTGGCTCATACCGGAAGTGGCTGAACCACCAATCAAATGGCCTCTCTGGGCTCCATTTTGCCGTTAATAAAACCTGGATTAAAATAGTACCCATATCATACAGCTGCGTGAGAAATAAATGAGATAATGCATGCAAAACACAGCACCGGGCAAATGTTCAGACCTGCAGAGTTAGAAACGCTGGGAGGGGGCCCAACTATCTGTTTCAATACGCTCTCCAGGTGATTCTGAGGCATGCCTGAAGTGTGAGTTTTTGCTTTATGAAGAACGCTGCCCACTCAAATAGCTAACCAAAATCTTTGTTATTATTTCAGATTCCATGACTCCATGCTTTCTGAATTATGTTTCCTGCCTGAACTTTCAAAACCGTTATTTGTTTCTTGAGCCCAACTCTGTAGCCCGTATCACCACGGATACGAAGAGAAAGAGAGAACCTGTCTTCAAGGTTTCAGTGTAGGTGATCCAAGAATAGGAAAAGTTGATTAAACCTAATGGTCACAGTATCATTGCATAAACTAAATTAGGGAGGCTAAATCTGAGGCTGAAAGATACTTGGTGGCACTGACAGGCAGACCAGTTTCATGAAGGCTGATAGTTCGGTTCAGTTCAACTTCATGTTGCCATTATTCATAATAATTACATTACAAACACAGGTTCCATTTTTATTAATAGCTCTTTCAAATCAAATACAAACTGAAAGCATAGTTAAAGTGTGATTTGTATGGCTATTCACAAGTTTGTATGGAGGAGAAGATATTTGGATAGAATAAACAAGGCTAGAAAATGAATGATGGTCTTAGGGGGAAAAAAAGGTGACCAAAGCTTCTGGGTTTAACATATTTATGTTTGTCTCTTAGAGGATAACCTAAGTGCATACTACTTTACACATATCCACACACTAATGTAGCATGTTCCTTTTTTTTTTTTTTTTTTGACTCTGAACATCCTTTCTTCCCCATCTGTCAGTACGGGACACTCTGAGAGCCTCAGCAGCTTAAGAGAAAGAAGAGGCAGTACCATATGACTGAGCCTCCTTGCATTTTCATTACTGGTTTATCATCCAAAAACTGCTCTTGTTAGCCTCCAGGATGACAAGGTTGGGGTACCATGAGACAGGGCTCTAATCATCAATAAGAGTTCTCTCTTTGTCGTTTGGAGGATTTGATAAGACATTTTTCCAGGCCCAGATCACAGATTTTCCCTTCTGGGCTTGGAGACACAGAGGGTTTTTTGTTTGTTTGTTTGTCCGTTTGTTTGTTTGTTTTGTTTTTTTAACCTTAGGGATATACATTCTTGTGCTTGGAGAATAAATAAACATTTCCTTTCTTTGCTTTTTATTCCATAGACATGAGCCAGACACAGGAGCTCCAACTTAAATATCAGAAGTTCCCCGTGACAAAAGAGTGGTAAAGGAAAAACAAGTTCTATACTGTGGATTTTAGCCCATCGCTATTGACGAAAGCTCCCTTCTTGACCAAAATTAATTTTTAATAAAAGCTGTGTGTATTTAAGGTATATAACATAATGGTTTGATATAGTCAGGCTTATCTGAACCTTCTTCTCAATTAGGCCTCACCTTTGGCTTATAAAAACTCCAACTTTCAGTTTTTATGAGCTCAAGGCATGTCCTTAGAATGATGATCCCAGCCTCCTTAATATACCGACCTGGGAAAGCTCAACATTGCCAAAAGAATTCCCTGTCTGTTTCAGCCAAAACCTGACCATGGGCCCCTGCCTCCCCTCCCTTTTCATAGAGCATTTACAGAACTTGTAATTGTAAATCCTTTCTCTGTCCCTCTGAGACATATCTTCTACAACCCAGAAATATCTGTTTCCAGGACCTGGGAGCCATCCCTTCGAAATGTAATCATCAAGAAAGACAGAGCCTCTGTTTCCCAATCTCTATGGAAGGATAGGACTTCAACTTTGATAAGTGCCAGTTAGCAAACGCAGAGGCCCTGATCATGGTGATCAAACTCCGTTGGCCCCCAAAATGTCCCTCAATACTTTTCCTTTAGCACACCCCAGCATTTAAAGGGCTCCTGCCTTTTGTTGCACTGGAGTTGAGCTCTAGTTATCTAAAGTCTCTCCTCTACTGCAGTAGCCTGAATAAAATCTACCTTGCCACCTTTAACAGATGTCCAGCTCTGTTTCTCTTCGATGCCATGAACTAAAAAGATCAGAACTGGACAAGTTTAAGACATGAAATCCTAGAGGTAACAGGGAAAGTAACAAATGAAGTCAGACCAAGACTATGAAACCCTAGCGTTTAGGAGAGTCATCTCAACCGATCTTTTAAAACTTCAGATGCAGTTCTTCTCATGTAGGAGGTTAAAGTGGAGACATGTGGAAAAAATAAAAGGAGAGAACAAAATAACACTTGAGCGCCCTGCAAGTCATTTGGTTGTGGGCGAGTGGTTCCACACTGGGGATAAGCTAAAGGCACCCCAAAGTGTAATAGATGACCTTCTAAAGAATACCGTACCAAGAAACCCAGCACTGGCGATAGTGGAGAATAATAAAGAGGGGCTTGAGGAGCCTCTGAAAGGCTGACCCTGTCCCAAGACTATTGGCTTTTATTCTGGGCTAATAATGTTTCATGATGAAGGTTAGAGCTTGTTGGACCAGTTAGGCACCCAGGATCCTAAGGACACCCAACTTTGTGCTGTTATTGTCAGCTATAGAAAGAAACAGCAATGTCATGAAGTAGAAGTCCTAGTACTAGCTGGTGGTCAAGGCTTTAGGAGAGTATGGGGAGTTGAGGAAAGAACGAACATCTTATGTCAGACTGGAAGGATTATCATAGCATCCAAATGCACGAGAAAAGAATTATTTCAAGTTCTTATGAAATAACCTACTCCAATATTGCACAAGTCTTCTGAACTTCTTTTTGACTAAAAGTGTCTTAATGGCGAGATAAAACCACAGAAGCTGCTAAGGAAGTCTCCAACTTTCTATTTTCATACCTTCATTCAGGATACCCAGAAAGGACTTTGATTAACTCTGTCTCTAACTCTGAACCTTCAGGGGGGAAACCAAAGAAAATTAAGCTAAGATGTGAAAATCAACACTGCCCTGTGAAAAATAGACTACTGGTAACGAGTATGATTAGATTGTTCTGGAAGTCCAGCAAGAAGAAGAAAGAGAAAGGAGGTTTCAAGGTGTTGTGAACTGGACAAAACATGAAAGGATTATGTGTACCCTTCTAGAGAGAACAGAAGGTTGTCATACAGAAGGCAGCTTGAGGTGGTTTTCATATGAAGAGATGTTGAGTTTGCCAGCCTGCTACACTTTTGCTGCAGTTGCTATGGTTTCAGGCATTGTGACCCAACAAACTCTGGTGTCATGTCCCAGGGTCATAAGCAGCAGGAAAGGCTTTGGCCCTTCAGTCTTGTCCAACTGCTGACAAGGGCAGCAGCCAGCTGCGGGTACCCGAGAACTTGACACTGCCCAGATCCATCTAAAGGGACACATCTCCTTTCTTGGTGGCACATTTTCAGCCAAAAGAACTTCATTATCAAGGTAATGAGTTTATATATTTTGTTGTTGTTGTTGTTGTTGTTGTTGTTGTTTTTTACAGTTCTTTAGAATCTGGACACGAGAGACCTCTTTGCCTCCCTCTCTTTGTTTCTAGGCTAGTGATCTCTAGTTCTGGGAAAAAAGAAACCGCCTCTTTTGAGGGTATGGGAAGCCTTTTCCTAAATGTTTGGGAGAACCTCAAAGATCTTGGAGGGTTGGGGGGGTCATAAAGGGTAGGCATGTAATACTATCCGGTGAAAGGATAGCTGAGTATAGGAGGGAGAGAGGGAGAGAAAAATGGAAGAAGGTAAAGAGAGGAAGGGAGGGGGAAAAAGAGGGGAAGAGGAGAAGGGAGCTAGAGGTTAAAGGGGTCTAAATTTTGAAGGAAGTTGGAGGAGAGGAATTCAATAGCCCTCTACCATTTGGCAAAAAGTTTCTCTTGTTAGTTAAAAAACAAAGTCAAATCCAAGTACGAGGTACCAAAACAATTCTACTGAACCCATAACTGTGTCTTCCTGTACATGGGTCTAAGGTCTTACATAACAAACATTATTTAGGGCTTTTTCCACTTTCTTTTTACTTTTAATTCCAGGCTGGGGTGGGAGGTGGTGGGGAGTGGTAAGAGAAGTTGGCAGAGATGATTATTCTTTCAAAAATAAAATTAAATATGGTTCTATGGGATCGGGGCCTGGTTTTTATAGCTATTAGACCGAGTTTTCTCAGTGTTCAGAATCTTGTTCTATTGTGGGATCTCATATGTTGTTTTAATTAAAAAGGTTATTTTTTCACTCTACTAGTGTTGGCCTTAGTCTTCTCCAATGGCTCTATGTGGTAAGTGTTACAGCTGTTTATCCCATTTCACTCCTTATATCATGAGAAAGGCTCTGGTTGAACTGGGGTTAACTAAAATTCAATTAAGGGGGATGAGGTATGCTTGATTCCTTGAAGGTGCTTAGGAATGGTAAAGGAAGTAGAGGCAGGTGAGATTTAGTGGAGTTTAGTAGAAATAAGTCTCTAAAGTTAATCTCCACGTTCTCTATACTTCCTTTTAAATTTGCTTCCCAACGAAGTATGCTAAAATGATCCTGATAATTTCAGAGAATCCCTTTCCCACTACTCACCCCACCAGTTTCTAGCCTAACCCAATATGAACTACATAGCTGAGATCCAGGGCCTTCTTATCCAAACTGAGCCAGTTTCTAAAAACCATATATAAGCCTTTCGGATTCCTTTTCTTTTGTCTTTCCAGAGGCCTGATAATATTGAGTGGTTACACAGCGCCAGGGGTGTGTGCAAGGTCAAGCTCCATAGCCCAAAAGGACAGCAAGAACAGGAACGGAAAGTGGTAAGATACTAAATTACTCCTACTAAGGGGTGGAAAGGATTGCTTTATGGATACAGATATCCTGGAACCCAGAATAGACTAATGGAGGGTGATAGTGTCGTTTCTCTAAGATATCAAGTTCAGTAAAGTTTGTGGGCTGGGGGGTGGGGGTGGGGGCGGGGGCGGGGCGCAGTATGCTTATACATCACAGAGGGACACGTGAAGGGAGGGGGAGAATGAAGAGTAGCTGGGGAGGGGGGTGGGGGGAGCCTCAGGGGAGGGAGGAGTGGTGGTTGCCTAGTTTTACCAGCCTAATGGAATCATAATATCAGCTAGCTACAAGTAAGTTGCACTCAAGTGGGACTCCCACAGGAGGGCAAAATGTGTAATACTTCACATTTTTTATCACGTTCAAATGCCATTCGTACTGTTATGTATTTAATGCTTTTTTAATTGACTGACATTTAAAAATTACCATCAACCTAAGCAATATTATCCATAATGTCACAGGTTTTATGTTTTAGTATGTATTTTTCCTACTAAACAACAAAAAAGTACATATATTAAACTCAGAAATGTTTATCCATGTATCACTTAAAGTTTTCTATAACATCAGTAGCAAAAACACCACTTTTGGGGAACGCTACGGTAGTTGAAAGTGCTCTAACTGAAAGCCAGGGAATTGGTTTCTTTTTTTTTTTTTAATGTTTATTTATTTATTTATTTATTTATAATTTTATTTTTTGGTTATTCAATTACAGTTGTCCCATTTCCCCCCATTGCTCCTCCCTCCCAGCCCATCCCTTCTCCCACAGTTATATCCCTCCCCGTTGTCCATGTCCATGAGTCATTCATATACATTCCTTGACTAGACCCTTCCCTTACTTATCCCCCTTCTCCCGCTCCCCCCTCCCCCCTACTGACTACTATTCTAGTCTCCGCCTATTTAGTTCGTTTGTTTGTGTTGCTCTTTAGTTTCCTGAATTGAGTTCTAATGTAAGTTTCAGCTTTGAGTTTGCGTCAGTTGGACAAGGCACCTTTCTTCTTACTTTTTTCAGTAAATGTAGGTATTGTAATTTGGGCATCTCTGACAGGTAGGTATTCTTATCTAGGAAATACAATAATGATAAGATTCTCTCTGCCTAATAGCATTTATTGAGTACTTACTATGTACAGGTACTCTGCTGAAAGCTTTGTATTCACTCTCAATCAATCCTCACAAGAACCCCTATGCGGTAGGTGCTTTATCGTCTCAAAGAGAAACCGCAGTCTTTTCTCTAGAATTTTCCTCAATACACTGTCCTAATTTGGTGCAGATATGCTTTGTCAATGTGTCCACCCTGAAAGTGGAAGATAAAGGTTCCAAGGTGAGTATTCTCTGCTCCCCTCAGAGTTGGAATGAGTGAGAAACTGCTGAAAGAGTTATCAGTGGCAGCATAATAAAAGGGAAAGTCTGTGCCAGAGGGTGGAAGGATGGAGGAGATTCAGGTGGGCAGCCATCATTTTTGAAAACCCCAAACCCCCGGTTGAGAATATACTGTCACTCTTGATGCCAAATCTCATTCTAGAAGGAACTTAATTTGCTGGTAGGCCTGAAAGAATTACAGCATGGAAGGTAGCATGTCAGAGCAGTGAGAAAACTGTCCAAAAGTTTGACGATTCATGAAATATGATTCCTAAGATTTATGGATTTGTGAATGCCTCTGGAGGGGTAGTAATTTGTGAGGAGAACAATATCTCATTCTTCAAACATTAGCTAGCATCACAAGCCTACTTATCCTTCTCCATTGAAAGGAAAAGATAAGAGATATGACATTCATGTTTTGGAGAAGGCAGCTTGGAGAAGTCTCAAAAAGCAGTTATTCATAAGAATCTCACCACTTCATCCCATAGGATGCTGGTGGTTCCTGTTCCGGAGGTGACCTAACGCAGCACCATCTGAAAGAGAAAGAAGTTATTATAATCAAGGCTACCGAGAAGCAAAACCAGTCTAAGGTATGCTTAGCTTCCGAGTCCACCCTTTCTAATTCCCAGAGTCCAGTGCTGACTCCGAAGACTCTGGTTCACAAAAGGTAAGAGAAATATTTCCAAACAAGCCCCTACATTTGACTACTATGATATTCCAGAGTTCACAGGCCTAAGTTCAAAGTCAGGTAAGTTTAATGTCCAGGTATCTAACAATGGCACTAATCACAGAGGTTCAGAATGCCCTTCCCTGATTGCAGGTCCCTACTCCAAACAGAATCTTGCTACCCTTATCCTAACAAAGATGTGGAATGAAAGCATGATCTTTTTCAGTGCTTTCTGTTGTCTTCTAATGGGCTTGTGTGCTCCACATTGCCCAGTGTCCAAAAAAAGAAAAAGAACAAGCATATATGGAACAGAGAGAATCCACAATGACCAAGAACTGTAGTGGCTTGTTCCCCAAACCTGTTGCCTAAGAGATTACAGACTGTTAGGTAGCGTAAAGTTAGAAGCAATTCGATTTGGATACCACTGTCACATGCAAGTCCTTTTGTTTTTCTGTAACTACCTAAATTATATCTGTTGGGCTCCTGGCCCATGACAAGTCACCTTCACAGTCCTACAAACCTGGAGTAGTTGATATTGAAATAGGATATTTGGTTTTATCTCAAAGGAGTCAATTTTTTTTTTGTTCTGCATCTCTATGCTTATCTTATAACCAGGAACAACATTTCTGGCCTCAGACACATTTGGAGTGATGAGAGTGGCTCCTAAGGAAGAAAAAAAGTTTAAAAATATTCTTCAAAGAGTTTTGGGTTTAGTTGGAAGGAGGACTCCATTTTGAAGTCTTCAGAAAGGGATAAATTATACCTAATGTTTATTCTTAAAAGTGCAGCACATATTTCCTACACATAATGCAGGTGTCCTTGATTGTAACCTAAACCCATTTTCAAAATGTTGAACTTATCATGACCTCAAACTTCTAGGGATTCAGTGGAAAGAAAGGAGATGAAGCAATGGAACGGGTAAAGAGGACGATGGTACTTAGCAAGGAGTGGAAGACATGTATAATACATATACACATATCTAGACATGAGCATGTGCACATAATTTACCCTGACACACAGCAATATATACAAAATAATTTATACGAGCAGTGACACACACATCCCTGGCTACGTGTCTACATATGACACTGGTGAACACACACAAGCATTGAAACAACAAATGTGTGTGTATATTCATAAACAATGACTCACCTACACAAAGGTATAGAGTCAGCTGCATTGACATACCCACATGTGGCACATCAACATCTATATATGCATCCATGCACACTATGCATAAACATGCACACTACACATAAACATACACACATGAGCCTCGATCAAAACACAGTGACTGTACAAATTCAGGTGATAGGCATGCACTCTTACACAGGGTGGTGCAAAAGTAGGTTTACAGTTATGAGTATGTGAAACGGTTTATTCTTGAATTATTACTTATTATTTTCCATACATACAACTGCAAACCTACTTTTCGCCCCACTCTGTAAATATACCTCATGTTGATACGCACACATACAAACTTAAGCAAAGTGACACTAACAACATTTGAATGCACTGATGCATACCTTGACACAAATACAATGACATCCCCACTCACGTATTCACACAAGTACTCAAATACCCAGGGTGTGTGCAACACTGACACACATTCTCAATCATTCACGTAGCATATAAATATAACATAAACTGATACCCAATTTATTGACATACACTGTCATTATTTTAGCACCTATCCACATTGAACATAAACATTTATTGATGTATTATCTATTATCTATTAATTACTATATATGTTATACCCTGGCTGGTTTGGCTCAGTGGATTGAGCGTCGGCCTGTGAGCTAAGTGTCGCTGGTTCGATCTTCCAGTCAGGGCACATCAGAGAAGGAAAACTCTGACTCCAAAAAACCTCCGCTGCCTTGCGGCATACCTCTTCAGGGGAAAGGCTAAGGGAGTAAACCCCGACAGAAAATCCGGAGCCGGAGTCCCTAAGGCGGTTTGACGTTGTAGTCAACACCGGCAACTCCTGCGGCGCACCTGAAACCAAGCTGTATTGACTCCATGTTTCCCTTGGATCCTTCAGCTGCGAAGAGAGGGGGGGTCTGCTGCATGGGCAACAGCAGACCCTCCATATCACCCTGCCCAGGCTCTGTAGCTTCAGCTTCACTGGAGAGGACACTCCAGCGTCATCGCAAGATGTCCATTCAACACGGTAGGAGACAGATACCGTGTCACTCCCAAGTCGGACTGCACAGCCATTCTCGGCAGTGCAGATAGACTCTTAAGAAGCTACACCATCATCTCTCGAGACGGACGGCTGCTGACGACTATATATGTTAACATGTGAATTTATTCTTTTTTTATTCTTTTTTTCAAATAAATAAATGATTAATTAATTATTTTAACAATAGGAAATAACAATCCCTCCCTCTCAGACATTAAGACCCTTTATAATCTTATAAAGGACAAAGGGCGAAGGTCTCAAGCTCCTCTAGCTGCTTCAAGCTGGACATGGTTGTCGTTCGTCCTACCTACCCTTGGGTCCAGACATCCCTAATAAGAGTGGGGGTGTGGAGGGGAGGGTTGCCTTCCCACATGGGGAAGGATCGTGCAGACTCCAGGTCAGTTGGCTGTCCCCAGACAACGGCGTGCTTGGTTTAACAGGCTGGCATCCTTGTTGTATTCTGGGGGCAACAGATTTGGCAAAAGGGTTTAAAGACATCTTCAATCCATAACCACTAGATGACAAAAGGCAGGGATTAATTTTTCAATGTTCCACATTAGGGAAAAGAAACGGGCTTCTTTGGAGGAAGGTGTGCCAGGCGCATCTCACCTGTCCAAAACCCTTTTGCCCATTCTACTTAGTTTGGGCTGAGGGAAACAGTTTAGATTTCCCCACTCTTAGACCTCTGGGCCCTTTCGGTCCAACCCATTAGGATAGAACAGAGAAACCAGTTTTAAAGTGAAGCCCACAGACCACCCCATTCTTCACCAACCCAGCCACTTAGTTCAGCCAAACCGTTGAGTCTCAGGAGGCCGCGCTGCAGACAGGATTAATACACATATAGGTATAGCTCCATGATACATTCTATTAGATTTGTATTATAAACAAACATGCAGATCACTCAAATCGACACTTGTCATTTACATATTCAGACACACTGACATACACATTCATTTTTACATTCACACAGTGTACAAAATGTACACGCTATCATGCACACGTTGGCCCGTACAGGAAACATATAAAATCGGTATTGATGTCAACACATTGTTACACAGGCTTACACACAGGCAGGCATACATGTGCACTGACATGTGCACACGGACACACACGCTAACAACACAGACTGAACATTCTCACATCTACTGAGATGTCCCCACTTATGAATTGCTATACTGTTATTCACACACACACACACATGACAGACACATTGATACATTTTTGACACATGTTGAGATAAGCACACGTGCTCATGTGAAATTGACACGCTACCACTTGTGCTCAAAGGGATATAATTATGTATTATGTTTCCATGCAAATCCTAAACGGTAAACCCCTAATGTATGCAGTTTAGAAAGATATGTCTTCTAAATAAAATAAGGGGGGAAAGTAGCCTCCCCAAACTCTTAGGTGTTCTTTTTTTTTTTTTTTTTTTTTAGATGGACGGATCTATATGCCTTTTCACACAAGCTCCCTCTGATCCTATAACTGTTGTAAATTGGCTTCTAAATGATATCCAGAAGTATGCCTTGGGTTTCGAACATGCACTAAGTCCCTCAGCCTCTAGCTGCAAACATAAAATAGGAGATGAAGATGAACATCACAAATTACCCTCTGCAAACTGCTACAGCATCTATGATGATAAACTGAATATCGATTACATGGCCAATAGACCTCAAAGCCCACATGTAGACATGACTGCAGCCAAGAATACCAACAAAAATCAGAGTCCTTCCACCTCTCCAGCAAAATCTTCTAGCACTAACAGGGCAGTAATCTCTCCTGAGGGAGAATGTCCCATGGATGACCTTTCCTTCACCATCATCCGGCTATCTAATCTGGTAATGGAGATGCCTTGTAATGAAATCAAGAAGTTGGAAAATGGAAGCAAATGCTTTCGTCATTCAATCTATCCACCCTCTGGGAACAAAGGGAAAAACACTCCCCGCAGCGCTGTGAGCAAGATCGTTTCTGACATGGCCCATGATGCTGAGGAAATATCCTATGTGGAAAGGCGGGGCACTGGAGAAGAGGGCAGGGAAGGTGGCAGGAAAAAGTTTATGTATAGTCAATTATCCAACAAGAACAAGGGGGTAGACAAAGAGATGTGCCAACAAGAGAGCAAAGATTTTTCACACTCTATCAGTAAAGGACTCACGGTTTATGCAAATCAGGTGGCATCTGACCTGATGGTCTCCATTTTGAAGACCTTGAAAGTGCATGCTCCTGGGAAGCCAATTCCCGCTTGTGTGGTCCTGAAGAGGGTGTTGTTAAAACACACCCAGGAAGTTGTCTCTGATTTGATTGATTCCTGCTTGAAGAACCTGCATAATATCACTGCGGCCCTGATGACTGACTGCGACTTTATCTCAGCTGTCAAGAAGAGTCTGTTCAACCACGGAAAACAAAATGCTACACATATAATGGAGGCCATGCTGAAGCGCCTGGCTACTGTTCTGCTTGGAGAGAAGGAGTCTAAATCACAGCCTCTGTTGTACGCATCCTTGAAGGCCGGCTCCCACAGTCTCAAATACGAGAACCAAAGTCAAAACCAAAGTCTTGAATTCTCCACCATGAAAACTGAATTGAAGGGGAAGGACAAATGCAAAATAAAACCAGAGGAGTGCAAGTCATTGATTAGCGCTGAAAGAGTTGCTGAACACATCCTCAAGGAGAGCCTGTCCATGTGGAACCAAAAACAACGAAACCAAGGCGAGATGGCTGGCAAAGCATGCGTGAGTAAGGAAGAAAAAAGAGAGAAGATCAGCCCTTCCACAGAGTCACTGGCGAAGGACTTGATTGTCTCTGCCCCTATGCTGATTCAGTACCACCTGACCCAGCAGGCCGAGGCCAAAGATGCACTTGAAGATGACTATCCTGGTTCCACCATAGGCCATAGGACTCAGAGTGCCCAATTTGAAAAGAACGCAAGTGACCAAAGTGCCAAGGCACTTTCAGTGAAACATCTAGAATCTTGTGGAGCTCCTGGGCCATCTACCTCTGTAAAGGAGACTCAACAACAGGCGGAGTGCCAAAAGTCCGATATGTCAAACATCATTCTATCACTGATTCAGAAACTGCTCAGTGAGACCTCCTTCAACAGTGAAGAGCAATCTGAAGGGGAGAGCAAGCCTTCTGAGCCCAGGCCAAACAAAGCAACTTCAATGTCCAAGAGAGGGGAAAAACAATTCCAGGAGAATTTAGACCTTGATTTTGCCAGCGGGATGATGCAAATGAACTGGCAATTCATCAATCAACTGGTAGAACCTGTGAGGAAGCTGTGCCTTATCATGGCTAGGTATCACAACAACAGGGAAGCCCTGGCCGAATTGGAAGAACAAGCAGCCTTGGTACACAACCCAAGTTTCCAAGTTGGTGGCCCCAGATGCAGTCACAGTAGTGCAATGTCACAGAACTATCGAGAGTTTTCTGGGCCGGAAGTCATCATCAATAATTGGTGCTCAACAAGTAGCTTGCAGAAACAGCTCCAGGCTGTCCTGCAGTGGATTGCAGCCTCCCAATTTAAGGAGCCTGTGCTCTGTTTCGTGAGAGATGATGATGGACAACTGGAGAAGGTAAACAATGGCAAAGCACAAGAAGAAAGATGGTTAGACTGGGCAGGGGAAGGGAGGCAAAACTGTACTTAGGGCTCACGAGCAGTCCAAATTTTTCTCAAGTATGCTCTTTACCATGTGCTTTATGAATTACTTTATCCTCATAAAAAGACACAAAAGCAATGAACCATTAATTGAGGCTGTAGCACCTCGGGGTCTGCACATTTCAGCCAAGAGGAGGCGAGAAAGATTAGCTTTTTTTTTTTTTTTAAATTCAGTGGCCCTTTAAACAAACTACTTGGTAAAATATGTTTTAGGAAGGTGGGGGAGATGGCCACCCCTAACCTTGACCTAGCAATCAGCACAGACTAACCAAAAGACCCAGGCCTTGGAGAGAAGTATTTAGTAAAGACAACTGATTCCAGGTTTTGTTTTTTGATGCTCAAAATGAAGTTATGTTTTTCATTTTGATCTATGACATTAGAGGAGGGTCAAGGAAAAAGGAGAGGGAAGGCAGTCCTGGATCAGCGAAAGCTTTTACTCTAATCTTAGTCATGGGCGGAAAGGTGGGTGAGGGGGGTAGTTCACTTTATCCACCTGAGACCTTTCTTCAAAAGTATCACATGACTCAAGCTATCTCTGCTCCCTCCACAGCTTCCAGAAGTTTCAGCTAAGGCAGCAGAGAAGGGGTACAGTGTTGGAGATCTCCTTCGAGAAGTAATGAGGTTTGCCAAGGAACGACAACTGGATGAAGCCATGGACAACATGGCTAGAAAACAACTTCTGGACTGGCTGCTCACTAACTTGTAAACTAACAGTCCCTTCAACAACTCTGTAGCTAGTCACCCCATCCCCACAGCAGCATTCCATGCCATCTGGGCGCCCCTTCATTAGGCAAGTTGAACAACACACTACACGACTGTCTTTCCCAATACGTCTGAGCAGTTGGACTATGCAAGTACAAGGTGTTAAATAAGCTAGGCAACAACATGAATTAAAAAATTTAAAAAAAAGTCGTTGTGTTCTTTTTTTTAAAATATACATTCTATTGTTAACTTTTTTATTATTATTTAGATTTTATTTATTTATTTATTTCCAGAGTGAGGGGAGCGGAGGGAGAAAGAGAGGGAAACATCAATGTGTGGTTGCCTCTCACGAGCCCCCAACTGGGACCTTGACCTGCAACCCAGGCATGTGCCCTGACTGGGAATTGAACCAACGACACTTGGCTCGCAGGCCGATGCTCAATCCACTGAGCCACAGCAGCCAGGGCTAGAAAAAAAAAGTCGTGTTTCTTAATCAGATATATCTGAGGCAAAAGAGGGGAGTGGGTCTAAATCCAAGGATTAGTGATACAGTGTTGGGCTTGGGTCTATATCTGACCTTAGGTAATTTTCTGAGCACCCAAGACATAAAGATATAACTCATGTCCAAATCTCTAAGTAATATGGTTTGTCCATTATGATCCAGAGGTTTGCCACCTGTGGACCCCCTGTTTCTGCCACATTACACATATAACTTGATAATCTCCCCTCTAATCCCGAGGGTACGGTTTTCTCGGTCTTTGTCAGGAATTTGCAGATGGGCTACTGTGCTGCAGGAGCTCAGCTCCAGGCAGGTTAACTTTGGATTAAGTGAGACCAAAAAGTGACAGTGGAGTGTTTGAGAGGGAATTCATTCCAAGTTTATTTATTTATTTTTAAGTATATTTTATTAATTATATTGTTACAATAGCTCCAATTTTCCCCCTTTGCTCCCCTCTACCCAGCAGCACCCCTCCCCCAGCAACCCCCCCAACCCAGTCCATACCAATGGGTCGTACATACAAGTTCTGGCTTCATCCTTTCCTATATTGTTCTTTTTTTAAATTAATTAATTAATCAATTAACTAATTATTCTAACAATAAAAAATAACAATCCCCCCTCTCAGACTTAAGACCCTTTATAATCTTATAAAGGACAATGGGTGACGGTCTGGAGCTCCTCTAGCTGCTTCTGGACATGGCCGTCGGCCTACCTACCCTTGGGTCCAGACATCGCTAATAAGAATGGGGGTGTGGAGTGGAGGGTGGTCTTTTCACATGGGGAAGGGTCTTGCAGACTCCAGGTCCGTTGGTTGTCCCCGGACAATGGCGTGCTTGGTTTAACGGGCTGGCATCCTTGTTGTATTCTCGGGACAACAGTTTTGGCAACAGGGTTAAAAGACATCATTCAATCCATAACCACTAGATGACAAAAGGCAGGTATTAATTTTTCAATGTCCCACATTAGAGGAACAAAAGGGTTTCTTTGGAGGAAGGTGCCAAGTTGATTTTTTTAATTAAGTATATTTTATTGATTATGCTGTTACAGTTGTCCCAATTTCTTTTCTCTTTGCTCCCCTCCACCCAGTATCCTTCTTCCTTCCAGCAGTCCCACCCCCCTTAGTTCATGTCCATTGGTTGTGCATACCAGTTCTTCAGCTTCACCCTTTCCTATATTATTCTTAATGTCTCCTTGCCTATTTTGTACCTACTAATTATGCTCCTTAATCCCTGCACTACTTCTCCTCCTTCCCCTTCCCAGCCGATAACCCTCCAAATGATCCCTATGCCTATGATTCTGTTCCTATTCTGGTTGCCTGTTTACTTTTATTGGTTTGTTTTTATTTTTTAGGTTCTGTTGTTGATAGTTGTGACTTTGTTGTCATTTTAATGTTCATAGTTTTGACCCTCTTTCTCTTAAATAAGTGCCTTTAACGTTTCATATAATAAGGGCTTGGTGATGATGAACTCCTTTAACTTCACATTGTCTGGGGAGCACTTTATCTGCCCTTCCATTCTAAATGATAGCTTTCCTGGATAGAGTAATCTTGGTTGTAAATCCTTGTTTTTCATCACTTTGAATACTTCTTACCAGTCCCTTCTTGCCTGCAAAGTTTCTTTTGAGAAATCAGCTGATAGTCTTACAGGCACCCCTTTGTAGGTAACTCTGCTTTTCTCTTGCTGCTTTGAAGATTCTCTATCTTTGACCTTGGGCATTTTAATCGTGATGTGTCTTGGTGTGGTCCTCTTTGGGTCTAGTTTGTTTGGGACTCTGTGTTTCCTGGACGTGTATGTCTCTTCCCTTTGCCAAAGTTGGCATTATTTATTTATTTATTTATTTTTACATAAGGTTCAATTTCTTGCTCTTGCTCTTCTCTTTCTGGCACTCCTATGATTCAGATGACGGCACGTTTCAAGTTGTCCCAGAGGTTCCTAAGCCTGTCCTCATTCTTTTTTTTCAATTCTTGTTTCCTCCTTCTACAATGGTTGACTGTTTATTTCTTCCTTATGTCCCAAGTCATTGATTTGAACCCAGACTTCCTTCCCTTTACTATTGGTTTTGTGTGGATTGTCCTTGGTTTCACTTAACTTAGCCTTCACTTGTTCCCTTCTGCATTTGCCACACTCCAGCATATCTGTCACATCTGTGAGCATCTTTATCACCAGTGGTTTGAACTTTCAGTCTGTTAGGTTGCCTATCTCCTCATCGCTTAGTTCTTCCACTGGAACCTTGATCCGTTCTCTCTTTTGGGCCATACTTCTCTGTCTCATTAACTTGAGAGGCTTCTGTGTTTGCCTCTGTGTTAGTAGAGCTGTCACAACTGCTACATTGGGAGGGGCAGAGCCTTAGGTCTTCGTTAGTATGGGGCGACCCATTTTGCCACGTTGTGGTGCCATATGAGGGAGAGGAGTCTGAGAGGGAACAAAGCTGCTTGCTCAACCCTCGCCCCTTTTCCAGGCACTTCTCCCACTTCCTGTGTGGAACTGGCTGTCTCTAGCTATTTCTCTGGCTGTGGTTCCCAGAATGGGTGGGTTTGTGGCATTCTAGGACTATGAGGGCCTCTAAACAAAGGAACTCTGCTGAGAGACCAGCAGCTTCTACCCATGCCCCAACCCCCACTGGCTTTCAGTCACGAGCAATGGGTTTTATTTTCCCTGGTGCTGGAACTGTGAGCTGCACTGTCTGGTCTGGTGCTGAGAGCTCTCCCCAGGTGTTCCTCCCTACTTTTTTTAAAGGTGTGACTGCGTTTTCCACTGGTCTGCCACTGCCGATGCCACAGCTGCCACTGCCACCTCACTGCTTCCTCTCTGCCCCGGCTCCATCCCTCCTGCCTCTCTGGATGAGTTTTTCTTCTTTAAATCTGTGTTTGTTGAACTTCCATGCAGCTCGACTTTCTGGAACTTCTGGGTGTCTCCAGTTTTGAGGTAGTTGTATTCCTTTTCAGTTGTGGAAGGAGATGCAGCGTGTCTACCTATGTCTCCATTTTGGCCAGAAGTCCCAAGTTTATTCTTGTGGCAGCAGGTGAGACAGGAACAAAGGATCCACGCTCTCCATGGTAAGCCGGTGGCAATTCTGCTTGGCGTCTCTGTGCTGACACTGCATGCCAAGGCATTTGCCACCTCAGCAAAGGGTGTATGCCCAGTCCATGTACACATTGCTACAGACTGACCCTAAGGGTGATTTTAAAAACAGGTTTTAGTGGTACTAACAAGGGTAGGTCTTGCTCGTCCGGTAGGCTGCATGCTAAAGAGATATCTTGAGATAACACAATAGCAGGTATCAGGTCCCTCCCTGGTTTTGTATACCACACCTTTACTCCCCTCCCCAGGGTAGTTTCTGTTGGGTCTGAATAACTACTACAGTGCAGTTTGTAGGACCAAATCCCTTATTCTCGCCGTGAACACTTCTTCATCCAGGCCATGAGTTTTCAAATTACAGTATAAATAGCATCCTTCAGTCCCAGTTCTCCTAATAGCTGCTGTAACCCAGTATACAACTGCCACCTGCTGGACGTAGATGGAAGATCTCCTGGGTTCGGCCACGTAATGCGATCAGCTGCCTTGATCCAATCTAACAGGGAATGATTGCCTGGAGTCTCGTGTGCATTCTGCAGCTGCTGTCTCAGCACTGGGTGTGTGGGGATGGATACAAGCTTACCCATTCCCTGGCCAGGAAGTAAAATGCCACCCGCCCCTACATCCCATAATCTTAGCAACCAAGCCGCCAAAGATTCTGACGCCTTTTGCCAGAAGCAGCTCCCCAAATCCACCAGCTCTGCTTGCAAGTACGGATGCACTGTGGAGTGCTCTGTGACTGGCAGAGGGGGCTGGCTTGACCCTCAGTCATTCAAGGACACTTAGTCTTAATCTTCTGCATTACCACCACCGCCACCCCAGGCATGGCTGAAATGGGTGAGGTCTAGCCCTCCCCAACATCCTCCTCCTCATCCTCATCCTCCGAGGAGTCTATGACCTGTACCTCTGATCCTGTCACAAAACCAGTCCTGATCCAGGCCCTCAGGGTGGCCACTTCCACCTCTAATAGCTCCCATGTTTTCTCCCAGGCAGCCCTCAATTCCTGCTCCTGAGACAGGTCCTCTTTCAACTCTCGGACCTGGGCTTCCAATTCAAGCAACTCCCTGAATGCTTTATGCAGAACAGAGAAATAGCCAGCCTACAGCACCAGCCCCTACCCAGGCACTTTTCTTCCCTAGAGAGCCCCCTATCTTCAGCAGAGCCTCTTCTCTCACCTCAGGAGTCACTTCTACCCTCTCCCAATCTTGCAGGGGCACCGAAGCCTCCAACACGGTCACCACCATGAACCACATATCCATGCAGGCCAACCCGATAGCCCACCCTGAGTGGCCGTGCCCCGTGGCTGACCCCTGCTCCATAGCTTTCGTTTGTGGCAAGTCCTGCTGACTGTACCAAGTGCCGCAGGAGCTCAGCTCCAGGCAGGTTAACTTTGGATTCAGTGAGACTGCAAAATGACAGTGGGGCATTGCAGAAGGAATTCACACCAACTTTATTCTCGTGGCGGCAGGCAAGACAGTAACAAATTATCCATACTGCCTGGACAACAGGGACTCATATATATAAGAAATTAAACAGAAGTAGCACAGGGACTTCTACCAACAAGAACTGTGAGATAGTGTGGCACCTGCATACTAAGGCACTCTTTTATGTAAGGATAAGCTGGAGAAATACATGGGTGTTGAGGCAGGGTTCTTGACTACAGTCATCATGACAGGACAGCTAGCTTAGACAAAAAAAAAATTGATAGGTATATTACTCAAGGACATTGTGACCACTTGCCACATGCACGCGCGCGCTCGCGCACGCCCACACACACACACACACACACACACAAACTCCATATCAACTGCATGTGGCTATTTAGTACTTACTATTTAGCCATGGCTATTTAGTATTTACTGACTGAACTACAATGTGTTCTGATCCTCCCCCCTGTGTGAATAAAGTTTCCTTATAAGTCATTTCCTTCAATTGATGAGATTTCCTTGTCTTCTACCAGTCTGAAAGGAAATTTTTCTGAGAATAAACTACAGAATGGTAAATTCCTCATAGCCATGCTATGCGAATTCCATTGAGACTAGCACTAAGTTCCTAGATTTGTTGTATGCTTCTCAGAAGTCAATTATAATGCTAGAATTCATTGCAGATCAGATGAGATCAAGATAGTGGTTTCGACCCTGTGGTCCTCTACTAGCTAGTTTGCTGTGGCATACCTTAGCACCTTTGAGGTGCGAGTGGCTTTGTAGAACAAGCACAAGATGTGGCGTCCTTCTGAATTCAAAAGTCAAAGCTTTTGCCTCTTACTAGCTACGTGGCCTTACAGAGTCATCTAGACTGTAAGCCTGTTTCTTCACGTGTAAAATGTAGCCAGAAATTACCCTCACTGTTTAAGCTGGAGGAATGGATGTGATGCTTTGCACAAGGTGAATCTTATAAATGTGGCTATGTGAAGGAAGCTGTATGTCTCAAAGCCCATCCTAACACATTTGCAAGTGTTCTTGATATATTTTAAAATAAAAACAAAATTCTCTGACAATGTAACCTAGAGAGACACTTTACGGGGTGAGGGGTGGGGGATAAGAGGCATGGAGGCAAACTTTACCTTCACAGTGCCTGGACCTGTCAGAAGGAAAGGCAGGCCCCTTTAAAGCAGAACCTTTAAAGCTCCACAACTCAAATGAAAGCTAGTCAAATCTTTTGCAGTCCCATCCCACCCCATGAAGAGCTTTGGAGTTGAGCCACTACAGATCCTTGTCTCTGTCCTTAGGAAAATCCTTAATAAACAAGTTACAGGGCCAGGGCTGCATTTCTGATGACTCAGATCTCCCTGAGCATAACTGGGGCCCATAGTAGTTTACTTCCTTGATTAACTTGGCTCTTGACTTGCTCCTGATTTTTATTATGAGGCAGCCTTAGGGATTCCTGGGACTGTGGAGATACAGCACAGGAAGTTATAAGTGCTGTTAAGTGGAAGGCATTGGGGTAAGATTCTCCTTGAGGGCTTTTTTACTTCTGATATTTCAGGATTATAAGAGTTTCTTTTCCATATTTTCTCAGGGAAACCTGTGTAGATGAGGTAAGATCAGGGTGAGGAAACTTGATTTTTGCCAGAACTAATTGACAAACTCCAAGAGAGAAAAGAATGCTTTGGGCCACAAAGGGCCCTGGCAAGTGTCTGGAACAGCTCTGCAGTCTTGAGGTTTATCCCTGGAGGGTGGGACCCTGGCCTTTCACCTCTATAAATTGAGAAGTGCTCCCCGGCACCATATTAGCAATGCGGCCTTCCTCAGTGCCAACAGTTGGAAATGGGCAAAGATTTCTGCTGAGCCGCGAACCCAACGTGTAAAAAGGGAAGACAGGAGAAGAAGGAGGGGAAAATCACAATTATCTCCTGATAGGTGGTGTAATTAATTGGTTTGCTATCTCTAACAGTTTTAGTCTATCTGAGCATCAGGCATCCATTTTAAAAGGAAGTTGTGAGCATAACTCATCTAGAAGGTTACTGCAGGTCTAGGGCTGTGTTGAGGTGAAGTGTTAGAAGCACTTGCTTCAGGGTCACATTTTAAGGGGGTACCAGAAAACTCAGTAATCAAGATAAATAATATTTCAATGTACTATTTTTATTTTAATATGCTTTTAGTTTTTTAATTTTTAATTTTATTGTTGTTCAACTACAGTTGTCCTAATCCTTTTCCCATTGCTCTCCCCTGCCCCGCCCACCCCCACTCCCACATTCATAGTCAGTTCTTACCTTTTGCTCATGACCATGGGTCCTTTATACTTGTTCCTTGACTCGACCCTTCCCTTTCTTTCCCCCATTACTCCCTTTCCCCTTCCCCTTCCCCTTTGGTCGCTGTCAGTCTGCTCTTTGTTTATATATCACTGGCTCTATTTTGCTCATTTGTCTGTTTTATTCATTAGGTTCCTGTATTAGGTGAGATCGTATAGTATTTGCCTTTCACCGCTAGCTGATTTCATTAAGCATAATATTCTCCAGGTCCACTCATGCTCTTGTGAAGGGCGAGAGTTCCTTCTTTCGTTCTGCTGTGTAGTATTGCACTGTGTAAATGCATCACAGTTTTTGATCCACTCACTTATTGATGGGCACTTAGGCTGTTTCCAGCCCTTAGCTAATGTAAATAACACTGCTATGAACATTGAGGTACATAGGTTCTTTTGAATTGGTGTTTCAGGGTTCTTAGGGTATAATCCCAGCGGTGGAATCAATGTGTAAAAAGGCAGTTCCATTTTTAGTTTTTTGAGGAAATTCCATACTGTGTAATGTTTTTTTAAGTCAAAATTAATAGCAGTCAGAGAAAGACAAGTACCATATGATTTCACTCATATGTGGAATCTAATGAACAAAATAAACAAACAAAACAGGTAGAGAACAGACTGACAACTGTCACAAGGGAGGGAGGTTGAGAGGCTGTGTGGAAAAGGTGAAGAAATTAAGCCAAAAAAGAAAAAGGAAAAAAAAACCCACCTCATAGACATAGACAACAGTATGGTGATTACCAAAGGGAAAAGGAATTGGGGGAGGCAGAGGATAAAGGGGAGAAAAATGGTGATGGAAGGGTGAGAAACGCTCACAATAAATCACTGGTACACAGGACTTGAGCAGCAAAGCGAGGCATTTATTCGTGAGTCTGCGGAGCTGGGCGCACCACCAGCCAGGAGCATGTGCGCGCAAAGTAGACAAAGTAAACTGGTTTTATACTAAGGCGATGAGCTCTCCTCCCCTCTCCTTCTCCCCGGTTTCTCCACTACTGGTTAATCCGGGTTCACAATCTATTCTAATGTGATTAACTACTTAACTCAGGGTGTGATTAACTAAGGGTAATCTAGTTATAGGTCTATGTCCAACTTACTGTACTTGCCAAGTTATCTAGCTACATCTTCCCATTTCTCTGTGTTTGGTGACAACAGTCTTTCTCCTTTTGAGCCCAGAGATATGTGTGAGGAGCTGCAGAATGTCGTTCCCTCGCCCCTTTTCCATGATTCATCTGTTAATTTTCTCCTGCTGGTTTGAGAGTCACTGGCTTGCTTCTTTATCCCTAACAGAAGGAGATATGACTAGGGGTGGTGAACACACAATACAATATACAGAAGGCTTATTATAGAACTGTACGCCTGAAACCTATAGATTGTAATTTTATTAACCAATGTCACCCCAACAAATTCAATAAAAAATTAATGCAAAAAATTCCTTGATTGTTATACAGAAGATACAGTAACAGTGCCATGCCAAACCATAATGGAACTTGAGGCAAAAGCAAAAATGGGTAGGCATTATATTGCCAAGGCAGTACTTAGAGAACGTCTTGTCCTAAAAACGTGTATCAGTACAAAAGAAGCCAATGCATTGGCTCCTGCTTAAAGAACGTAGGGAACAAATCAAACAAGTTTAGGAAAGGGGAAATAAAACTTGGAGCAAGGAAAAAGCAGAGAAATCAAAGTTTCACTGAAACCTTACAAATATCAGGGAGAAGGAGAAGGATGTCTGTAGTGTTTCCTCTCTTGCTGAACATAGGAGTACATCTTCCCAACAAAGCTCATATTGCATTAATTGTGCTTGAAAACAGGGACAACACAAAATCGACCTTTCAAAATTCTGCTTTAAAATAGTTCTAATACGGAAAAAAGACAAATAAAAATGCTACTTTTGCAAATGATATATATTTGTACATCCATGAAAATCACGTCCCCTAATACCAGAAGTAATAAGTGAACTTTGCAGAAGTATAAGATAGAAAATACTAGTGAGGTGTAAGAATTTGCCATCAACTAAAACAGTTCCAGATTCTTTCTCCCCAGCGACTCAGAAACATGTAAAAGGTTGAGCACTACCCCTGCACTAAAGTCTTTGTGCTGTCAGAACATGAAAAACATCTAAAAATTGATTGTGTTTCTATATCCTAGAGCCACCCAGTCAGAGAAAGACAATGACAATATTAAACACTGGCATATTAAGGAAGGCAAGAAATGGCATTTACAGAGCACTTACTGAGTGCCAGACACTACTAAGTGCTTTAATTCTTCCTAAAACCTTGTGACGTGGTTTGTTATTAGCCATTTTTACCGATGAGAAACTAGAGGCTTAGGTTTAAAAGACTTTTGCAAGGTCATGTGATCAGTAAGTGGGAGAGTTGGTATTCAAATCCAAGTTTGCTTCTCTATGTTTCTTTCCATTCTTCTCACACTGTTTTCCTATTCATTCAGAACCCGTGTTTATTAAAAAACAAAGCCATAAAACATGAACGAGGAAAATAGAGGAAAGCTGATAAATACAGAAACAGACTATGCTTCTACTATAACTAAATAAAACAAAACAATATTCTCTAATTCAACACATAGGTCTCATACAATGCCAGTGTAAATCTTTATGGGATATCACTCCTCCCACAAAATATTTATTAATTACAAAGGGAAAAGGAGTAACTACAATAGATAAACCCCATCAGTCACATTTTAATTAGGTGATCAAGGTTAACATTGCCAGTAAAGACATTGACACCACCTACCTCCAGACATGATGTCAAGAGAAGGGCACATTACCTCTATGGCAGTTTTGCAAAAAAAAAAAAAAAAAAAAAAAAAAAGCATGACTCCGGCGTAATCATGAAAATGATTCGGTAAACTCAAATCGAGGGACATTATACAAAATATCTCACAATAATTGACTGCAAAGATTCACAAGGGAATGTTTTAGGGTTATGGAAATGTCATCTATGCACCTTGATAATAACAGAGGGGGGTGGTTAGTGCAGGTTTATGTGTACATTTCTCAAGGCTCAGCAAACTATACACTTGAAATTAGTAAACATTATTCTATCTGAACATTATTCTATCTAAATTATATCTCAGTAAAGTTAATTGAAAAATATAGACTTAATAAATACTTGTAAGGAAAATGCCTTGCACTATTCACAAGTTTCTTTGCTTTTGTGCTTCTCCAGAAAGTCTCTAATTCTGACTTTAGGCCCTGAGCCACCCTTAACTTGCAGCCCTCCCTCCTGCTTCTTCCACTTGTCTGTGGAGCCCCAGAGCAGGAAGTTCCTTTCTGTGAGAACTTCCCTCCCAGATCCCAGTCACATATCAAATGTGAAAAGGGTTCCAAGCCCTGGCTGCTGTGGCTCAGTGGATTGAGCATCGGCCTGAGAATCAAGTGTCGCTGGTTCGATTCCCAGTCAGGGAACATTACCAGGTTGCACATCAGGTCCCCAGTTGCGGGCGCAAGTGAGAGGCAACCACACAGGAAAAAAAAAAAAAAAAAAAAAAAAAAAAGGAAAAGAAAAGAAAAGAAAAGGGTTCCAGCTTGTCTTCTTGTCATGAAAGTCTCCTCCTCAGAAAAGCCTTCCTTCCTTCACCGAACTCTCACAGTTATTCTTTAAACATCACCCTGTTTTATTTTCATCATACCAATTGATATGTCATTTATATTCTTATTTGTTTGGTTATTGACTGTTTATTCCCACTAGAATGTCAGTCTTGCTCACTACTGTATCCTCGGTGCTTAGCGCAATATCTGGTACATAGTAGCCATTTAATAAATTTTTATTGAATAAATAATGATCCACCTATTTCAGTGTTCCCAGGTGGGGAAAATGACAGAAAATAGGGAGTCAAAAATGTGTCATTCACCACTGCCACTTAATGTCACTTAATCCCTTAATATAGCTGAGCATCAGTTTCTTCCCCTTGGAAATTGGCATGCTAATCAATGTCTTTCGTACCTACATTTGTGGAGGTGTTGAGCCACTCGAAAAGGCAAGCAAGGTAAAACTATTTGAAAATATGCTCAATGTGCCCATTAAAGCTTCGATATAAAATAATAAGAATAGTAACAATAGCAATAATAACATTTACTGAGCTTTTCCTATGTACCAGGCATTCTTCTAAGTGCTTTTCACTACTATGTCTTTTAATTTTCCCCAAAGCCCTATGAAGTACATATTAGTATTATCTGATTTTGCATGTGAGGCAACTGAGGCCCAGAGAAGCTGAATACCCTGCTCAAGTTCAGAGAGTTAAGAAATGGTAGAGCTGGGATTCAAGGACAGATAGCTCTGGTTCCAAATCTCTCACTTTGTATTCTTTCATAGATACCAGGACATGTTCCTAATGCCACATGTCATGATAAGTCCTAGCGTACGTAGAGCTGGTAATACCGACAGAATGGATTGGGTGCCTTTAGGAGGCAACAGAAACCTCTCACGTGGGGTAGATAGATGGCTAGAAGGAAGCCAGGCTGGTGGATAGGCACAGGTTTCCAAAGAGTATTGCAGGCATAGGCCATGGCCCAAAAGAAGGCCAAAAGCTATCCTAAGACAACAGGCGTCTCAACAAGCAAACAGAGACAGCTCCTAGGACTCATAGAGCAGGCGGTATCCCCAAGTGCAAGCCAAGGTGATATCCAAATGAATGCTGGCTTGAACAAACTGGTAATTCCCATTTGCTCACAGTGCCTAGAGTTGCTACCATCGGGGTGGGGTATGAGAGCAAAAGAACAGTGTCGGACAAGCTGCCACACATGTGCCATAGGGGGAACGAGGGTGGACGCTGATGGTGTCCAGTCAGTGCTCCCGAGAGCCAGAACACTTCAGGTGCTCAGGGCATTTGCTAAGCAATATGAAAGTATTTTGATATTTTAACAGGCAGTAGGACTATGCCAGTGCCTAAAGTTCTAATGCCAGCATTAAATTGGAAATTATTTACTTTTCTCAAGCCTCAGGGCCTGGCTAAAAGTTGAATTTGAAGTAACACCTTTGATGAATGTAGCTGAGGGAAGGGTGCGAGGGAGGAAACCCACGAGTTGTTCCCTCTGGCTCACACAGCTCTATCCTCACTTTGATCACAACGTATGATAATGTCCTGTTTACATGTCTGCCTTTCCTCTAGGTGAGAAGTAGCATGTGATAAATGGACGTGACAGGCAGTCAGCCAATCATTGTTTGTTGAGGAACAGCTAACATGTATTGTGTGCTGACTTTGTGGCAGGCCTCTTATCTGATCCTTAAAGCACCTCTGTTGGTAGCCTCGTTTTGTCACTGAAGAAATGAAGGCAGAGAGGATCAGAGTCTTGCTCACGTCTGAGATTAAGGCCTGGTAGCCTGATTCTGGAGTCTGTACTCTTAACTACTGTGCTTGATTTCAGTGGCCATACAGATACAAAAGTGGTAACTGGAGTGTAGAGTGGGTGAAGAGAAGTGATGGGTGACAAAGCCAAACGTCAGCTAGTATCAGAAAGGCCTTGTGTGTCATTTACAATTTTGGACTCTTTTCTGAGGTCAATGGAAAACCACTTAAAAGGTCTGAGCCTGGCATTTTCAGGGTGAGATTTGTGTTCTGGAGCAGTTGCTCCGTCTGCTATGGGAAGAATGGATCAAATGGACCGTTGTCCTGACCAACTGTTCTTTACTTCCTTTGTTAACTTCTGTTTGTATCCTTCTTTCATTTTACATTTTTAAAAATGCCTCACTGAGCTCCACTGAAAGTGAAGAGGATTTATCCATACCTGGGTCCACACACGTCTTAGCGGGGCAAGTAAGAGCGAGAAAGGGTGCCCCTTATGACTGGGGCTGTAAAACCCCAGCTGTGATGGAGTCAATTGGTGAAGGAGTGGTAGGTTTTTACTTCCCTTCGTCAAGTCTCACAGCTTGTATTTAACACTCTCACTACCACCCAATTCTAGGAGCCGTAGATTCCAGGCTCCATGATCCCCAACCGCTTCACTCTCAAATGTCAAACAGGAGTATTTTCTGTGACTCTGAGGTGGTTTTGTACACTGCCTCCCAAGAACTATAAATCCCGTCCCAGAATTCAGCAGGAGGAAGAAGCAAAGGAAACCCCCCTTAACTGCTAAACTTTCTCTCTGGGGCTTGATAGCATCTCTCTCCCAGAGACCTTGCTTTTTTTGGAAAAGAAATTTCTCCCGTCTGAGATATCAGGTGGCTCTGTCAGCCAGTCCCACGGCACATACTGGCAACTGGAAGGAAGAGAGGGCTGGCCAAGAAAATCTACTCTGGCATCAAATGACCCATTTCTGAACTGATGTAACAACTTAGTTTTCCTCATCCTGATGCAACTTCTAGAGCAGGCGCACCTAGAATGCCTTGTCATCTATCTCTATCCTCTTTTGAAGTATATACGTGCACTCCTGGCATTTCTACCATCTTACTTCCCTGGCCCTTCCTTGTTGATGTCTCATGGAATTCTCCTTGTCTGCCCATCTTAAAATACTGGAGTGCTCCCGGACATATCCTCAGTTCACTGCTCTTCTCACCACCCCCAATCCCTAGCTGCACCTGCTTTCAACATTGTCAAAAATAACTAGTGTCAAGGTTTAAGTTCTGAAGGAAATCCAGGACCAGAGGAGGCAGAGGCGGGTCTGAGATGCAGTTTCACAGGCGTGTTTCTTACTTGGGGCGCTAGGACTTTTAAAATGCAGATTCCCAAGTCCCACCCAGGAAAAGTCTTGATTCCTTGGTTTTGGACTACAGCAGAAACACGTGTATTATGAAAAACATTCTTCAAGTGATGTTCTATTAGCCCTTTATATTTTGGGAAAAAATAAAACCCAAAGGAAAATCAGTACAATGAGTACTCATAGACCCTTTATCCAGTTTTACCCATTATTAATGTTTTGCCATCTTGCTTTATCTAAAATCTATCTAGCACCCAACTGACTAAACTTATGAATATGTAGTTATTATATAAAATAATCCTTATTTTGCTGAACCATTCGGAAGTTGGTTGCAGACACCATGATATTCAATCTTAAATACTTCAGTATGCATCTCCTAGGAACAAGGACATTCTTCCACATGCAATTCATATTCAATTTTCCTTAACTATCCCATAATGGCCTCTACTGCCACTCGTTTCTACCCTATCCACAATCCATATATTTCGTTTTGCCATCTTTTAGTCTCCTGCAATCTAGAACAGTTCCCCAGATTTTTTTATTGCTCTTTCATGATACTGACATTTTTTAGTAGTTTTGCTCTGTTTAAGAAATGAATGTGGGGTAAAATGAAATATCTATGGATAGAATGGGGGTGGAGGTGGGGGTGTATGGGGAGTGGTTAGGAGTGTAGTATCTTCTGGGAAAGGTCAGGTATGGAGTGAGGCTGATAAATCAGTTGGGGGCTGTTGAAATATCTGCCTTAGGGAAGAGGCCACATCAGGGGAGAAGGACCATGAGAAAAATAGGGGTAAGTAGGAGGGAGAAAATGCCAAGGGCCTCCTGGGTAAGGCAGAACAGACAGGTCTAGAGTAGATATGTTTGAGGTAGAGCAGTTACTGGAGTACTACGAGTATGTGGACTATAGTGCCATGAGTGTGTGTGTATATATTCTGTCTCTGGGTGGAAGGTGTTCAGAGTGGTAAGGTAGATTCACTGGCTCAGGGACTCAGATGCCACCTATCTTGTAGCTTCATGCTCCCTGATTTGTTGCCTTGGCCCACATGGACCAAGATGGTGCACCACTGTACCGTCACAGCCAGTGGGAAGAGAGGTATGGGAAGCCGTGGCATGCCCTGTTCCTCTGAGGTAGCATTTTCCCACCGGGGCACAATTTACATTGGAAGCTGGGTAATTCTGTGTTTGGGGGGCTGTCCTGTGCATTGTAGGATATTTAGCAGCATCCCTGGGCTCTACCCACTACAGGTTACTAGCATCCTCCAGTTGTGACCATTAAAGATGTCCCAGGCATGGCCAAATGTCCCCTAGGGGCAAAGTCACCCCCCCCCGTTGAGAACCACTTCTTTAAGGGTATTACCCAGAAGTCTCCAACAACACTTCTGCTTAAATCCCACTTGTGGCCAGAGCTTTGTCACTTGACCATCCTAAGGGTACTGGAGTCTTGGAAATGTCTGCTAGCCAGGTGTCCAGCTAAATGTTAAGCTAAAAAGAAGGCAAGAAGCTAGCAGATTCTCCCGCAAATTCTGTAGCTGATCGAGTAGGTGGCCCTGTTCTTTTTATGTTCCAGGCTAAGTTTTAGTCATTAATCATTTTAATTCACTTGCATGAAAATACTGGTGGTAGGGAACACCAGGCACAAAAAAGTGACAAGCCCTTTAGAAAAAGGATGGGCTTTTGTTACCCTAGAAAGCTGACCAGGGTGAGTGAGAAACTGCATTCTGAAATGGAGGCTGGAGAAGATTGAATTTTCGTCTGTGTTTCAGTGCCATCTTGTGGACATTTATAAATCCTACCATTCGTCACTCTCATCTGGCATTTTCTTTGATTTATTTTAGACACTAATTTCAAATTAAAAATAACCCTTATATGGGTTTTAGGAAGACTTTAAAAAGGTCCTTGCAGCCCTGGCTGGGTGGCCCAGTTGATGGAGTGTCTCCCCTGCACCAATAGGTTGCAGATTTGATTCCTGGTCGGGGTGCATACAGGAGGCAACCAATCAATCTCTCTCCTTCTCTCCCTCTCCCTCTCCTTCTCCGTCTCCCTCTCTCATCACTAAAAACATATCCTGGAGTGAGGATTTTAAAAAAGAAAAGGTCCTTGCAGATAAGGAACTCTTTAAAGCAGGGTTTCTCACCCTCAGCACTATTGACATTTGGGGACAGATCATTCTTCGTTGTGGAAGCTGCCCTGTGCATTGTAGGATGTTCAGCAAAATGGCCGAATCTCCCCTTGGCATGGAGGCAAAATTACTCCCAGTTGAGAACCATTTCTTTTAACAAAGCACCTAAAAATTCCACGCTCTATTAAGACCATATGCTAACAATGATCTCATATCAGCGTGTCCTGGGGGTGGACAGGTGTGTCCGGGAGAGCTAGGAGAAAACGAGGCTCCAGCTGCAGCATGACATGCCCTCTTTTTTATACTCTGGAGAAGTCCCAGCAGCTGGAGATCAGATTGAGATATGCCAGAAGACCCGGCGAGAGGTTGTACAGCTTCTTGAAACCCCACGGCAAGGCAAGGAAATCTTCAGACACCGTTCCCTAAAGCAGAAAGTAGCACAGAATAATCCCAGACTGTGATACTGAGTGCCCAAAAGCCCCGTGGAGATGTACAGGTGTGGCTGATCCTGCCAGGTGGGCCTTTTAGAGCCCTCCGGGAGCCCTCTGCCACCTGAGTGTTGTAGAGAAGCGCTGGTTGGGAGCCCGTTCCCTGGCCTCGGTGATGTCGGTAGTGCTAACACTCCTGAGATTTTACTTTGAAACTGGGTAAAGGAAAGGTAAGTTTCCTAGGAGCATGCCCTCTCAGGCAGGGCTTTGGGTCGCTCGTTTCCCTTCCGTTTCACCTTCCTGGCAAACTCCTGTCCCGCCACCCAGACGCTCTTTCAGTGGACGACCTCACCTCCTACTGAAAAATTGAAGATGACCAGTTGCAGAATTTATCACTTCAAAATGTGTTGCCATCTGAACTCCGTAATGACCGTGCGTCTTGTTTTAGAAGAAGAGGGCTCTTGGCTTCTGCCTAGGCCAATCCATTCTTGTGTTCTTGGCATCCAAACCCACGCCCTCACACGCACCTTGCCCAATTACACACCTCTGTCTTACATCAGCACATGTCTTCTCCCCAGCTCCTTTTGTGTCTGCATCAATCTCGTCCAGGCTCTGATCTTGGCAATCGGTTTGGTCGACTTTTCATCTCCTGCACCTTACTCTTCTATTCTTCAACTTCTCTTTGTGGTCCTACTGCTGTAGAAAACGACCTACTTTGATTCCCTCGCCTTCTACAGCCACCTCCCCGAGGCTCTCTGCTGGCTTCTTCCTAGCTATTATCTGGCATTATTTGGCCTCTCTGCAATGTTTGATACTATTGGCCATGCCCTCTTTCTTTGCAATTACCCCACTTTCCCTCCCCAAGTTGCAAAAGTAACATGTGCTCTCTGCACAGAACAGATCACAAGAAGAAATACACAAATCTCAGAAACCAGGCACTTAAGCACAAAAGGAAACAAGACACAGTCCCATTACTGTAAAATACCGGCTCTTCATCTTTAGAGTATGTCCTTCCAGGTTTGTGTTATACTAATACATTTCAACACATACATGCCACTCTCTTGCTTATATACACACATATAAAACCAAAATGGGTTCTTGTTATAGATCCTTTTGTAACCGTTCCTCCAAACGCTGACTCAACAACGGAATTTAGTGTGCAGGATGTTTATTAAGGAATGACCTCGGGGCCAACACCTATGAAAGGGAAATGAAAGAAGCAGGACTGGGTAGACAGGATTTCTCAACTGCTGGCATATTGACCTAGATGGGTAATGCTTTACGGTGGGGCTGCTAATTGTGGACGTTTAGCAGCATCCCTGTCCTCTACCCTCTGGATGTCAGTAGCACCCACACACCACTCTCCTTCCCCAAGTTGTGACAACCAGAACTGTTTCCACATTGCCAAGTATGCGGCTGGGGGAGGGGGGCTGCAAAATCACCCCCAGTTGAGAAGCACTGGGCTAGAGAGAAGAGTTGAACTTGGATGTGGCCTAACAACAGCCTCTGTGGAACCCGCAGGCATCTCAGGAGCTAAAATGGCCTTTCTCAGTTGTCCAAGTTAGACTGAGATGTCAGGGCCTTTGTTCTCTCATAGGCAGCAGTCACTGGACAGGAGCCCCGGGAAGGGGGCATGGTGTTGGGTGAGGTGGCTTTCTGAGGCTGAAGCAAGTCCTTCAATGAAGGGGCATCTGAGCTATGCCCAGTGTTCATGACGTGTGTTACTCCACAATTGTCCATTTCCTTCTCAGCATCTTCTGTTCCATGGTAAAACTCCTGAGAACTGGGGCTATGCCTTATTTGGTTCTGTGTCTTTGAAACATAGCATACCACCTGGGAATGAACACTTGCTTAATGGCCCAATGAAATTAAATGGGATGATACTTGTGGTTCTTTGGATATTTGCAAACTTAAATACTCTAATGAGAGGCTTCATGATGCATTTTCTTGAACCACGGGAGACTCCAAAAAGATTAATCTGTATTTATGTTATTATATTAATTCATGAGTACTTTTTTTGGAAGTAACAAGTCAGTATCAGCAGATAAACAGTACTGACCTAATCGTTAACAGTATTTTGAATCTTCAGTAGATGAGATTCTTTACCGGTAACTTATAAAGATGAGTGAGGAATGGCGTGGGATGGAGCCAACTAATTTATGAAATATTACTCAGACTTCAAGTAATGAAAATTTCTGCCTAAATAGATGGAATTATAACACACCACATCTCTGCACAGCTCCACAAAGTGGTACCCATTTCCATCCAGCAGAGGGCACAGCTATACAGAGTTATTGCTGGAGAAACACTTTCAAAAGCAAATAGGAAGTGAATTCATCTCACAGCCATAGGCTGCAGTGACATATCATCACATGGAAATGAGTGTAACTACACATCTGAAGTTCCATAATGTGTTGTTTGGAGACTGCATTTCCAACTCGATTCTTTCACGTTGTTTTTTATGTTAATCTCTAAGTATTACCATACGATTTCACTCTTATGTGGAATGTAATGAACAAACTGAACTAACAAGCAAAATAGAGACAGACTCATAGATGGAGAGCAGGATGACAGCTGTCTGGGGGTGGTTGGGTGGCTGGGTAGAGGGACTGAGCAAATAGGAGAGAGGAAAAAACCTCATGGACACCAACAACAGTGTGATTTCCAAGGGGGAGAAGGTCTAGGGAGGTGGAGGAGGGCAAAGAGGGTACCTGGTGATGGAAGGAGACTTGACTTGGGGTGGTGAACACACAATACAGTGTACAGATGATGTGCTGTAGAACCGTGCGCCTGAGACCTGTATAATTTTGTTAACCAGTGTCACCCCAATATATTCAATGAAAAGGAAAAGAATAACACTGTTAATTTCAACTGACTAAAATTATTTGAGCCCAATAATGTGTAAGGGTGTTTTGGAGCATCATTTCACATATGGTATGTTTTCTGTTTTCACAAGATATTTTAAAAGTTATGATACAGAAGCAGACCTATATATATGGTACAGTGTGTCCCTCACAGTTAAAAAATCAGGTGAATAGTGCCCCCCCACCAATATTTTCAGATTTTGCTTGGCATGATGAGATCATGTGATGAAATGGACAACGGTTTGTTTTAGGGGATGAAACATTTGCCTTTGTCCCTTACTGGTTGTGACGCCTTGGTCAGGGAACCACTTCTCAGAGCTTCTCTGTGTTCTTCTGTTAGTAGAGGAATGCTAATGCCCACCGGGCCCCCTTCACAGGTGGGCAAGGAGTGTTCCCAGTATAAGAGCCGTGCATGTTGCCCATGAGGTGCATGGGGTCGTCGGGGCCACGGTACAGGACTAACTGAAGCAGTGTCACGAAGTGTCCGCCAGATGGTGTAAGTACCTAGTTTTCTCTCAGTGAAGAATTTGAATGAATCCCCAGGATCTTGGGCAATGCAGAGCAGTGGGAGAACAGATCTCCAGGGATTAGATTACTGCTAATCTTAGGAGGAGGGCTTTGATTAGTGTTTTGACCTTATTTTTACCACAGTCTTGTAAAGCTGGTCACTCTTCAGGTACGTTTCTTACTCTACCTTAGGTACATTTGTAATTCAGAACTACAAAAGCACATAATAGCTATATATGTATAGATGTTTATTTATTACACTAGTTCTTATGGATAATTAGTGAAGTTGGAAGCAATTTAGGAACATGGCAGCCATCAAAATGAAAATTGTGACTATTATGGAGGTACATGGAAAGATAAGTCTGGTGGATAGTAAATAAAATAAAAGCAGAATGAATTAAATATTGTGTTAGTAACTATGTCAAAATGGAAAGCACATGTGGCTGGAAAAGAAACGCAAGGAAGATGGAACTGTAATAACCCTGACAGAACTTGGAATCTCTGTCTCTCTGTATCTCTTTCTCTCTCTGTCTCTCCTTCCATTGCTGTAATGGTGACACTTCGTAGAACACGACACTTCTAAAGAGATTTTCATGCTTTGCTCGAAATACAGTAATGCCTAATGTATCCAGCATGTTACGGAGGATGTGGCATATTTAAATGACTTATTTAAATCATTTAAATAAGAATGGGTTTTTTGTTAAAAACTGTTAACTGGTTAAGAATTAAGATATCATTTCCCCCCATGATCTTCGCTCACTTAAACACAAAAACAACTGCAAAACGATGTTGGCTATAGATCTAAAGCATATTGCATACTTTTCTGCCCCCTCCAACAGTTTCCTGGGTGTATCTTACTCTTGGCTTTCTCAGTTTTGTCACCATGACTCAATCTCTCCCCATTAGAATACAATGTTGCCCTTACATGCAGTCCAACTATAGGGTTATTTGCCTCTACAAGGCATGATCAGATATCTGAGTTTTGATTCCTTGGTTCTTGTTTTGTCAGGCTTTCTATCTTGTTGCTGTTGTTTGGTCTTTTTCTCTCTTGCTGTCTCTCAGGTGCCATTTCGTGGTTGCCAGTGTCTCAGGCTTTGGCAGCCTTATTTTTGCAAACCTCCTAACAAATGTGCTGCTTCTAACATGCCTTGTTAGAAACTCACACAGTTCAGTTTACGAGAATTACGTGCAGGGAGCTCTAAAGGGCTTACCACTTTATGTAAGGTTTTGGACAGTGGGGAAATGGCCATATCTATTTTGGATGCTCAGAAGTGTTCAGACTTATTTCCTAGCTCTTGGCTGTTTCCTGGATACTTGAGGTCTCAGGGAAATGACCTATGCACGAGGGGCATGCTGCTGCACGGAAAATAAAATGCTCACTCTCAGAAACAAAGCATAATGGTAGTCAATCCAGTCGACCCCAACCAATCGATGGAAACTGAAAGCCAGAGTCAAGTAATCAACAGTCATCAAAAAACCCACGCTCACATCTGCACCATTCTTTTTCCTTGTCACTTCATCCTTTCCATTCATAGGCTTTATCCTGGTCTAAATTTCTCTCTAGTTTAGAAGGAGCAATGGAACAAGGAAAAGCAGAAATTAGAGAATAATCATTTGTGATGCAAGAATCATTTACCTCTGACAACCAAGAAATAGCACGTATTTTGAACACAAAAGCATATTTTAAACATAAACCAGGTTACTAGATGCAATGGAGACTCAAAAGAAGTAAGCATTTGTGCTCTCTGCCCTCATCTGTTTTAAATGAAAGAGTTAACTGCAGGATATAGTGGACCGTTTGTATAAGTAAAACAGAATTAAATGTAATTAAATTACACATAACTCTTTGGGAATCTAGGTGTTAGATAAATTCAGATATTGCTGCTACCCAGAGTCAGTGCTATTTTGAGTTCTGGTGTCTAAAGTAAGGCTCCAATGTAATGGTAGCCATTACGGAAGTATAGACTCTTTTGAAGAGCATTTCTACCATAGCTTATTGAGCTCCATCCAACTCTTGAAAGGTATTTATAAACTTACAGGGCTGGGGAAAGGTTTTTATACTTCCCAGCCTTCTTCTTACTCCAAAAAAGCCCCAACAAAATGGGCAAAAACCACAAAACAGAATAAGCAAACCCACCCCTTAATCTTCAGAGTAGTGATTGAAAGATAACTTGTAACGGGACATAATTTTTGGTTTCTTTTGTTTAATTCTGAAGAACCTTGCAGATTCCATGGATCAGTATGTGAGAAATGACCTACATTTAGATGCGTGTTTGAGAAATGACCGTCTTCTAAGAATCAATGCAAATTGCTAGACAAGTTTTTGTCCAGTGTGATTAGAAATGGTCATCGGTATTGGAGAAATGATCAGAACGCACACACTGTTTTATTGCTTATGTGCAGGTGTAGATTGCCCAGGGAAGGAAAAGAAGTATACTTGGAGTGAACAGCAGGGTTATGTTCATATTAGACAAGATTCCCTGGTCTTTGTGACAGAAAGCTCATTGAGAAAAATGGTTATCATTTCCATAGTTTGAAGACTATCTTAACGAAAACCTATAAGGCCCTATTGTCATCTGAATAAATCACATATTAGAAACTGATGCATCTACTGAGTTCTAGATTATTCATGATAGTAGAGACAAGGTTAACTTTTAGAAAAAACCACTCAGTCAAACATATTGGAATAATAAAAAGAATGTTTAGAGCCTCAAAACCATTCTAAACCAGATTTTATCCAATAACTAAAATTTGTTTTTACGATGTTGTAAAAATTATGAAATAACAAATATCCTTTCCAAGATTTTTTGGTCATTTTCTATTGCAAATAATGATGGGAGGCTAGATGGCCCAAAGGTTAGGAACTAGAGAATACTTCCCTTCTGGCTATAGAATGCTATGGATGTCTACAAATTTGATGATCAGTAGCTCAATGGATGTTGAGAATAGTGTACATAGTCAGTTTATTAAGTAACCATTTGGTTTTCTATTAAGCTAAAGAAATATAATCAATTTAATATGCATAATTGATAAGGTTAGTTTAATTGTTTATAGCAGTGGTTCTTAGCTTTGGATTCATGCGGGCAACACATGGAGAGCTTTAAAAATCCCTAAACACTGGCCACATCCTAGACCAATTAAATGAGAATCTCCTGGGGCTGGGACTCATATCAGTATTTTTAAAGCTCCCTGGGACGTTATAATACACAGCTGAGTCTGGGAAACACTGCTTCATAGAATGTTCCTGCGTACTCTTAGTTAAGTTTAAGTACATTAGAGACTCTTTTTCTTAAAACAATCTTTGACAGTCTGTTTCTTTAACAGTCTTTAGGGACTACTTCTGTTCTCTTTCTTTTTCTTTAAACAAAAGCAAATCATTTGAAAAGAATCATCTTATTTATTTTCTTTCATTCCTCCTTTCTTTCTTTTTTTGGGGGGTGGTGGTGGAGGAGGCTCTTGTTTTTTCTGCCATATTGATTAATATGCCATAATATATGGCATCAAGTCATGCTAGGTTTGAATACAGGTTGGACTCTTTACTAGTTATCATTGATCGGCAACTTATTTAATCTCTAAACTAGCCCACTCCCATCTATAGCAGGGATTCTCAATGGGAGGTAATTTTACTCCCTAGGAGGCATTGGGCAATGTTGGAGACATTTTTGATTGTCACCACTTGGGGTTTTCTTTTGACATTTAGTGGGTAGAGGCCAGTGGTGTTGCTAAACATCCTACAGTGTACAGGAGGTCCTCCACAGCACAGGTATCTGGCTCCAAATGTCACTCGTGCTGGGGTTAAGGAACCTTGATGAACAGAGTGAGGCTCTGGAGTATGACAGTACGTGTTCATATTCTTGTTCCTCTACTTTCTAGTTGTGTAATCTTGAGCAACTTTTACTATTCCAGCGTGAACCCACCTGAAAATGTGACTATTATCAGCACTCACCTTGGAGTTGATAATGATGTTTAAGTGGGTTAAGGCATGTGGAGCCTTAACAAAGTGCCAGGTAGCTATTTATCACCAGAATATGTCTCCTGTTCTGGAGCATTTATAGCCTGTTGTCAGGGTCCTTGAGATCACATGTTTGACCACACTCTCAACAATCCCAGTGTTCATGACTTTGTGGTAGGAAGGTGATAAGGGTTGAAGGGTAGAGCTATCTTTGAATATACACCTGCTTTGGATAACAAGCAGAAATTCAGAGGCAGTCCTACACACACTGTTAATTTCCTTCCCCAACCTTTCATGTTCCTCTCCCAGTTTACAACTAGAGCTGGACACCTGTGTTGAAGTGGACTGTTCAAATAAATAAACTTGGACTGGCTCAAATAAAAAGTCAAGAACATTCTTGTAAGTGCTGCTTCTAAGGGAAGAGGGCTTATTAGCAATCAACATGGTTTATTCATAAACTTTATATTTATTATTAACAAGGGACATATGGCTACAGGAATGTGAAACTCAGGAAAGAGTTCCATGCTGCAAATACATTTGGGAATCATTACAGAAGAAGTCAAAGTTCTGGGAGAGAATAGAAGTGAGAGGAAGGGTGTAGGGAGGAGAGAGAATGGGGCTCAGGATACAGCCCAAGAAATCCTGCTTGGCTAATATTTATTGCAGACCTACTGTGTGCTTGCCAGGCACCTTTCCAATCTGCTCACCTCCTACTCCCTTAGTCCTCATGCCCATGTGCTGTAAGTAAATGAAATAAATCTTTACCGAAGACAATTTTTCCATGTGCCACTTTAGGAAAAAGAAAAAGGCTTTTTTCACAGAGGGTGTGCAAGACACATCACACCTGTCCGAAGTCCTTTTGTCCACTGTACTAATTTTGGGCTGAGGGGAGTATTTTAGTCCCCCCCACACACACACACCTCTGGGCGCTTTATGTCCAAGCCATTAGGATAGAAAAGAGAATCCAGTTTTAAAGTGAAGCCCGAAGACCACCCCATATTTCACCAACCCTTATAAGTTCTTTATATATTTTGGAGATCAAACCCTTGTCTGAGGTAACATTGGCAAGTATGTTTTCCCATATGGTTGGTTCACTTTTCATCTTGCTGATGTTTTCTTTTGCCGAGCAGAAACTCTTTAGTTTGATGTGCTCCCATTTGTTTCCTCTTTGCTCTAGGAAATATGTTGGTGAAAATGTTGCTACATTGAGTATCTGAGATTTCCCTGCCTATGTTTTCCTCTAGGACTTTTATGGTGTCACGGCTTACATTTAAGTCTTTGATCCATCCTGAGTTTATTCTCGTGTGTGGTGTAAGTTGGTGGTCTAGTTTCATTTTTTTGTATGTCCCTGTCCAGTTCTCCCAGCACCATTTGTTGGAGAGGCTCTTTTCACTCCATTTTATGTTTCTTCCCCATATGTCAAATATTAGTTGACCATAGAGACGTGGGTTTATTTCTGGGCTCTCTATGTGCCACTGATTTATATTTCTGTTCTTATGCCAGTACCAGACTGTCGTGATCACCGTGGCTTTGTAGTACAGTTTGATATCAGGCATTGTGAGTCCTCCTACTGTGTTCTTCTTCCTCAAGATTGCTGCAACTATTCGTGGTCTTTTTTGGTTCCCTATAAATTTTAGAAGTAGTTATTCTAGGTGTGTGAAATATGTCGTTGATATTTTAATAGGGATTGTGTTAAATCTATAAATTGCTTTGGGTAGTATGGACATTTTAATGATGTTGATTCTTCCCATCCGTGAACATGGTATATGCTTCCATTTATCAGTATCTTCCTTAATTTCTTTCTTCAGTGTTCTGTAGTTTCCCGAGTACAGGTCTTTTACCTTCTTGGTTAAGTTTATTCCTAAGTACTTTATTTTCCTTGTTGCTATAGCAAATGGGTTTTTTTCTAGTTTCTATTTCTAACATTTTATTGTTGGTGTACAGAAATGCCTTTGATTTCTGAATATTGACTTTGTACCCTGCTATTTTGCCAAATTCACTTATTAGGCAGAGTAGTTTTTGGTGGAATCTATAAGGCTTTCTATGTACACTATCATGTCATCTGCAAATAATGATAGCTTTACTTCCTCTTTTCCAGTTTGGATGCCTTTTATTTATTTTTCTTCTCTGATTGCTGTAACTTGGACTTCCAAAACTATGTTGAATAAGAGAGGAGAAAGTGGACATCCTTGTCTTGTTCCTGATCTTAGGGGGAATGTTTCAGTTTTTGCCCATTGAATACGATGTTGGCTTCAGGTTTCTCGTATACGGCCTTTATTTATGTCGAGGTATGCTCCCTCAATTCCCATTTTTCTGAGTGTCTTCATCAAAATGGGTGTTTTACTTTATCAAATGCTTTGTCAGCATCTATGGATATGATCATGTGATTTTTTTTTTTTTTGTCTTTCGTTTTGTTTATGTGGTGCATTATGTTTATTGATTTGTGAATATTAAACTATCCTTGCATGCCTGGGATGAATCCCACTTGCTCGTGGTGGACGACCTTTTTAATGTGCTGCTGGATCCGGTTTGTCAATATTTTGTTGAGGATTTTAGCATCGATGTACATCAGCGATATTGGCCTGTAGTTTTCTTCCTTTGTTGTGTCTTGACCTGGTTTTGGAATTGGGGTAGTACTGGCTTCATAGAAAGATTTTGGGAGTCTTCCCTCTTCTTGGATTTTTGGGAGTAGTTTGAGAAGGATAGGAGTTAGTTCTCCCCTGAATGTGTTGTAAAACTTACCTGTAAAGCCATCCAGTCCAAGGCTTTTGTGTGCCGGGAGTTTTTGGATTACTGCTTCAATTTCACACTTGGTTATTGGTCTACTTAGGCTTCCTGTTTCTTCTTGATTCAGTTTTGGAAGATGATATGTTTCCGGACATTTGTCCATTTCATCCAGGTTTCATATCATTCCTATCTCTTTTCACATAGTTGTTTGTACTAATTTCTTATAATCTTTTGTATTTCTGTGGTATCAGTTGTGATTTTTCCTCTTTCAGTTTTGATTTTGTTCATTTGGGTTCTCTCTCTTTTTTTCTTGATGAGCCTGGTTAAAGGTTTGTCAATTTTGTTTGTCTTTTCAAAGAACCAGCTCCTGGTTTTATTGATGTTTTGAATTGTTTGTTGAGTCTTTATGTCATTTAATTCTGCTCTGGTCTTGATGTTTTCCTTCCTTCTTCTCACTCTGGGCTTTGTTTGTTGTTGTTCCTCTAGTTCTTGTAGGTGTAGGGTTAGATTTTTTATTGGGGATTCCTCTGTCCTTTTTCGGTAAGCCTGTATTGCTATGAACTTCCCTCTCAGGACTGATTTTGCTGTGTCCCATAGGTTTGGGGCTGTTGTGTATTCATCATCATTTGTTTCCAGAAACTTCTTGATTTCTTCCTTGATGTCATTGTTAACCCATTCATTACTTAATATCATGTTATTCATTCGCCACGTGTTTAAGTGTTTTTGAGTTTTTCCCTTGAGGTTGATTTCCAATTTTAAGCCATTGTGATCTGAGAAGATGCTTGATATAATTTCAATTTTCTTGAATTTGTTGAGGCTTGTTTTGTGTCCTACCATGTGGTCTCTCTTTGAAAATGTTCCATGTGCACTTGACAAGAATGTATATTTTGCTTCTCTGGTGTGAAAGGCTCTATATATATCAACTAAGTTCATTTGACCTAGAGTGTTGTTCAATGCCTCAATATCCTTGGTGCTTCTTTGCTTGAAGATCTGTCCACTGGTGATAACAAGGTGTTAAAATTCTCTACTATGACTGTGCTGCTGTTGATACTCTCCTCATAGTCTTGCAAGATTTTCTTTATATATTTGGGTGGTCCTATGTTGGTGCATATATGTTTAGCAGGGTTATATCTCCTTGATGTGTTGTTCCTTTAAGTATTATGAAATGTCCTTCTCTGTCTCTCTTTATGGCCTTTGTTGTGAAATCTATTTTGTCTGATATAAGTATTGCTATCCCCGCTTTTTTTTTTATGTCTGTTTTCTTGAAATACTTTTTTCCATCCCTTCATTTTTAGTCTGTGTAGATCTTTTGTTCTGAGGTGGGTCTCTTGTAGACAGTATATATGTGGGTCATGTTTTCTTATCCACTCAGCTACCCTATGCCTTTTTATTGGAACATTTAATCTATTTACTTTTAAGGTTATTATAGATAGTTACTTATTCATTGTGCTCCCCCCCCTTTGTACCTTTCTTCTTCTCTCTTTCTCTTTTTCTTCACCTTTTTAAAGCAGTCTCTTTAGCATCTCTTGCAATGCCAGTTTGGTGGAAGTTTATTCTTTTAGTTTTCTTTTGCCTGGGAAACTCCTTATTTGACCTTCCATCTTGACTGAGAGCCTCGCTGGGTAGAGCAGTCTTGGTTGTAGGCCTTTGTTTTTCATTGCTTGAAATATGTTTTGCCATCCCTTTCTGGCTTGTAGTGTTTCTGTTGAGAATACCACTGATAGTCTTATTGGAGCTCCTTTGTGTGTTATTGACTGTTTCTCTCTTGCTGCCTTTAGGATTCTCTCTTTGCCTTTGAATGTTGCCATTTTAATTACGATGAGTCTTGGCGTGAGCCTCTTTGGGTTAATCTTCATTCGGACCATCTGTGCTTCTTGGACTTGCATGATGTCTTCCTCTCCTCAAGTCAGGGAAGTTTTCTGTCATTCCCTTTTTAAACACGCTTTCTATCCCTTGCTCCCCTTCTTCTCCCTCTGGTATCCCTATGATATGGATAGTGTTATGTTTCATGTTGTCCTGAAGCTCTCTTATACCTTCTTCATTCTTTTTCAGTGTTTTGTTGTTGTTGTTGTTGTTGTTGCCGTTGCACTGTCTGGGAATTTTTTTCTACCTTGTCCTCCAGCTCGCTGATCCAATCCTCTACTTCCTCTAGCCTGCTTTTGATTCCTTCTACTGTGTTCTTCAGTTCATAACTTGTATTCTTCATTTCCTCCTGGCTCTTATAACTAGTTTCTATGTCCTTTTTAATGCTGGCGTAGTTCTCAGTAAGTTCCTTATAGCTTCCCTGGAGTTCTTTATAGTTTCCCTGGAGTTTTTCTGCAATTCCCTTGGAGTTCGTTGTAGTTTTCTCTGAGTTTGTCAAGTTTATTGAGCTTCCTTATAACCATTCTTTTGAATTCCATGTCTGATAGTTTGCTCGCCTCTGTTTCATCTAGCTCTTTTTCTGGCTATTCCTCCTTTATTTGTTCCCATTGGGGGTTTGTTTCTTTGTCTCCCCATTTTAGGTGCATCTTCTTGTTTGTTTTTATTTCTTAGATTTGTCTGCTTTGACTTCCTGCCTTCATGGTATGACCTTCTGTAATAGGAGACCTGGGGGATTCAGTGTTGCAGTCTCTTTGATCTCCTGAGCTTGATGCTCTTGGAATTCCCTTTATGCTGTGTGTTTAGGCTGTCTGGTGGTATTTCAGTGTTTGTGGTTGTTCTATTGCTCTTTTGGGGAACCTTTCCTCTCACTAGTTGAGAGTCACTCTTCCCACCACATGTTCAATTCTTTTGTGGAGATGATGTTAAAACACAAACAAACAACCCTGGCAAGAAACCCATGCCCTCAAAAGATCCCCCACCCATAATCACTGTAGCAGCAGCAAATGAGGTAGCATTAACATAGATGTAAAGAGATTAAGACTATTATACTAAAGGAAAAGCAGATAAGAGTTGGCTAACTGAAAGGAAGATGACTTTTGAGAGGGAAAGTGGAGGAGTAATAATAGTAGTGAGTAGGGACACGGCAATGTGAGACAGTAAGTAATATTTACATTGTATGTTGAAAAAGGGACAGAGAGGGTAGAATGAAGTGAGAGAGTGGAAGTGTATAGTATTACGTTTATACAGAAGTTATATGTTATATATTTAGTGCAAGAGGGAGCATGAACAAGGCAAACAAAAACCATAAAGAAGAATAAGAATAAGAGGGAGAGAAGGTAGGAAACAGACCAAAGAAAGAGCTTTCCCCCAGTACAACCTTTGGGCTATGGTTGATATAAGTGGGATGGGACTAAGAGGGTAAAAAGAAAGAAAGAAAAGTTTAAGAGATGCCCAAAGGTGAGGGAAGTGAATCTGAGATGATATACTAAGAATGAGGAGTGAAAACCATGCTAAGAGAGGAAAATATTTTTTTTCATATTTAAGCTTACAGAATGAGAGAAATAGGAGAGAAGATAGAATTTAAGACCAAAGTAAGAAGAGGAGATCGGAGGTTAAGGTGGGGTAATACAAGGGGGGAGCAACATATGATATTTGGAATAAACTATAATATAACAACTGATATAGTGACTTAAAATGCATAAACTGAGAGGACAAACAATAACTCACGAAAAATACCATGGTGGAATTTTCCCCAGTAATATCTGGTTTTTACTGCTTTCATCTCTTTCTGGATCTGGCCCTGGTCAGAGTTCCATGGGTTTCATATCTTCCTTTCCGGCTCTCTGTCTGTGAGGAGATATAGCTAAATTCTAGGGCTGCTATTCTCTCGCTCGTGAGTCTGCCACAGCTCTCTGCTATGACCTGCACTGAGTTGGGGTCTCCCCCTCCACTGGTTCTGTGGTACCCTGTAGTGCTCTTCATTTTTGTTTAGCAACTCTACTCTGCCGATGAGCTGGTGTGCATGCCCATAGTCCTTGCCCAGTCTTGGGCCTTTTTTCCTCTCCTTTTCCAAAAAAGTCTCTGTGTGGCTTCCAAAGTGCAGCACTGGTCTGTCTGTGTTTTTGTCTGGCAGAACCTTTGTGTGTGCATGCTCGTGGGTACAGGGCTGCCAGACCATGGTCCCTACCAAGTCCCAGGTTGTCCCTCAGGTTTCCCCCATGTGCATCCCTCTCTGTAGCTCAGTTCTGCATTTGTGTCTGGCAGAGCCTCTGTGCGCATGCGCCCATGGGCGCAGGGCTGCCCGCCCCGGGGGTCCCTACCAAGTCTTAATCCACACAGTTCCTTGCAGTCAGGGCTGGCCTCTGTGTTCCTGTGCCTCCGACTGTTTCACCAAACCTTCTGGCTGACTCCATTCCCGGATGTCGCTGGTCAGGACGCCTACGGTGGTAGTGCAGTTTCCAAGCAGCTCCCGGCTAATGAGCCGGTCAGCAGCTGCCCCTTTTGGTACATCAGAGGTGCTGGGCTACGAAGCCCAGTGACTCTGCTTGGAGAGTGCAGGCCATGGTTACTGGCCTCTCCCACGCTGTTCCCACACTCCCATCCCTGTTCGCCCTCTCTGAAAGCTGCTCTCACTCACTCTCTGCTCCATGTGTATACTCCAAGTCCTTCCGCGATGGGAGCAGGCAGACCACACTGCTATTTACTCTGCCACCATCTTTCTCTTGTCTCTCCCACATCTTTTTTAAGAGATAAACTGGCACGACCTGCAAACCTGTTAAAATTTTGTTCATGGACATGAAGCTCCTCAGGGTCCTGCACTCCTAGGGTGGAGGGGTGTGGGATGAGCTGTGAGGTGGGGAGTTGGGGCTCTAGCTTCAGGCCCCTCTATTGACACCCCTCCTCGGTGAGACAGATGCTCAAGGTGGGTCTCTATTGTATATTTTTAGTTCAGCTCCCCTCCAGGATTTATTTTTGATTCTATCTTACATTTTCTGTTTCTTTTGAAAATTTCTCATTTTGTGTATCTTGTTTTCCTGAGTTTTAGTTATCTACCTGTGTTCTTTTGCTGCTCACTGAGCTCCTTTATAAGTATTGTTTTATTATTGAAGCAGTTCATGGGTCTCCATTTTATTTTAGTATTGATTACAGGAGCTTTATTAATATTCTTGGGCCATTATGGTTGCCTGATGTTTGAGATCCAGGGAGCCTTATGCTGATGTAACTTTGAAAGAACTGAAACATCATCCAGTCTGCGCAGAATGATTGTAGCTGGCGAACACCTCTCTTGCTCAAAACTGAAGTGATTGCCTCCATAATTGCTGTCCCAGAGGACTGAAGCCTGTTCACAGGATTGCTTCATGTACAACCCTGTCTGAGGTCTACATCCCTGTTATGGGAACACCTATAGTTGTGATTTCTACTGGGTCTCTTGGGTGGTCCACTGTGCATGCAGTATTGACTTGTGATTCTGAGAGAGTGCTATTACACTCAAGTTATGAACTGCTTTAATGAACATAGTTGGGTCCACGATTCTCAAGCCTATTACCGATGGTACAGATGGTCACGGCTCCTCCTGGTTGGCAAAGGGATCGCATAAGGGAAAAACTACACCTGAGTTAAGAGAAGGGTAGGACTTCTTTCTGTCCATAGCACAGTCCATGGTTCGGCCTACCATTGCTGTGTGTTTTTCCCTTCAGAAAGCAGTCATCCTTAGTCTTGGGTTCCGCTGGGATTTCACAACCTTCTGCATAGATTTTAAAGCTACCACAAAGTCATTTTGGTCTATGGATGGCTGAGAAATATTTGTTTCTTTGGGGGATGCGGGCTGGTGATCTGCTATTCTGCCATCTTGGTGACATCACTCCTCAATTTTTAAAATTTTGCCTATGATGTAACTTATCAGAGATTTATTCAGTTTATCTTGTTTGGATTTCCCTAAACTTCTTTAGTCCGTAGACTTCAGTCTTTTAACAAATTTGGAGAATTTTCAAACAATATTTTTTGAATGCTTTCCCAGATACTCTCCATTACTCTCCCTTTGAAGAAATAAGCCAAGTGCAAAAACATTAGATCTTTTATTACAGTCTTCCAGGTCCCTAAAAATCTGTTCGATTTCTAGAATATTTTTGGTGTAGTATTCAGATGGCTAATTTCTCTTGAGCCAATCTCAAACGAAAATATTTTAAAAATTCAACTAACACACAGGTAAGCAGAGGAGATTTAACAGAACAAAAAAGGAGCCAACTAAAAGAAAGGTAATAGTAAAGTGGCATAATTAAATCTTAAGTTATAAATAGTTGTATTTAATATAAATGGCCCATCTAACAGAGACTGTCAAATTAATACCAACCAAAATCATCCCATCTATATTCTATGAGAAATTTACTTCATAAATAATGATGTAGATATGTAAAAAATAAAATAGTAGAAAAAAGAATTCCATGCAAACTAAGAAGAATAAGCCTGATTTTGGACAAGACGGCAGAGTAGGTATACTATGAGCTCACCTCTTCCAATAAGCACATTGAAATTGCAACTAAATTATGGAAAAACAGACATTGAGAGCTACTTGAAGAGGAGCTGAACAGAACTCCTGTAACTAAGAATATTAAGAAGAAGCCATGTTGAAACTGGTAGTAGAGGCAAATATGTGGACCCTGCAGGTCCACACCCACAGGGTGGTGATTATAAAACAGGAGAGGAAGCTCAATAGTGAATCCCCCACCCACACTGAGAAGTGGGGGATCCCAGGCCCACACCCAGCTCGCCAGTCCAGGTAACCAGTGACATGAAGAGGAATCCCCATAATATCTGTCTGTGAAAACCAGCAGAGATTGCATTTGAGAGACAAAAGCTGTGGGAGATAGATACGCTGCTCTTAAAGGATCCAAGCACAAACTCACTCCTTCTAAGTTCCAGTGCAGCTCAGAAAGTGCCAGGAACATAGGAGGTAGACCTTAATTGAATGTCAAGGGGAGGACTTAAAAGGCAGGGGTTGGGGCAAATCTCCGAGGAAGGAAGTTCTGGCATGTGTCATTGTTACTTGGTTGAATTCTCTTGCCACTCAGCTGGCCCTGCACAGGTGGGTACCAAACGTGTTCTCTCCACTAACCTGGTTAACACTTCTCCCTGCCCTGGCGACTCCCTGTGATTCTGCACCACCCTCCTTGCTCCCCTGGCCAAACATTTCATGGCAACTTCTCCAAACAAGCAACCTGCCTAGCCCATGAGGCGGACTTTCTCCCAAATTTACAAACCTCACACAAGTGGTGGCTGCCTACAGTTTGCACTGCAGACTTTCTCAGAAGTTTGCAAACCTCGCACAGATGATAGCTACCCTGGGCTCATGCTACAGTCTCTCAAAGATCCACAAATGCCACACAAGCAGTAGCCATTGCAGGTATTTTAGCTCCTGCCAAGTGTCCCAAAGCCCAGAACAGCCAACTACCAGTTTTAACCTGTATTGTAAATCCCATCAAGTAGCTCACAGCTTGTTGTAAGAGGCAGCCAGTCGTGGCCTGGAGTATAGTTCTAACCAAGCATATCTGAGCACATCACGACTGGCAGCTGGAGTCTTCTCGCATGGTAGTGTCCACTGAAGACTCTCAAGCCTGGCACAAATGCCAGCCCGTCTCGGTTCACGCTGCAGCTTCTCCCAAGAACTTCCAAACCTAGCCTAAGTGGCAACCAACTGAAGATTACTTTGTAGCATCTCCCAAGTGGCTCTGAAGTTTGGCATAACTGGTGGCTGCCATCAGCTAGTGCCTCAGACTCTCTTGAAGGTCGGCAAACCTCACACAAGTGGCAGCTGCATTTGGCTCACATTTCAGACTCTCTGAGAAGTCCAAAAGCCACAGACAAAGAGTGGCTGCCCTCAACTCATGCTAAAGAATCTCTCAAAGTTCCACAAACCCCCCACACAAATAGCAAAGTTCCACAAAACTTCCACACAAATAGTAGTCAGCCTCGATGTACATTGTAGCTCCAGCCAAGTGACCTCAAGCCCAGCACAAGCAGCGACCAAGCTTGATTTGCATTGTGAATCCCACCAAGTGGCCCCAAGCTTGGCATAAGTGGCAACCGGTCTTGTCCTTTAACAGCTTGAACTAAGCAACCACAAGACTAGGGAAAGTGGCAGCTGGCCTCAGCTTTTAGTGTATAGCCTCTTCCAAGTACCTCCAAGTCCAACACGAGTAGCAAGCAAACACAGATCACCTTTTAACTTGTACAAAGTGGTCGAAGCCTGCCAAAGTGCCAGCTAAGTTTGACCCGCACTGGAGATGCTCCAAAGAGTCTCCAGGCCCAACACACAGATGACCACTTTCAGACTGCAGCAGAGCTTTAATCAACCAGTTCTGAAACCAACACGCCTGAAGGGTGGCATCAATGGCACCAGAGGATCACTAAAAATAGTCTTGCACTATAGATCAGCCCGTGCACAACAGCTCTTCTTTTGTACCACCTGGTTTTAGGACTTATTATATAGTTACATTAACACTTACAGTTAATAGTTATAGATATGAGACTCACTGTCAAGATCGTGTATATTGGCATAGGAACAAAAACCTAGCTCAATCAACCATAGTGGAAAGTTTAGAATATGTCTCAAACAAGTATAGCCAACAACTTTTGACAAAGGTGGAAAAGTAGTTTAATGAAGAAAGGATACTCATTTCTACGAATGATGTTCAGAAATTGGAACTCCATACATAAATTAATGAATCTTGACCTTAATATCTTATACTTTAAACAAAAATTAACTCAATATATAACTTTTAGAATAAAATAAAATCTTCAAAACTTGGGTTTAACAGTTTTCTTAAACATGATACCAAAATCATGATTCACAATTAAAAAAAAAAATTACATCTCGTTAATGAGGCTGTTACAGTTGTCCCCATTTCTTTTCCCTTTGCTCCCCTCTGCCCAGTACCCCCCTTCCCTCCAGCAGTCCCAACCCTCTTAGTTCATGTCCATGGGTCATGCTTGTATGTTCTTTGTCTATTGCCTTTCCTATACGACTCTTAACATCCCCTGGCCTATTTTGTACCAACCATTTATGCTTCTTAATCCCGGCACCATTTCCCCATTTCTTCCCCTCCCCCTTCCCAGCTGATAACCCTCCAACTGATTCCCATATCTTCGATTATGTTCCTATTCTGGTTGTTTGCTTAGCTTGTTTTTGTTCTTATTTCTCAGATCCTGTTGTTGATAGTTGTGAGTTTGTTGCCATTTTAATGTTCATAGTTTTGATCTTCTTCTTTTTCTTAAATAAGTCTCTTTGACATTTACTATAATAATGGCTTGATGATGATGAACTCCTTTAGCTTTACCTTGTCTGGAAAGTACTGTATCTGCCCTTCCATTCTAAATGACAGCTTTGCTGGATAATCTTGGTTGTAGGTCCTTGCTTTTCATCACTTTGGATACTTCTTGCCAGTCCATTATTGCTCACAAAGTTTCTTTGGAGAAAACACCTGATAGTGTATAGGGACCCCTTTGTAGGTAACTATGTCCTTTTCTCTTGCTGCTTTTAAGATTCTCTCTTTATCTTTAACCTTTGACATTTTAATTATGATGCGTCTTGGTGTGGTCCTCTTTGGGCCTAGCTTGCTTGGGACTCTGTATGCTTCCTGGACTTGTATGTCCATTTCCTTCACCAAATGAGGAAAGTTTTCCTTCATTATTTTTTTCACATAAGTTTCCAATTTCTTGCTCTTCCTCTTCTGCTGCTGGCCCTCCTATGATTTGGATGTTGGCACGTTTGAAGTTGTCCCAGAGGTTCCTAAGCCCCTCCTCATTTTCAAAAATTGTTTCTTCATTCTGTACTGGTTGACTATTTATTTCTTCCTTATGTTCCAGATTGTTGCTTTGAACCCTGGTTTCCTTCCCTTCACCATTGATTTCATGCATATTTTAATTCATTTCACTTAGCCTAGTCCTCACTTCTTTCCTTCTGCATTTGCAATAGTCAAGCGTATTTGTCAAGTCTGTGAGCACCTTTTCTTTTTTAGAACTTTATTTATTTTTTATAATATTAATTAATTAATTAATTTTTCACAAGGGTGACTTTATTTATTTTATTTATCTGTTTGAGAGAGAGGGGAAAGGAGAAAGAGAGGGAGAGAAACATCAATGTGCGGTTGCCTCTCACGCATCCCCAGCTGGGGATCTGGCATGCAACCTAGTCATGTGCCCTGAATGGGACTCAAACCAGCGACACTTGGTCCGCAGGCCAATGCTCAATGTGAGCACCTTTATCACCAGTGTTTTCATCTCTGCGTCAGTTAGGTTGGCGATCTCCTCATCACTTAGTTCTCCCGCTAGAACCTTGATCTGCTCCCTCTTTTGGGCGATACCTCTGTGTTCTCAATTCACATCTTCCTGTGTTTGCTTCTGTGTTTTAGGTGGAGCTGTTGCACCTGTCACATTGTAAGAAGTGGAGCTTTAGGTATTTGTCAGTGACAGGCGACTTGTTTCACCGCATTGTGGTGTACGTGGGGGAGGTGTCTGCGTGGTAACAATGCCACTTGCTCAGCACTTGCCCCTTTTCCAGGCACTTGCCCTACTTCCTGTATGGGACTGGCACCCTTCTAGCTGTTGCTCTGGTTGTGGTTCCCAGAGTGGGTAGGTTTGTGGATATTCTAGGACCATGGAGGCCTTCTAAAGAAATGGAGTCTGCTGAGAGACCAGCAGTTTCTTCTGCCACCCCATCCCCCACTGCTTTGCACAGTCAGAAGCAATGAGGCTTTGTTTTCCCTGGAACCAGAACTGTGAGCTGTGCAGCCTTGTCTGGGGCTCGGACCGTTCCCCAGATGTCCCTCCCTACTTTTTTCTTAATGTGTGACTGTGCTTTCTGTCGGCCAGTCACAGCTGCTGTCACTGCTGCCAACACACCACATTCTCTCCACCCCAGCTCTGCCCCTCCTGCCTGTCTGAATGAGTATTTCTTCTTTATATCTTTGTTTGTTGGACTTCCATGCAGCTCGGATTTCTGGAACTTCTGGTTGTCTACAGTTTTGAGGTAGTTGTATTGCTTCTCAGTTGTGGAGGGAGACGCAGCGTGTCTGTCTACCTACACCTCCATCTTGGCTGGAAGTCCCGAAACATTTATTTATAACTACTCTTTTTTTCTTTTAAAATTATTTTTAAGTATATTTTATTGATTATGTTGTTCCAGTGGTCCCAATTTTTTCCCTTTGCTCCCCTCTGCCCAGTACCCCTTTCCCTCCAGCAATCCCACCCCCTTAGTTCATGTCCATGTGTCATACATATAAGTTCATTGTCTTCACCCTTTTCCATATTGTTCTTAACTTCCCCCTGTCTATTTTGTACCAAACAAGTATTCTTCTTAATCCTTCCACCATTTCCCCATTTATCCCCCTCCCCACTCCCAGCTAATAACCCTCCAAATAATCCCCATATCTTTGATTCTGTTCCTATTCTGGTTTGCTTAGTTGGATTTTGTTTTTACTTTTTAGATTCAGCTGTTAACAGTTGTGAGTTTGTGTCATTTTAACGTTCATAATTTTGACCCTTTTCTTAAGTAAGTCCCTTTGATATTTCATCTAATAAGAGCATGGTGGTGATGAGCTCCTTTAGTTTTAACTTGTCTGGGAAGCACTTTATCTGCCCTTTCATTCTAAATGATAGCTTTGCTGGATAGAGTAATCTTGGTTGTAAGTCCTTGCTTTTCATCACCTTGAATACTTTTTGCCAGTCCCTTCTTGCCTGCAAAGTTCCTTTTGAGAAATCAGCCTATAGTCCTATAGGCACCCCCTTGTAGGAAACTCTTTGCTTTTCTCTTGCTGCTTTCAAGATTCTCTCTTTATCTTTAACCTTTGGCATTTAAATTATGATGTGTCTTGGTGTGGTCCTCTTTGGGACTAGTTTGTTTGGGACTCTGTATGCTTCCTGGACTTGTATGTCTGTTTCCTTTGCCAAATTTGGAGAGTTTTCCTTCATTATTTTCTCACATAAGTTTTAAAGTTTTTGCTCTTCCTCTTCTCCCTCCAGTACCCCTACGGTTTGGATGTTCACATGTTTAAAGTTGTCCCAGAGGTTCCTAAGCCTCTCCTCATTTTTTTCTTAATTGTTTCCTCATTCTGTACTGGTTGACCGTTTTTCCCTTATGTTCCAAGTCATTGATTTGAACTTTGGTTTCCTTCCCTTCACCATTAGTTTTGTGTGGATTTTCCTTCACTTCATTTAGCATAGCCTTCACTTCTTCCCTTTTGCACTTGCTTGCCATACTTAAGTATATCTGTCAAACCAGTGAGTATCTTTATCACCACTGTTCTAAACTCTGATTCCATTAGGTTGGCTACCTCCCTCCTCGTTTGTTAGCTTGGCTATCTCCTCGTCACTTAGTTCTCCCACTAGAACCTTGATCCATTCCCTCTTCTGGGCCATACTTCTCTGTCTCCTCATCTTGGCAGGCTCCTGAGTTTGTTTGCCTCTGTGTCTTAGGTAGTGCTGTCACTGCTGTTATGTTATAAGGGGCGGAGCCTTAGGTATTTGTCAGTACAGGGCTACCCGTTTCACCACGTTGTGGTGCTGTTTGTGGGGGAGGGGTCTGAGAGGGAACAATGCCACTTGCTCAGCACTCGCCCCTTTTCCAGGCACTTCTCCCACTTTGTATGGGACCGGCGCCTCTCTAGCTGTTGCCCTGGCCATTGTTCCCAGAGTAGGTGGGTCTGTGGACGTTCTAGGATTGTGGGGACCCTTTCAACAAGTGTACTCTGCTGAGACACTGGCAGTTTCTTCCTCTGCCTCAATCCTCACTGGTTTGCAGAGTCAGAAGCAGTGAGGCTTTATTTTCCCCAGTGCTGGGACTGTGAGCTGTGTGGTCTGGTCTGGTGCTTGGAACGCTCCCCAGGTGCCCCTCCTGACTTTAAAAAATGTGTGACTGTGCTTTCTGCTGGCCTGCTGCTGCCGCCACCACCGCCGCCGCCGCTGCCACGACACCGCATCCTCTCCACCCTGGCTCTGCCCCTCCTGTCTGGATGAGTATTTCTTCTTTATATCTTTGTTGGACTTCTATGCAGCTTGATTTTCTGAAACTTCTCATTGTGTTTAGTTTTGAGGTAGCTGTATTCCTTCTTAGTGGTGGAGGGAGATGCAGCGTGTTGGTCTAGGTCTCCACCTTGGCCAGAAGTCCCTATTTATAACTACTTTTAACCATCACTTGAGCTATTACTTAAAGATTGTTTTTAGCTAATCAATCACACATATTTAGTATCGCCCCTGGCTCAGTTAGATTTATAGGGCTACAGTATCGATTGTCCCTGTACTAATGATTGTTATGGAAGAGAAGGCATGCCTTTTTTATACTATATCCATTTCCATATAGCAAGGACTTTGTGTAATTCAGTAGAGAAAACAATGCTCATAGCTCAACTTTTAAATCTAAACCAAGCATTCTGAGCCCACAATGAAATATACTAGTTATACTACCGATTACAAGCCAAAATTTATCTCATACATTAAGTATTAAAATAAATAAATTCAATAGAACATTTCATAATTCAAAATTGTCCATCATATTAGAAAGTGTTACTAATTTGCATTTTTATAAACCACTGTGAAGTGAAGAGCCCCACATTAAGAGTTATTTTATTTTCTTTGTTATTGGTGAACTCAATATATTGATAAAAGCTGGTTCATAGGAGGCCACTATCATAAGTCCAATCGTTACATAGGAAGAAATCTTATGAAGAAACGAACTATTATATCATCACGTCCCAAACCACAATCCTGACTAAATGACTCAAAATTACAAGTTCATGGTGTAAAAAATAATAATAATAATAATAATGAGGAGAATAAAAGCTAATAACTTAACATACATTCAACATTATATGCCTAAACATTTCATTATCATTATTACATATCACCTTCAGAATAATACTATTAAAACTACAATCATTGTTCTCTGTTTTTACAAATAAACTACAATAAATCTGTTAAGTAAACAGACTTAAACCGAGGGTTATAAATTTAGAAACCTTAATATCTTTCTTTTCAGTGCTAAGAGGTTTCTGATTCACGTGAATTCAAATGTGGGAGCATTTCTGAATCCATTGAGATATTGCTTCCTGGCCATCAATTTGGCTCAAATAAACTCTCCAAAAATTCTCTGTATTTTCAAATGTTTCTTACATCGATAACAACTTGACAGAGTCAGCAGGATTCCGAAGAATCTTACCCCGGACCACGTTGCAGACCCAGACTCATGCTATGTATCAGCAGAGGCCCATTGTGCCTCACTGGCTCTTCGTTTTCCAAAGGGTGAACTCGGGTGAGTTTCAACTGGAATTCCAGACCTCCCTGTTTTAAGGTATGAGACCCTGACTTTATCTGAGTTGTCTTTTTAAATCTTCAAAGTGGAACTAAGATTAAAGGTTGACAGAACCCAGGTTAAGGCAGGGCTGGAGGGGAAAAAATGAGTGGGTGGTTTTTTAATTTTGCTTTTCAATTCGTATTGCTTTCTGTGAATGTGAAGTACAGACTGTACAGATCTCAAAATCAAACTAAAATTAACATGGTAAACTGTGCCTCCAAAGCCAGAGAAACTCCCACCCCCCAGCCCTCATTAATACTCCTGGTAGAAAGCCTTGACTTGTACGTGCATTAAAGAAAGGGGAGGGTTTAACCAGAAGTGTTACCAACTTAAAATGGCCAAACTACAGTTTTCTTTTGGAGCCTAATTTTTTTTTGCATGCAAAATTAGAAAATACTGGCTCTAAAACTAAACTGAATGAATGAGAAGCTTATTGATTTAGAAATTAAAAGCCTCTAGGAGGAGCACAGATAACCTTTTCAAAGGTTAACAAGAAAATTTAGAGACTATCTCTGAGCTAAAGAAGACTTCTGAAGCTAATAAATGCCATCCCCTCACCTCGCGCCCACAACTCCAAAACCAAAGTTTGCCTTTGAAATGCAAATGCCTGGTGTCCAATAACTCTTATCTGGACTATCTTAATGTGCAAATTTCTGGAAGGTAAATCTTATGAAAAGTGTTGAAAAAAAAACACTGAGCATCACCTGATCACCTTGATTTAATTTACTTCACCTATTCCTCTCTAAATTAGTGAATTTTGGTGAAAGTTATTGGATATCTAGATATTTTGAAATGCTAAAACGTTGATTGCTAGACAAGTCTTGGGTTTGCCTGCTTTGGCTTTTGTTGCAGAGGCTGTAGAATGGATTTGGAGCTGTTAATGAGTGCCTTGCTGATAAATGTCTTTGTTAGAGGTGTGATTCTTGAAAGCGAGTGTATTTGCCAATAGAAGAAACTATGTTTCTACAGGTTGTGAAATGTGTTCATAAGAGTCAAACTAGACTTCCCTCTGGTGCCAGCAGCCCTGGGCGCGTGCCCAGGTGAGGTGAGGTGACTTCAGCGGGGAAACAGAGGCAGAGGTGGACCTCCACTGGCCCCGGACACTGAAGAGGTGAGGGATGACGGGCCCGAAGGCCAAAAAGCACGTGGTGCTGCCCACTCGCCCAGCGGCCCCCACGGTGGAGCAGACCCTGGAGGATGTACACGGGGCGCCCGCTGAGGACCTGGTCTTTCACTGTCCTGGCCCTGGAAGACTCGTCAGACCCCCTAGGAGGGCTGAGAACCCTGAGGCCCAGTAGGAGCAGCTCTACCAGCACGGGCTGATCAAGTGTTTACTGCATGCTGAGATCTCATTTACTCACAGGTGGGCTATATGCAGATGATCCCTTCACTTGGTCTGGATTTCAGATTGCCTTTCCAAGAACCATCTGATGGTAGTGATAATATATAGAAAAAGATCTCTGTCATTGGTCTCACATCTCAGGGATGTTCCTGCCCCCTTCCCCCAAAGGAATACACATAGCAGGGGAAACTCAGGAATTATATTGGGAAGGAATTCAATCGTTTATATGAATGTATCACGAAAATAACGAGCAGCTCATGTGACGTTTCTGTAAAATACGTCTCAGAGTTTGAAAGCAATTGTTGCTTAGTACCTGTTACCAGGGCTCTTTCAGGTAGTGACAGAGTGTGTGTCTTATAAGAAAATACAAACTATATACGGTCAAAAGCAACTTTATTAAATGACCTGGAGAGTCACACATCTGAGCAAGCAGAGGCAAGTACAGGTGTCAGTGATATTTTAACAAATTAATTTGTGAACAAAAAATGATGAGGACCGTGCCACCCACAACTGCCAGAGAAAGATCTAAAACAAACTTATCACATTCTCGAATTTCCAGAATGTCTTTATGTGTGGTAAAGGATGGAGGGATCACACGTTTCGTGCAGTCGGGGTTTCTTACTAATGCTACGAGTGAGAGGTCTCTTGGCTAAGGTGTGGGTGCAGGGGGAGAGTTATTTCGCCTTGCTCACGATTGCCGATCTCTTTTTTATTTCCCTTAAGATATTTTTATCAAATAGTTCTTTTTCCCGGTAATGCACAGGTGGCCCTTGCAGGTACTTTACTTCTGCCTCCTTGTAATCTAGCCCATCAAGGGCAGCAATTGAACAAATTATGGCTTCTGGCAGAAGGACTTCCAGAACAAAACTTACTTTGTCATCCCTTGTCAGAGACAGCGCCTTCTTGTCTATTTGCTTGTAGAGCTCTTGTAAATGCCCTACCACGTCATCCAACTGGTCTTCATCCTCCAGGTATGTCTCAACGCAGATCACATATCTGGCTGATTTCATAAATGACACCAGCCACCTGGACTGTTTCCTGCCTTTGAGGATGTCCAGAAGATGGGAGTCGGCTCCCTTTCTCCTCACGATGAAGTCCACGAGCTTCTGGTTTTCTCGGTCCCAAGCAGCCCTCATCTGGTCAGGGAGCGTTTTCTTGCAGGGCCCCTTCCCGCCTGGGGAGCTCTCCTCCTCGGAATCTTCCAGGTCGGCGTAATTCACCTTCGGGAAATCAACCTCAAGATGCGCCTCTTGGATGGCTTTCCTAATTGGGTAGCTGATGTCGGCGGCATAGTAGTCCAGGAAAGAACCCACAAAAGACCCGTGACTGAGCTGTTCTCCGTAGTGGGAAATCAGGGAGAAGCACCAGTTCACACCATGCTCGTACACTTTCTTGGCTCTCTCCATTAGTTTCTCCTTCTCCTTACAATGCAGATGCTTTAACCTGCGAAGAGGCACTCGAATGCCGCTCCATGCTGCGCACATGTTTGCATCAATCAGAAGCACCCTTGCAGTCTTCTCTGGGTGGCTGACAGTCTTCACCACTGCTGGCCAAAACGGGTGGTTTTGAAATTTAAACCAGACCACCATTCCTCTTTCAATGGGGCCGAGCTCCTGTGGGACAGCCTTGCTTATCAGTTGTGGCACATCCTTGGCGCCATGCTTCCTCATAGCGGTGGTGGGGTTCAGAGCCTTTGAGTCAACAAAAGGTTGAGGTTCCTGCCGTGTTCTCTGAAACTCTGGTGCCCACCGCTTCCTTGGTTTGCATGCCAAACGGCGTGAACACCGCAGCTCTGGGTTAGGGGCACTGGAGGGTGCTGCCGCACCTTCAGAGCCTGGCTTCCAGGCACCCTGTGCAGGGTCCTTGATGTTCACGGAACAGTCAGAGGAGACAGTTGGGGTCTTTGGGCAGGTGCTACGTGATGCCTTTCTTTTCGGAGCCTTGGGCACAGTGACTATGGAACTGTGTGGCAGAGATGGAAGGATGGCTCCCCTTTCAGCCCCTGCACTGTTCTTCCTGACGATCGGTTGTCCCACATCCTCAGCAGCAACCTTCTTCATAGCGGTGGTGGGGTTCACAGCCTTTGAGTCAACAAATGGTTGAGGTTCCTGCCGTGTTCTCTGAAACTCTGGTGCCCACCGCTTCCTTTGTTTGCATGCCAAACGGCGTGAATACCGCAGCCCTGGGTTAGAGGCACTGGAAGGTGCTGCCACACCTTTGGAGCCTGGCTTCCAGGCACCCTCTCCAGGGTCCTCGATGTTCCCGGAGCAGTCAGAGGAGACAGCCGAGGTGTTTGGGCAGCTTCTGCATGGTGCCTTTCTTTTCAGAGCCTTGGGCACAGTGACGATGAAACTGGGTGGCCGACATGGAAGTACGCCTCCCCTTTTAGCACCTGCACCGTTCTTCCTGACTGTGCAATTCCGGGACCTAGCTTTTGAGGTGTTTGTCTTTTCCTTGCCCTCTTTCTCATGGTTGTCTTCTGAAAGCAATGGGGAGTTTGAGCACATGCTGAAACTCTCTGAGGACTTTGTTTGCTTTTTTCTTGGAACAGGAGCGACACATGTGTGTACCTGTGATTTGTCACCATCAGGGGTGTCTTCATCCCCTGAATGTACCAACAGTGATCTGGGGGTTTTCCTTTGGCTAAGACATCTCAGTGAATGCCCTTTGGGCTTCCGAGATTTTTTATGAGACTGTATCCGTGGCCCCTTTGGAGACATTGTAATGGTCTCTGGATCATCTGATGCTCTGGATGGACCCAACTTTGCTCTCTTTTTCAGAATCTTCTGTGCCAATGTCAAAGCTCTCCTGTAGGCTGCTCGCTCTCCTGGTGGGACGCTGGCCTTTGGCTGGGCCACTATCGAAGAGAAGATGGATTCAACTTGAGACTCATTTAGGATCTTTACTTCCCTGCGTTTCACTTGAATATTTTTACCTACTGAGAGTATTTCAACTTGTAGATAACATGGCTTTTTCTTCTTATTTTTTGGTGAGCGTCCGGATCTGGACAAAACCCTTGCTGGCCAGAACTGGCCTTTCCAACTGCACAAGACATATTTGGAGTCCATTATGACTGGTCTTGGGTATTGAAAGGTAATTAACAGAAGTCTAGGGGTGCAGCTGTCCCACAGCTACAGCAGGATTGTCCTCAGGCAATGTGTTTCACCACATGTTTTTGCCTAGGACTTGAGAGGGATTATTGCTTGTGTGACCTGTTCTTCTCCACCTGAATCTCCCAGAAATGCTGGAACTTGTGTTTTGATAGACTGAACTGAAGAATACTGGAATATGGAAAAGGAAAAGAAGAAGAGTGTCAGAAAGAACTGTTTTGGTGTGTAACAGGCAGAGTTGGGGGAGGCCGAGTACAAGGCAACTATTTGGGAAAAAATATGAAAGATACCAGAAGAATTCCACAGCCCTCTGAACCCACTTTGTGTCCTGTTGTCACTACTGCATAATAAAGATCACTTGTGTGTGGAGGTTGGCGTCATGTCCAGGATCTCATTTGTGCCATTGGACATCCAGTGCCTTTTGTGCTCCTCGGGGCTCATCCTAGGGGAATGCTTCAGGGTCTCTTTTCTGGTGTGCGAGCATGGCCCTGTGCACCCAAGGAAGTCAGAGATGACCTCCGATCTACAGACATGGGTATCAGCATGATAGCATGTCCAAGAGTGGGAACATAGAAGCCAGGGGTTCATGAAGTTCTTGTGGGTGTTAGAGGTATTCCCGTTCATAAGGATCGCTGCAGGCACAGGCCACTGGCTGGGACACACACCTCTTTGCTTCTCCATGGTGGTTTAAATGGATCCCGACTCCCACCCTCAAGCACCAAATCAGTGTGAAGTAGTGACTGTGCAGTGAGGAGCAAAAATAAAACACATGCCAAATGTCAACATGAAACAAATGATTGCAGATGAGATGTGTAGTACAATGGGAAAGTCTTACCGAATGCCAGGTGGACTGTGGTAGGCGAGGTTCTGTGAGCAGGATCTGTTGAACTCCAACTGCTTGTGGGACAGGCCCTTTACCCTTCTCTGGGCTTCTGAAGTGCACTGCTCTTCCAGGGATAAAATGGTACCAAATGCACCTCTATATTAATCTAGGAAATCCAAGCGAGTTAGTTAAATGGGGAATGAGAGAAGAGGGTGTACTTCCAGCCAAGATGGCAGCACAGGTACACATGCTTCCCCTCCCTCCACAACCATAAGAAGGAATACAGCTACCTCAGAACTAAAAACACCCAGAACTACCAGAACATTGCACGGCATGGAAGTCCAACGAACAGATACACAGAAGTAATACTCATCCACACAGGTAGGAGGGGCAGAACTGGGGTGGAGAGCAGGTGGTGTGGTGGCGGTGGCAGAGGCAGCAATGGCAGTGGCAGCAAGGCAGTGGCTGTGGACGGCCAGCAGAAAGTGCAGTCACACATTATGAAAGTCTAGAGGACAACTGGGGAATATATCCCAGCTCCAGACCAGACCACACAGCTTACGGTTCCAGGGCTCGGGAAAATAAAGCATCGTTGCTTCTGACCGTGAGAACCAGTGGGGATTGGGGTGGAGGAAGAAGCCGCCAGTCTCTCAGCAGTCCTAGAACATACACAAATCCACCCACCCTGGGAACGACGGCCAGGGAAACAGTTAGAGGTGTGCCAGTCCCATACAGGAAGTGGGAGAAGCTCCTGGAAAAGGGATGAGTGCTGAGCAAGCAGCATTGTTCCCTCTCAGACGCCTCCCCCATATACAGTGCCACAATGTGGTGAAACAGGTTGCCCTGTACTGAGAAACACCTAAGGCTCTGCCCCTTACCATGTAACAGGTACAACAGCTCTACCTAAGACACAGAGGCAAACACAGGAGCAGGTCAAGTTGGGGAGACAGAAATATGGCCCAAAAGAGGGAAGGGATCAAGGTTCCAGTGGGAAAACTAAGAGATGAGGAGATAGCCATCCTAAGAGATGCAGAGTTAGATACTGGTAATAACGATGCTCACAGACTGGAAAGACATGCTTGAGTATGACAAACTCTTAAGGGAAGAAGTGAAGACTATACAAAGTGAAATGCAGGAAAATCCACACAAAACCAATGGTGGAGGGAAGGAAACCAGGGTTCAAATCAATGGTTTGGAACATAAGGCTGAAATTAACAGTCAACCAGTGCAAAATGAAGAAAAAGAATAGAAGAAAACGAGGAGAGGCTTAGGAACCTCTGGGACAACTTTGAACGTGTCAACATCTGAATCATAGGGGTGCCAGAAGAAGAAGAAGAAGAAGAAGAAGAAGAAGAAGAAGAAGAACAGCCAGAAATTGAAAATGTAGTGAAAAAATGGTGAAGAAAAACTTTCTTAATATGACAAAGGAAACAGACATACAAGTCCAGGAAGCACAGAGAGTCCCAAACAAGCTGGATCCAAAGAGTTCCACACCAAGACACGTAGTAGTTTAAATGCCAAAGGTGAAAGACAGAGAGACTCTTAAAAGCAGCAAGAGAAGAGATGAGTCTTCCACAAATGAGTTCCTATAAAACTGTCAGCCGATTTTCCAAAAGAAACTTTTCAGGCAGGAAGGAACTGGCAAGAAGTATTCAAAGTGATGCAGAGCAAGGACCTACAACCAAGATTACTCTATCCAGCAAAGCTATCATTTAGAACGGAAGGGGAGATACAGTGCTTCCCAGACAAGGTAAAGCTAAAGGAGTTCATCATCATCAAGCCATTATTATATGAAATGTTAAAGGGACTTATTTAAGAACAAGGAGATCCAGACTATGAATATTCAAATGACAACAAACTCATACCTATCAACACAGAATCTAAAAGCTAAGAACAAAAGCAAGCTAAGCAAATAACCAGAATAGGAGCATAATCGTCGGTCTGGGGATTAGTTGGAGGGTTATGAGCTGGGAGGGGGAAGAAGGAGAATGGTGGAAAAGGTGCAGGGATTAAGAAGCATAACTGATTGGTACAAAATAGATAAAGTAAAGCTATTGTTCTTCGGATAACCCTGACCCCATTCTTTCATGGGTAGTGGGCCCCCTTTTGTCAGTTTTGGTTTTGCCCTCTTATCCTGCCTCTCTTTTGAAGTGGACCATACTTTTTCTGACTCTAAACTAGGGATTAATTGGTGTAGTGGGTCGAAGTGTGCTGCTTGTGAAAAGGGCTCCCAAGGGTGTCACACCATGGTCATCCCAACCTCTCTTACGTGTCTCGGTTTCCCTCCCAGTCGTCTAGAACAACTGGAAGGTCTCGGCGTGCTGAATGACCAGTTCTTATTTCGCACGTCCCCAGACGAGCCACGAATGATATGACTGTGAGTAGAATGTCCTACGAGGCCCTTGCATGTCTCATGGTTTGACCCCCGACACCTCTGCTAGGTCCCAACTCACGTAGGGACACCCGAGAATTCGGGCCAGAGGGAGGAAGTGCCTCTTACTTAAGAGCTCGGTCATCGCCGGAGCCCTCATACAAATCCCATTTCTGTCCTAAAGCTTCTCTGGCTCTCACAAAATCCTATTCAGGGGGAAACACCACAGGGGTCGGGCAGTGAGTGCTTGTGACTGTGTTCCTGGGTTGCACGGACTTTGGCTTGTGGCTGGCAGGTGCCTAGTGCTCTAACCCGGTCCATGTGCCAGCTTATCCTGTCACAGGAGTCTTACAAATGGCAAGTACCCTATTGGCTTATAAGTGCTTGTCCTGTGCCCGTAAGATTGTGCTGACTTATTGAATGAGAGAAGCCAAAATGGTCCCTTAGTGAGTGAGAGGAGACAAAGACGAAACCAAAACTCCCGCCAGAGAGAGTGGCAGAAAGAAGAAAGACCCCCCTCCCTTTTCCTAACCACACAGGCAGCCTTTTCCAGAGGGAACCTGGGGGCTGCAAGCCCTTACCAGGGGCAGAGGCACCAAAATTCCTGTCCATGCAGTGCGGTTGTCCATGGTTAGGCTCTTGGTCCCACAGCCATTCCAGGTGTCACTTCTCTTGAGTGCCCCTTGCCCAGGCACCAGATGAGGCCCCACATTCAGGAGCCAGATGAGGCTGACCTGCCCCATGTTTGGGCACCAGGTGAGGTGCAGTTGCCTCCAATACCCTAGGCTTGGTTGGAAACTTCTGTCCAGCAGAGGTCCACGACCATAGCGGAACAAATCCATCCAGGACACTGTTATTTTGTCGGGGGGTGGGGGTAAGGGAGGTGGCTGTTCCCTCTAATGGAGAAAGGGCAAGACCTCCACCCCTCATGCTTTTTATTGAGAAGGGTACGCATGGGAGATACAAGTCAAAACTCATAAATCATCAATAGCTTTTAGGTGTTTGGATTACAGTTGACAATTACAGGATACGTGGGCCAGTACAGAGGGCACAGTGACCAGTCCGTGTCAGGGTCTATTAAACATCTTGACAGCACTGTGGCATTAGGCGCAAGGTTTCATACATTCCTTGCTAGAGATTGCTTATAGTTAACTAAGAGATAAGAAAAGCAGAGCATGCTCCAAAGCATAATAAGCATTCTTTCAACCCAGTTCCCATGGAAACCCTCTGAATGGCCTTCAGTCATGTCTCCCTGATGGCCTTCCAGTGTCCTGTTGAGACTTAAAGACAACCCCGGGGGTAGGGGCAAGTCTGGCTCGTGGCCAGGGTTATAGTTCCCAGAACAAGTTTATTAATCACTTTAAGTTTATGGTGTCATAAACATCACACAGCTCTATCTTCAGTCTTGAAACTGATTTGCCCAAGTACTGGACGTGTGGCTAGCATAAACATTTGTATCCAGTCTTCCTCTTTCCCGACTGGTAGCTCACAGAACAGTGCTTTTCCATTAGGATTCTGTCATTTATTTTGTTTATCGCTTCCTGGCCCTTTCGCACAGGACAACCCTAAACTGGTGACTCAGGTTTCAGAAAGCCACTCAGTAAGTCAAAGATAAAGTTATTTCTCTTCTTTTGCTGGTCCCGCCTCCTTGCAAGCTTTATCTTCGCGTGAACGATGTTGAACTGCATTGCAACATACACGCACTCAATGACAAAAGATAAGCAAGCCCTTTGCAACGTGTCTCTCCATCTGCCCAAACAGAGAGTACATTTTTAGTCCGAAGTCGGACATTTTTTGCATCAAGAAAAACATCGTTTTTTGGTTCTCACATAGAATAATTAGTACCATAAAGCAGTAAGCTCAACCCAGGTTTCTAAGGTCAAGTCAGAGGCTTGAGTGCTATGCCCAAGTCTAAGTATGTCTTGTAATTTCAACAGTCGATGTCCTCTTTGCTTAAAGACTTTGTTCATTGGTCCCTCACCTGCCCCCCCCCAGCCCCCAGCATGTTATACAGCTGTGTAAGATATGGCCGAGTTCCCAGGCAGAAAGCTAACGAATAGGCATCGTCAGTAATTGCCCATGTGAAGACCACAGTGTCAATGGTCGTTGGTGTGCTTCTGGAAGAGTTCATGTTCTTAACACAGCAGGTGAAACTGTTAATGGTTAAAAATCATTGTTCTCTTTGTCTGAGTACAAGTAATTTTGGAGTTCTGTTAAAAATTAATTTCCCATATTTTATAAATGTTTGCCTTCAGTCTAATAGGACATACTAACAAAAAATTGTGTCAGAATAGCAATAATATTTAATAAGTGCAGATGCTCTGTTTTATGTGAAAGAATGAAGATTTTCCTTGTCTATGTTGGCCGATGAGCAGAACAGGTGAACCTTCCATTTGGCCCCACAAAAGCAGTTAACAATTTCTCTTGAATCAAAACAGGAAGGAAATTTCTAGGGCAGCCTTCCTGCATGGGGACCATCTTGTCCTCACGCCCTTGAGATGTCGTTCTCAGGCTGCTATCACATGACCTCCAGATGACCCCTCAGAAAAAAGGGGAAATAACAAGTGTCATGGGGAGAGTGGAGTAAACAAAGGCTTTACACATTGCTCGTGGTACTTTTAAATGCTACAGTGGCTGTTGAAAATGGTTTGGTGTTCCATCAAAAGCTTCAACATATAATAAGTACATGATTCAGTAATTCCACTCCCAGGGATACACCCCCACCCCCCTAATAAAAACATTTAAAAACACGGAAGTATCAACATTCAAAACAGCCAATGATGGAAGCAACCCAAGTGCCCATGGGCTGACGGATGGATAAACATCCTGCAGACTATCCATGCAATGGCACAGTATACAGCCATAAGAAAGAGTGTTAAAATGTGGATGAGCTCTGAAGCCATTATTCTAAGTGAAAGAAACCACACACCAGAGGTCACATAATGTATGATTCAATGTACATGAAGTGTCCAGAATAAGCCAGTCCGTAAAGGCAGAAAGTAGTTCAGTGGTTGCCAGGGATTCTGGGCAGGAGGAATGAATGAAGAGTTGTTACTGGGTAAAAGATTTCTTTCAGGACTTGGCAAAGTGTTTTGTAAGAAGACAGGCTTGATAGTTTCACAATACGGTGAACTTACGCAATGCCACCGAATGGAATACTTTACAATGATTAATTTTACAATGTGTCAGTTTTGATTTCAAGCAATTTTAACTATAAAAATAACACTTTTCAGTCCACTGTCATAAAATAGTCCAGTATTTGGGGAAAACTAAGCTATTGATTTTAATGCATCAATTTAAAATAATAGGAAGCCCATTGTTGCTTCCATGTAAACGTGCTTGATGAAAAATATCACTCTATTCCTTTCAAATATTTCATTCCTTTTATTGATCCTAGAGAGAAGGGAAGGGAAGGAAGGAGGGAGGCAAGGAAATGCCCTGACCGGGTTGTGGGATGACACCCAACCAACTGAGCCACACCAGCCAGGTCAAAATCACTCTACTTTTTGAAAATAAAATAAGTATTGAAAGTGTGGTTTTGACTTAAATGTGGGCAAAGGCTCTTAGTGGACACTTCTCCAAAGAGGACAGACAGACGGCCAAGAAACCTATGAAAAAATGCTCAATGTCACTCATCATCAGAGACATGCAAATTCAAACCACAATGAGATATCACCTCTCACCTATCAGAATGGCTATCACCAATAAATCAACAATGGTGTTTAAGCAGCCTCTTGAGAGAAGAAGCGCTATTAATTGATTTGTCAAAATTATAGACTAGGGAACAGAGATGTCAGGTCACAATATGAGAGTCACGCAGCTGAAGAGAAGCAGAGCTCAGACTCAAACCCGTATCCGTCTTTTGGAAAGCCTCTCTGATTTACAAACATTGACTGTGAATGTACCACACTATTTACCGTCCCCCAAAACTGGATAGGCTAGAGGGTAGGTCTTGATATCTTTCTCCCTCTCCTCCACACTAACAACCTGTTGAAAGCCTACAGTTATAGAAAAGTCCAGCTTGGCCTTCTCTTGTGGATTGCATGTGGAGTGGGATGGCTTTGTCTGGCCCTAGAGGCTGGGATCCTGGGCTGTGCTGGGTCTGTCTGGAGCCATCAGCCCATGAAGGCTTATCTGGGGCATCAGTTGCCAATTCTGCATCCAGTGGACCCCATGTTGGTGGCTTGAAATCGGCCATGATGGGAGAATTTACATCGTGAAAATAAGAAGACCCTAGAAATCAGACCTGCACTCTCCCCTCCCAAGGGCCTGTCCCCAGCACGTCACTGCCCAGGACTGACCACAGAAGGTCACCTGGAGCTCATTAACGGAAGGGAGAGCTACATCACAGGGCAGCTCTGCCCCCCACTGTAAATGACTATGAGAGAGGAAGTGTGTGCCCTCTGCCCCGACGACAGGAGCCTGTCTCTGAACATAATGTCCGTTGGCAGTGAGTGTGCTTAGAGCAATACACACTGAGCTCAGATTCCACATGGGAGAGGTTCATCCTGACCTCCGATCATCCTAGGTCAAGGGCTCTTTGTGGGCTCATCCCTTCCCAGGAAGCATGTTGTGCTGATGACCCTGTCAATACACATTTGTCTGAGGGTAGACCCAAGGTCCTTGGTCGTGCCACGGGACCCTGGGTCCCTGATTTGCCTTCCTCTGGCTTCCAGGTGCTTCATCCATTCAGTTTGTCCCCTCTGTTTTACTTTATTTTATTTCATTTCATTTTTATTTACTTTCAAAATCCTCACCTGAGGATATGTCGTTTATTGATTTTAGAGAGAGGAAGGGAGAGAGAGGAACATCGATGTGAGAAATATGGATCGGTCTCCTCCCAAACATGGCCCACACAGGGATCAGACCCCCAACTCAGGTATGTGCCCTGACTAGGAATCAAGCCTGCAACCTACTGGTGTACAGGACAACATTCCAAACAACGGAGCCACCCTGGCCAGGGCTCTTTAGGTCATTTTCAATTGACAGAGTTTCCTTGGATATCACCTGCACAAACATATCATGCCTCATATGTCCTGGCAGGTTGAGAAGAGGTCCTTAACAGGACGTGGAACCGAATTGTGTGTCTGAGTGCACAAACTTGCATGTGTGTGATTGTGTGTCTGATGTGTGTGTGTGTATGTGTCTCAATCAAGGGAGGACAGAGCTGTTATCCTTTTGGTTTTCCATGGCACCCTTTGTTAAAAACTCTCCTGCCCCTCAATGCTTATTCCATGAGAACATCAGGTATTCTCTCTATATTCATTTATTAATTTATTCATCCATTCATTCCTTGGATTGGTTGGGGTGTAACTGACTGAGAGCTAGATCAATGCTGTGCATCTATGGAAACCAGTTTCCATAGAGAACGGTTTGTTGACATTCCATTCCAGTTTCCATGGCAACTAGGGTAAGCCATTTTTTTCTGGTGGCAGAAACATTTACAGACTGGAGAGCTGCAGTAACGGTAGAAACATCAAGACTAGTCGGTGTCTCCAATCAATGTGAGTCCTGTGTGTGTGTGTGTGTGTGTGTGTGTGTGTGTGTGTGTGTGTGTGTTGCCAGTGTTTGGCCTTTAGTTGGACATTAAGAGCTCTGATCCTTCCTGTTTTATAAGAGAGGATGGCAGCTCCTCTTGTTGTGGGCTAGGGTGGTTGAGTAACCTGTCATACCCCATCCCCATGTCAGTGTCCTCAGTGACATCTGTTGCATGAGGGTATTGTCACCTGAGTTCTTGAAAGCAGAGATCCCCAAGTATTTCTCTTTTACACCTCTGCTTACTTACAGTGATTGTCACATGAACCCTTAAAGCCATAAGCTTATTCATTTACACCTGCTCATAGTAAAGAGCTATTATGTGTGTGATGTGAGAGAGAGGATTTGAAGCCTGCAAACAAGACAAATAGGCAGGGTTGGAAGATGTAAGGTAACTTTGTGTAACCTGCGGGATGATATTGTGCTCACCCTGAGTCGCTCACACACACACACACACACAAAGAAGTGTGTTCTCTACCAGTCAAATGTCCTCGTATCATACCATTAATTACAGTTAAGTAAACAATTCAGATCAGTTAATGGCTCCTTCTTTATTGTACAAGCATAAATACAAGTTCCTTCTTGAAGGCTCTGTGTTTTTTGGTTATGTGTTGGAAAGTGAATGCTGCTGATGTTACAGTTTGTATATGTTTATTTGTGTTTCTAAAGAAAAACAGCTTTTGTAGTATGTACCATTGCGTTCTTTATCAGGGATGCGCCTCCAGAAGAAGCAGGTTCCAGGTAAAGGTTACCCATGCCTTTCAGCTCAGTCCTGTACACTGCTGTATGATCCTGACACTGCACTCTGCCCATTCCATTTTCCCTCTGCCTTCTAGCTGCCTGTGAGGCTCAACCAGGGGGCCACGGGCAGTCTGGACATGACACAGTGACACAAGCAGCTGTACCTTCCTCTCCATTCCTGCTCCTCTTGGGGCCACCCCAATAACGGCCCTTCATATGACAGGGGCAGGGCATGTGATTGCAGTAGGGGCCAGCACCGACAGACTGGTGAACAGTCTCCTGACACATCGGAGTCCCAGGTCAAGGGCGGGGGTGGCCCCTCTCAGATCCCAGAGCTGCGGCTGGAATGCTTCACTTTTCCCCATCAACAGTGGGAGGGGTCTTGGGTTTGAGCATCCTTCCCTTGACCTCCTGGAGAAACCACACAGAGTTGGGCAGCCCCTTTTCCTTACAAATCTGAGCCCAAGCTCTGAGGCCTCCTCCTCTAGGGTCATGAGTTCTCAGAACCGCCATTGCTTCCCCTGGTTTTTCCAGACCTACAGGTGCCCACTCTGCCTACCATGGCATCCTTCTTTATTTTTTAAGTATATTTGATTGATCATGTTGTTACAGTAGTCCCAATTTTACCCCCTCTGCTCCCCCTCGGCCCAGTACCCCCCTTCTTTCCAGCAATCCCACCCCCATTATTCATGTCCATTGGTCGTGCATATACGTTCTTTGGCTTCCCCCTTTCCTATATTATTCTTAACTTCCCCCTGTCTATTTTGTACCAACCGTGGCACCCTTCTGAGAGTCCCATTGCTCCCTCTTTGCTTTTCCTGGACTCCAAATCGTTCTATTAAATAATAAGACGGCCCTGCCAATAAGCAGGTTGGCTTTTCTTCTTTTCGCTTTTAAGGTCCTGCATTTTGCTTTGGTTCCTAGAGGTTTTACTATGAAGAGCCTATATGTGTTTGTACATGTGCTTGCATAACTGTGCTTGTGTAGGGGTGTGTGTGTGTGTGTGTGAGTGTGTGTGTGAATGAATGAAGATAGTGGTTTGGACACACGAACTATACCACATGAAATGATTCTTTATCTTGGAAAATTGCTGGCTATTGCTCTTTCACACATTCTGCAACACCCCTCTCTCTGCTTGGACTGCTATAATTATCTTTGTGTGTTTCTTTGCTCAAGTGCTCATGCTTCTCCTTCTCTGAGTAGATGGCCCAAAAAGTGAGTTCCTGCTTGTTTGTTAAGGAGAAATTGGGAGACAGAGCTTGGTAATTGGCTGATGCATGTATCTTTAGAGTCAGATCTGATTATTTGCAGGTGAGACAGAAATCTAACTTTTTTATTCCTTTGAGAAAACTGAGGACAGTTCATGCTTTTCCAGTTTGTAGTAGTTCTCGTTTAAATAGTATGTATAAGAACAACCCACATCTCCAGGTAGGCGTGCCATCTATGCATTTGTGAAACTAGTGAATGACATAAGAAAAAATGTTCCAAGATATCACATCTCACTCAATCATTCTACAAATAGAATTTAAGCCCAATGAAATCTTTATTGTTCTTTTTATTATTATTTCTTACAGCCAACTGTAGATATTGATCTCAAAATAACATTTCAGTTAAAAGGATATATAAAACAATGCTTAAAGTATTCAGACGATGCAGCTTAGACAGTCCATGGATATTTAATTTGGCTCCAGACTCCTAACCATTTCTTCTGCTTGTTCATATTTAAATTTCTTATGACAATATCTGCCCTATGACTGTATGAGAAGCTTCAAAAAAAGCAGTGTGAAGGTTTATGCTGAATTCATCTGGGAATGAGGGGTGCAAAAATAGGCAAGAATGTATTTTCTTCATAACAGAACATTGAGAGTGTTGCTCTGTTATAACAAAGGGAACTGCCAAGTCACGTTTTTATGGAAATACAAGTTTGGGGGACAGTTCAAATCACAAAACCTGCCATTTCAAAGAAGCTCCACGAAACTTCTAGTCACTGTAGGGAGGGGGAGTTGGGGTGAACATGAAAGAACGTCTGGCTCTGGGGGTGGTGCTGAGGGCGGTGTTGGGGGCTCTCTCTTGGAGACACCACCTTCAGAGCACTGGCTCCTCCCTTTTTCCTTCAGAAATGATTACAGCCCTCACAGGGGAAAGGAGAATAGAGCTTCCAAATAGTTCTTCCAAAACTCGTGGCTGTTGATTGGGGACACGAAAGCTCTGTCTTCCACTTCTTTGTTTGCTCAAGCAAAGAGCAGATGGGATAGAACAGAAGTTATACCAGGACCTGAAATATCAAAGCTAGTGCATTTGAGAACTTGATTTCCCAATGGCCTGAAATGAACTATGAAGCTAGAGGTTACGGAGTTGCTATTGATTGTGCCCCCTGTTGTTTTGTCTTCTTCTGTGTATCCTCTCTCTTCGGGCATGTCAGATGTGATTGTGAACTAAAACATTAGAAGCATCTTCATGTCCAAGTCTCCGAGAATTTGGGGTTACTTTATTTTTTTGAATATATATATATATATATATACATATATATAATTTTATTTTATTTTTTATTGGTTTTCAATTACAGTTGTCCCATTCTCCCCCCCCCCTTGCTCCCCGCCCCACCCAGCCCACCCCTTCTCCCACAGTCATATTCCACCCCATTGTCCATGTCCATGAGTCATTTATACACGTTCTTTGATTAAACCCTTCCGTTACTTATCCCCCTTCTCTCCCTCCCCCCTCCCCACTACTGACTGCTATTCTAGTCTTTGTCCTATTCAGTTCGTTTGTTTGTGTTGCTCTTTAGTCTCCTGTATTAGCGGATATCATATGATATTTTTCTTTCATTGCCTCGCTTATTTCACTAAGCATGATTCTCTCTAGTGCCATCCATGTTGTCACAAACGGCAGGAGTTCCTTCTTACTCTCTGCTGCATAGTACTCCATTGTGTAAATGTATCACAGTTTTTGATCCACTCACCTACAGATGGGCACTTAGGTTGTTTCTAGCACTTAGCCATTGTAAACAGGGCTGCTATGAACATAGGGGTGCATAAGTTCTTTTGAATTGAGGTTTCAGGATTTGGGGGGTATAATTCTAGCAGTGGAATCGCTGGTTCAAATGGCAGTTCCATTTTTAGTTTTTTTTGAGGTAATTCCATACTGTTTTCCATAGTGGCTTCACCAGTCTGCATTCCCACCAACAGTGCAGTAAGGTTCCCGTTTCTCCACATCCTCGCCAGCACTTGTTTGTTGATTTGTTCATGATGGCCATTCCGGCAAGTGTAAAGTGGTATCTCATTGTGATTTTTTTTATTTGCATTTCTCTGATGGTTAGTGACGTTGAGCATTATTTCATGTGTCTATGAACCCGCTGTGTATCCTCCCTGCAGAAGTGTTTGTTCAGGTCTTTTGGCCATTTTTTAATTGGGCTGTCTGTCTTCTTGGTTTTTAATGAGTAAGTTCTTTATATATTTTGGAGATCAACCCCTTGTCTGAGGTATCATTGGCAAATATGTTTTCCCATATGGTTGGTTTCCTTTTCATCGTGCTGATGTTTTCTTTTGCTGAGCAGAAACTCTTTAGTTTGATGTAGTCCCATTTGTTTATTTATTTATTTTTATTTCCCTTGTCTTAGGAGGTGTATCAGTGACAATATTGCTACATGGGATATCTGAAATTTTCCTGCCTGTTTTTCTCTAGGACTTTTATGGTGCCACTACTTACATTTAAGTCTTTGATCCATCTTGAGTTTATTCTCATGTGTGGTGTAAGTTGGTGGTCTAGTTTCATTTTTTTGCATGTCCCTGTCCAGTTCTCGCAACACCATTTGTTGAAGGGGCTCTTCTCACCCCGTTTTCTGCTCCTTCCCCCTTTGTCAAATACTAGTTGACCATATAGACCCGGGTTTATTTCTGGACTCTCTATTCTGTTCCATTGATCTGTATGTCTGTTCTTATGCCAGTATCAGACTGTTTTGATCACAGAGGCTTTGGAGTATAGTTTGATACCTGGTATTCTGATTCCTCCTGCTGTGTTCTTCCGTCTCAAGATTGCTTTGGCTATTCGGGGTCTTTTTTGGTTCCATCTAAATTTTTGAAGTATTTCGTCTAGGTCTGTGAAATATGTCATTAGTATTTTAACAGGGATTGCGTTGAATCTGTATATTGCTTTGGGAAGTATGAACATTTTAATGATGTTGATTCTTCCTACCCACCAACATGGTATTTGCTTCCATTTATTTGTACCTTCCTAATTTCTTTCTTCAGTGTTACATAGTTTTCTGAGTACAGGTCTTTTATCTCTTTGGTTAAGTTTATTCCTAGGTACTTTGTTTTTCTTGTTGCTATAGTCGATGGGATTTTTGTTTGTTTGTTTCTATGTCTGATATTTCATTGTTGGTGTACAGAGATGCCTTCGATTTCTGTATATTTATTTTGGTACCCTGCTACTTTGCCAAATTCACTTATTGTGTCGAGTAATTTTTTCGTGGAGTCTGTAGGGTTTTTTAAGTACACTATCATGTCATCTGCAAATAATGACAGTTTTTCTTCCTCTTTCCCAATTTGGATGCCTTTTATTTCTTTTTCTTGTCTGATTGCTGTGGCTAGAACTTCCAACACTATGTTAAATAGGAGTGGAGAGAGTGGACATCCTTGTCTTGTTCCTGATCTCAGGGGGAATGTTTTCTATTTTTGTCCCTTGAATATGATGTTGGCTTCAGGTTTCTCAATTATAGCCTTAAATATGTTGAGGTATGCTCCCTCTATTCCCATTTTGCTGAATGTTTTCATCATCCATGGGTGTTGTACTTTATCAAATGCTTTTTCTGCATTTATTGATCATGTGATTTTTGTCTTTCATTTTGTTTAGGTGGTGTATTATATTTATTGATTTGCAAATATTAAACCATTCTTGCATCCCTGGGATGAATGCCACTAGATCGTGGTGTATGATCTTTTTAATGTGTTGCTGAATCCAGTTTTCCAATATTTTGTTTCGGGTTTTAGCATCTATATTCATCAGTGATATTGGTCTGTAGATTTTTTTCTTCGTTGTGTCTTGACCTGGTTTTGGAATTAGGGTGATACTGGCTTCATAGAAAGAGTATGGGATTTTTCCCTCTTCTTGGATTTTTTAGAATAGTTTGATTAGGGTAGGAGTTAGTTCTTCCCTAAATGTTTTGTTAAATTTACCTGTGAAGCCATCCGGTCCAGGGCTTTTGTGTGCCTGGAGACTTTTGATTACTATTTCAATTTCACTCTGTGTTATTGGTCTGTTCAGGCTTTCTACTTATTCTTGATTCAGTTTTAGAAGATTGTATGTTTCTAGAAATTTGTCCATTTCATCTAGGTTGTCAAGTTTCTTGCCATACAGTTGTTTGTAGTAATTTCTTACAATCCTTTGTATTTCTGTGGTATCAGTCATGATTTCTCCTCTTCCATTTCTGATTTTGTTTATTTGGGTCCTCTCTCTTTTTTGCTTGATGAGCCTGGCCAAAGGCTTGTCGATTTTGGTTTTGTTTGTTTGTTTGTTTGTTTGTTTTTTCAGAGAACCAGCTCCTGCTTTTGTTGATCTTTGGAAGTGTTTGTTTAGTCTCTCTGTCATTTAATTCTGCTCTGATCTTGATGATTTCCTTCTGTCTACTCTCCCGGGCTTTGTTTGTTGTTGTTGTTCTAGTTCTTGTAGATGTAGGGTTAGATTTTTTATTTGCGATTCTTCTATACTTTTCATGTGAGCCTGTATTTCTATGAACATCGCTCTCAGGACTGCTTTTGCTGTGTCCCATAAGTTTTGGGCTGTGGTGTATTCATTATCGTTAGTTTCCAGAAACTTCTTGATTTCTTCCTTGCTGTCATTGTTAACCTATTCATTTCTTAATATCCTGTTATTCATTCTCCATGAGTTTGGAAGTCTTTGATTTTTTTCCCTTGAGGTTGCTTTCTAGTTTCAAAGCATTGTGGTCGAAAAGATGCTTGATATGATTTCAATTTTCTTGAATTTGTTGAGGATTGTTTTGTGTCCTATTTATTATGTGGTCTATCTTTGAAAATGTCCCATGTGCCGTTGAAAAGAATGTATATTTTGCTTGTTTGGGGTGAAAAGTTCTATATAACAGTTAAGTCCATTTGGTTTTGTGTGTTGTTCAATGCCTCAATATCCTTGGTGTTTCTTTGCTTCGGAGATCTGTCTATTGAGTGTGTCGCTGTTGATATCCTTCTTGTAGTCTTCTAGAATTTTCCTTATATATTTGGGTGCTCCTACGTTGGGTGCATATATGTTTACCAGGGTTACATCTTCTTGATGGATTGTTCTTTTAAGTATTATGAAATGTCCTTCTTTGTCTCTTTTTATGGCTCTTGCTGTGAAATCCGTTTTGTCTGATGTAAGTGTTGCTACCCCAGCTTTTTCTTTCCTGTCCGTTTGCTTGGAATACTTTTTCCATCCCTTCACTTTCAGTCTGTGTAAATCTTTCGTTTTGACGTGTGTCTCTTGTAGGTATCATATATGTGGGTCATGTTTTCGTATCCTTTTCAGACCCTATGCCTTTTGGTTGGAGCATTTAATCCATTTACATTTAAGGTTATTATTGACATGTATGTATTCATTTCCCTTTGTACCTGTGTTCCTCTCCCTCTCCTTCTTCTTTCTCTTAAAGCATTCCCTTTAGCATGTCTTGCAATGCTGGTTTGGTGGAGACATATTCTTTTAGTCTTCCTTTGTCTGGGAAACTCCTTATTTCCAACTTCCATTTCGAAGGAGAGCCTTGCTGGGTAGAGTAGTCTCGGTTGCAGGCCTTTGTTTTTCATTGCTTGGAATATTTTTTGCCATTCCCTTCTGGCTTGTAGTGTTTCTGTTGAGAAATCGGTTGCTAGCCTTATCGGAGCTCCCTTGTATATTATTTGGTGTTTTTCTCTTGTTGCTCTTAGGATTCTCGCTTTGTCTTTGAATGTTGCCATTTTAATTATGATGTGCCTTGGAGTGGGCCTTTTTGGGTTCATCTTCATTGGGACCCTCTGTGCTTCCTGAACTTGCATGACTTTTTCTCTCATCAGGTTAGGAAAATTGTCTGTCATTATTTTTTCTCAGGTTGTCTATCCCTTGCTCCTCCTCTTCTCCTTTTTGTATCCCTATGATTCTAATGCTCTTTAGTCCAATGTTGTCTTGCAGTTCGCTTCAACCCTCTTTATTCTTTTTGAATCTTTTTTCATTTTGTTGTATTGTCTGGGAATTTTTTTCTACATTGTACTCTAACTCACCGATCTGATCCTCTGCTTCATTTAGCATGCTTTTGATGGATTCTACTGTGTTCTTCAGTTCAGAAATTGTATTCTTCATTTATTCCTGGTTCTTATTAATAGTTTCTATGTCCTTTTTTATGCTGTTGTAGTTCTCTGTAAGTTCCTTGTAGCTTCCCTGAGATTCTTTGTAGTTTCCTTGGAGTTCCTTGTAATTTCCCTGGAGGTTTTTGTAGTTTTCTTTGAGATTGTCAAGTACATGGAGCTTCTTTATAACCATTCTTTTGAATTCCATATCTGATAGTTGGCTTATGTCTATTCCATCACTCTCTCTTTTCTGGGGATCCCTCCTTTCCTTTCATTGGGAGGATGTTTCTGTGTCTCCCCATGTTGGAGTCTTCTTGTTTGTTTTTGTTCATTAAAATTGATGGCTTCGATTTCCCGCCTTTGTGGTATGAGATTTTTTATAGGAGTCCTTGGGGATTCAGTGGTATAGTCTCTTCGATCTCCTGAGCCTGACGCTCTTGGGATGCCCAAGTTTCAGGAGTCCATATAGAGTCTGGGTCTGTAAGGCAGCGTCCTTGGTGGCTTCGGAGTGAGCTGGAGGGGGCACGTTCAAAGCAGCAGCATGCCTGCATCCTTACTAGTTCAGGTCACATGGCTGATTCCTGACTGCACACTGCACAGCTGCTTCTTGTCACATGGCTCCTACAACCTGCTCCACCACGTCATGGGGCACTCCTTTCCACTTCTCTTCCATGCTCCTTCTTACTCCAGCTCTTAGCCCAAAACCGCATGGCCCCTTCTTTCACACCAGACCTCATGGTCAATGGAGGGGCCCTTCTACATCTTTTCAAACAGCATGCCCCCCTTCCTGACGGCTCCCCCAATTTTCAATGCTGACCCTATCCACCATAAATCATTGCTATGAAAAGTATCTTAAGCCTTATCATCTGCCCTTTCACCCAGGCAGCAGCACAGCTATTATCTAGCTCCCAGCCTGCCATTGGCATGCAAAGTACCTTAAAAGTACTTCCCCAACCTCCAACCATGGGCTGTGGGGACTTTCGGGATGTCTCCCCTGCCTTGCTACATCTTGCATCTTGGTGTGGTCCTCTTTGGGACCAACTTGTTTGTGACTCTGTGTGCTTCCTGGACTTGTATATCTAGTTCCTTCACCAAATTAGGGAAGTTTTCCTTCATCATTTTTTTCAAATAAGCTTTCGATTTCTTGCTCTTCCTCTTCTCCTTCTGGCACCTCTGTGATTCAGATGTTGATATGCTTAAAGTTGACCCAGAGGTTCCTAAGCCTCTCCTCATTTTTTTTTTTTAATATTCTTGTTTCTTCATTCTGTACTGGTTGATTGGTTATTTCTTCCTATGTTTCAATACATTGATTTTAACCCTGGCTTCCTTCCCTTCACTATTGGTTTCATGTGGCTTTTTCTTCATTCCACATAGTGTAGCCTTCGCTTCTTCCCTTATGCACTTGCCATACTCAGTTGTTTCTCTGAGCATCCTTATTAGTAGTGTTTTGAACTCTGTGTCAATTAGGTTGGCTCTGTCTTCCTTGCTTAGTTATCCCTCTGGAGCCTTGATCTACTCTTTCTTTGGGGCCATACTCCTGTTTGCTCAACTTGCCAGCCTCCTTTGTTTGCCTCTGCGCTTTAGGTAGAATTGTTGACCTTGTTACTTTTAAGGGGCGGAGCCTTAGGTTTTCGTCAGTGCTGCGCGACCTGTTTCAACGCCTTGTGATGCTGTATGTGGGGGAGGAGTCAGAGGGGGAACAATGGTGCTTGCCCAGCACCTGCCACTTTTCCAGTCATTTCACCTGCTTCCCATATGTGACCGGCATCCTTGTAGCCTTGGCTCTGGTGATGGTTCCCAGAGTGGGTGGGTTTGCACACATTCTAGCACTGTGGGGGCCCTCTGAACTCTCCTGAGAGACAAGCAGTTTCTTCTGCCACACCAATCCCTCTGGTTTTCACAGTAGAAACAGAAAGGCTTTATTTTCCCGGTGCTGGAGACATGAGCTTTGCGGTCTGAACTGGGAGTGGGGTCGCTCCCCAGGTGTCCCTCTCAGTTTCTATAATGTATGACCACTGGTTCGCCAGCTGCAGCCACTGCTTTGCCACCCCCGCTGCAGCTACACCTCATCCTCTCGCCCCAGCTCCTAGTCTCCGCCCCTCCCACCATCTGGATGAGTATTAATTCTTTATAGATTTGTTTGTTGGGCTTCTATGTGGTTCAATTCTCTTGCAGTTCTAGGTGGTTCTTTGTCTTGAGGTAGATGTAATCCTTACGGTTGTGCAAGGAGGTATGATGTGTCCACCTACACCTCCACTTTTGCCCTGTCGTTACTTTAAATGTTAGTTTGTGTTGTTCAGAGTTCTGGTTTTAACACATTGTGACTGGTGTGCAAAAGAGGATCGAGATTTACATACTATTCTATCTGTCTATCTATCTACCAATCATGTATCCACTACCCACACACACCTTTAGAGAGAGAATTGAGTTGCAATCTTAGTACAAAATAGGAGAGGAAAATTATCTGCAACATTATGTACCAACCCTTAATGGAAGATGTTTGAACCATGGATCAAAGCATACGATGGCAGGACAATTTACTGTTTTCATTCAACACCCTTCCATTTGGTGATTGTCTCACTTAAGGAGGTGTTGTTTTACTAGTTGGAAAGTTAACTGTGGCTGATATTTTGGTTGTCTCCTGAAAGTGGTCCACTAAAGGGTTTGACACTTGAAAAGATGTACACACATGTGAATATGAGAGAATATTCAAAATGTTTCTACAATTTCAAAAGTGGTTTTCTATGTTACATAATATATGTATAAACAGAATAAAATGTCTCGAGTCCATGCATTACACATTTGCAGTAAGCATTCCTAGGTGTTAGATTAGATTACTGACGCTTAGTATTTGTCCCACTCTCTAATTTGAAACATCATTTTGGGTTTTCCATGTGCGTTTTTGAAATAAGGAACTAAAAGAAACTGCAAATAACATCTATACTAGAAGCAGAAACATGTGCATGCGTGTGTGGAGGCAGAGAGCAAGGATTACGTGTATCAATATCAGGCATCTGTGTCTCTAATGTGATTCTGGGTGATTGCGCGCGCGCGCTTGCTTGTGTGTGTGTGTGTGTGTGTGTGTGTGTATGTATGTACATGTGCCTTGGGATGCTGGCTGCTCTCTGGTTGGAGTTGAGGTCACCCAGGCACTCCTGCTTTGTGTGACAGGCTGGCAAGTCTTGTTGCAGAGAGGCTGCAAGGACTGAGTTACCTGTTTTTCCTTCCTCCTTTCTTTCTGTGCTCAGAGCAGGTACACTAAGTTCTCTAAGGCAGAGAACCTGAAACCTGCATGACCATGTTATGTCCAAATTATACACATTAAGTCACGGTATAGTTCATATATCTATGAGTGTGTGTGAACAAAGCTGCACATGCAGGCATTTACTACCGAAATCATATTCCATCTTCTAAAGAGCATCATTGGAGACTGATAACGGATGAGCTAAAATCTATAAGTGAATTATAATGCCTATCTGTACGGTGAATACAGAAAAGTAGAACCTATGAACATGGTACTTCTGGGTGGGAAGAGGAGGATTAAGAAAAGGATTGCATGTGCATCCCATACAACTAAATGTCTGAAATTTACTTCAAGTTCTTAAATTTCGGAAGGTCCACATTGTCAAGAGATTCACAAGAATGGTGTGAAAGTAGGCACTCACATGAAACGGTGATCAAGATGCTCTTGAGTGAGGAAATGCAATGGTAGGTCATAGGTGCAGGTATGTGCATACGAGTGCACGGGAGATGTGTGGGAAGCCCATTCGCCATCATACTGAGAGCGAGCATCTACAATGTGTCATCTCCTGCATACATTGCTCTGCACGTTTTACATTCTCCACAAGCCCATGTGATGTGTCTTTAGATGGACAAAACAACACACACTAGCATTACAGACCCAATGTTTGTGTCACACACACACCACGCACACACATGCTGCTACTCTGAAAGACTATGAGTCCAAGGAAAAGGAGGACTGTCATGAAAGCAGTAGTGCCCACTCCTGTGGAGTAGGAGGGACTGGCATCAATGGAGTAGCTTCAGTTGGAAATAGATTGAAATGCAAAAAAGGAAGAAAAGAAGCATGGCATCTACATTATAAATAAGATTTAACTAACATTTCTGTTTAAGAATGGCATGCGTTCCAAGGTTGGGGAAGGGAAAATGATGACTCTATCCCCATTTATTCTTTTAAATATATATTTTTAATTATACTGTCATAGTTGTGCCAATTATTTTTCCCCTTGCTCCCCTCCACCCAGTACCCCCTTTCCCTCCAGCTATCCCACCCCCCTTACTTCATGTCCATGGGTCGTGCATGTAAGTTCTTTGGCTTCACCCTTTCCTATATTATACTTAACTTCCCCCTGTCTATTTTGTACCAATCAGTTATGCTTCTTAATCCCTGCACCTTTTCCACCATTCTCCTTCTTCCCCCTCCCAGCTCATAACCCTCCAACTAATCCCCAGACCGACGATTATGCTCCTATTCTGGTTATTTGCTTAGCTTGCTTTTGTTCTTAGCTTTTAGATTCTGTGTTGATAGGTATGAGTTTGTTGTCATTTGAATATTCATAGTCTGGATCTCCTTGTTCTTAAATAAGTCCCTTTAACATTTCATATAATAATGGCTTGATGATGATGAACTCCTTTAGCTTTACCTTGTCTGGGAAGCACTGTATCTCCCCTTCCGTTCTAAATGATAGCTTTGCTGGATAGAGTAATCTTGGTTGTAGGTCCTTGCTCTGCATCACTTTGAATACTTCTTGCCAGTTCCTTCCTGCCTGAAAAGTTTCTTTTGGAAAATCGGCTGACAGTTTTATAGGAACTCATTTGTGGAAGACTCATCTCTTCTCTTGCTGCTTTTAAGAGTCTCTCTGTCTTTCACCTTTGGCATTTAAACTACTACGTGTCTTGGTGTGGAACTCTTTGGATCCAGCTTGTTTGGGACTCTCTGTGCTTCCTGGACTTGTATGTCTGTTTCCTTTGTCATATTAAGAAAGTTTTTCTTCACCATTTTTTCACTACATTTTCAATTTCTGGCTCTTCTTCTTCTTCTTCTTCTTCTTCTTCTTCTTCTTCTTCTTCTTCTTCTTCTTCTTCTTCTGGCACCCCTATGATTCAGATGTTGACACGTTCAAAGTTGTCCCAGAGGTTCCTAAGCCTCTCCTCGTTTTCTTCTATTCTTTTTCTTCATTTTGCACTGGTTGACTGTTAATTTCAGCCTTATGTTCCAAACCATTGATTTGAACCCTGGTTTCCTTCCCTCCACCATTGGTTTTGTGTGGATTTTCCTGCATTTCACTTTGTATAGTCTTCACTTCTTCCCTTAAGAGTTTGTCATACTCAAGCATGTCTTTCCAGTCTGTGAGCATCGTTATTACCAGTATCTAACTCTGCATCTCTTAGGTTGGCTATCTCCTCATCTCTTAGTTTTCCCACTGGACCCTTGATCCCTTCCCTCTTTTGGGCCATATTTCTGTCTCCCCAACTTGACCTGCTCCTGTGTTTGCCTCTGTGTCTTAGGTAGAGCTGTTGTACCTGTTACATGGTAAGGGGCAGAGCCTTAGGTGTTTCTCAGTACAGGGCAACCTGTTTCACCACATTGTGGCACTGTATATGGGGGAGGCGTCTGAGAGGGAACAATGCTGCTTGCTCAGCACTCATCCCTTTTCCAGGAGCTTCTCCCACTTCCTGTATGGGACTGGCACACCTCTAACTGTTTCCCTGGCCGTCGTTCCCAGGGTGGGTGGATTTGTGGATGTTCTAGGACTGCTGAGAGACTGGCGGCTTCTTCCTCCACCCCAATCCCCACTGGTTCTCACGGTCAGAAGCAACGATGCTTTATTTTCCCGAGCCCTGGAACCGTAAGCTGTGTGGTCTGGTCTGGAGCTGGGATATATTCCCCAGTTGTCCTCTAGACTTTCATAATGTGTGACTGCACTTTCTGCTGGCCGTCCACAGCCACTGCCTTGCTGCCACTGCCATTGCTGCCTCTGCCACCGCCACCACACCACCTGCTCTCCACCCCAGTTCTGCCCCTCCTACCTGTGTGGATGAGTATTACTTCTGTGTATCTGTTCGTTGGACTTCCATGCCGTGCAATGTTCTGGTAGTTCTGGGTGTTTTTAGTTCTGAGGTAGCTGTATTCCTTCTTATGGTTGTGGAGGGAGGGGAAGCATGTGTACCTGTGCTGCCATCTTGGCTGGAAGTACACCCTCTTCTCTCATTCCCCATTTAACTAACTCGCTTGGATTTCCTAGATTAATATAGAGGTGCATTTGGTACCATTTTATCCCTGGAAGAGCAGTGCACTTCAGAAGCCCAGAGAAGGGTAAAGGGCCTGTCCCACAAGCAGTTGGAGTTCAACAGATCCTGCTCACAGAACCTCGCCTACCACAGTCCACCTGGCATTCGGTAAGACTTTCCCATTGTACTACACATCTCATCTGCAATCATTTGTTTCATGTTGACATTTGGCATGTGTTTTATTTTTGCTCCTCACTGCACAGTCACTACTTCACACTGATTTGGTGCTTGAGGGTGGGAGTCGGGATCCATTTAAACCACCATGGAGAAGCAAAGAGGTGTGTGTCCCAGCCAGTGGCCTGTGCCTGCAGCGATCCTTATGAACGGGAATACCTCTAACACCCACAAGAACTTCATGAACCCCTGGCTTCTATGTTCCCACTCTTGGACATGCTATCATGCTGATACCCATGTCTGTAGATCGGAGGTCATCTCTGACTTCCTTGGGTGCACAGGGCCATGCTCGCACACCAGAAAAGAGACCCTGAAGCATTCCCCTAGGATGAGCCCCGAGGAGCACAAAAGGCACTGGATGTCCAATGGCACAAATGAGATCCTGGACATGACGCCAACCTCCACACACAAGTGATCTTTATTATGCAGTAGTGACAACAGGACACAAAGTGGGTTCAGAGGGCTGTGGAATTCTTCTGGTATCTTTCATATTTTTTCCCAAATAGTTGCCTTGTACTCGGCCTCCCCCAACTCTGCCTGTTACACACCAAAACAGTTCTTTCTGACACTCTTCTTCTTTTCCTTTTCCATATTCCAGTATTCTTCAGTTCAGTCTATCAAAACACAAGTTCCAGCATTTCTGGGAGATTCAGGTGGAGAAGAACAGGTCACACAAGCAATAATCCCTCTCAAGTCCTAGGCAAAAACATGTGGTGAAACACATTGCCTGAGGACAATCCTGCTGTAGCTGTGGGACAGCTGCACCCCTAGACTTCTGTTAATTACCTTTCAATACCCAAGACCAGTCATAATGGACTCCAAATATGTCTTGTGCAGTTGGAAAGGCCAGTTCTGGCCAGCAAGGGTTTTGTCCAGATCCGGACGCTCACCAAAAAATAAGAAGAAAAAGCCATGTTATCTACAAGTTGAAATACTCTCAGTAGGTAAAAATATTCAAGTGAAACGCAGGGAAGTAAAGATCCTAAATGAGTCTCAAGTTGAATCCATCTTCTCTTCGATAGTGGCCCAGCCAAAGGCCAGCGTCCCACCAGGAGAGCGAGCAGCCTACAGGAGAGCTTTGACATTGGCACAGAAGATTCTGAAAAAGAGAGCAAAGTTGGGTCCATCCAGAGCATCAGATGATCCAGAGACCATTACAATGTCTCCAAAGGGGCCACGGATACAGTCTCATAAAAAATCTCGGAAGCCCAAAGGGCATTCACTGAGATGTCTTAGCCAAAGGAAAACCCCCAGATCACTGTTGGTACATTCAGGGGATGAAGACACCCCTGATGGTGACAAATCACAGGTACACACATGTGTCGCTCCTGTTCCAAGAAAAAAGCAAACAAAGTCCTCAGAGAGTTTCAGCATGTGCTCAAACTCCCCATTGCTTTCAGAAGACAACCATGAGAAAGAGGGCAAGGAAAAGACAAACACCTCAAAAGCTAGGTCCCGGAATTGCACAGTCAGGAAGAACGGTGCAGGTGCTAAAAGGGGAGGCGTGCTTCCATGTCGGCCACCCAGTTTCATCGTCACTGTGCCCAAGGCTCTGAAAAGAAAGGCACCATGCAGAAGCTGCCCAAACACCTCGGCTGTCTCCTCTGACTGCTCCGGGAACATCGAGGACCCTGGAGAGGGTGCCTGGAAGCCAGGCTCCAAAGGTGTGGCAGCACCCTCCAGTGCCTCTAAACCAGGGCTGCGGTATTCACGCCGTTGGGCATGCAAACAAAGGAAGCGGTGGGCACCAGAGTTTCAAAGAACACAGCAGGAACCTCAACCTCTTGTTGACTCAAAGGCTATGAACCCCACCACCGCCATGAAGAAGGATGTTGCCGAGGATGTGGGACAACCGATAGTCAGGAAGAACGGTGCAGGTGCTAAAAGGGGAGGCGTACTTCCATGTCGGCCACCCAGTTTCATCGTCACTGTGCCCAAGGCTCTGAAAAGAAAGGCACCATGCAGAAGCTGCCCAAACACCTCGGCTGTCTCCTCTGACTGCTCCGGGAACATCGAGGACCCTGGAGAGGGTGCCTGGAAGCCAGGCTCCAAAGGTGTGGCAGCACCTTCCAGTGCCTCTAACCCAGGGCTGCGGTATTCACGCCGTTTGGCATGCAAACAAAGGAAGCGGTGGGCACCAGAGTTTCAGAGAACACGGCAGGAACCTCAACCATTTGTTGACTCAAAGGCTGTGAACCCCACCACCGCTATGAAGAAGGTTGCTGCTGAGGATGTGGGACAACCGATCGTCAGGAAGAACAGTGCAGGGGCTGAAAGGGGAGCCATCCTTCCATCTCTGCCACACAGTTCCATAGTCACTGTGCCCAAGGCTCCGAAAAGAAAGGCATCACGTAGCACCTGCCCAAAGACCCCAACTGTCTCCTCTGACTGTTCCGTGAACATCAAGGACCCTGCACAGGGTGCCTGGAAGCCAGGCTCTGAAGGTGCGGCAGCACCCTCCAGTGCCCCTAACCCAGAGCTGCGGTGTTCACGCCGTTTGGCATGCAAACCAAGGAAGCGGTGGGCACCAGAGTTTCAGAGAACACGGCAGGAACCTCAACCTTTTGTTGACTCAAAGGCTCTGAACCCCACCACCGCTATGAGGAAGCATGGCGCCAAGGATGTGCCACAACTGATAAGCAAGGCTGTCCCACAGGAGCTCGGCCCCATTGAAAGAGGAATGGTGGTCTGGTTTAAATTTCAAAACCACCCGTTTTGGCCAGCAGTGGTGAAGACTGTCAGCCACCCAGAGAAGACTGCAAGGGTGCTTCTGATTGATGCAAACATGTGCGCAGCATGGAGCGGCATTCGAGTGCCTCTTCGCAGGTTAAAGCATCTGCATTGTAAGGAGAAGGAGAAACTAATGGAGAGAGCCAAGAAAGTGTACGAGCATGGTGTGAACTGGTGCTTCTCCCTGATTTCCCACTACGGAGAACAGCTCAGTCACGGGTCTTTTGTGGGTTCTTTCCTGGACTACTATGCCGCCGACATCAGCTACCCAATTAGGAAAGCCATCCAAGAGGCGCATCTTGAGGTTGATTTCCCGAAGGTGAATTACGCCGACCTGGAAGATTCCGAGGAGGAGAGCTCCCCAGGCGGGAAGGGGCCCTGCAAGAAAACGCTCCCTGACCAGATGAGGGCTGCTTGGGACCGAGAAAACCAGAAGCTCGTGGACTTCATCGTGAGGAGAAAGGGAGCCGACTCCCATCTTCTGGACATCCTCAAAGGCAGGAAACAGTCCAGGTGGCTGGTGTCATTTATGAAATCAGCCAGATATGTGATCTGCGTTGAGACATACCTGGAGGATGAAGACCAGTTGGATGACGTGGTAGGGCATTTACAAGAGCTCTACAAGCAAATAGACAAGAAGGCGCTGTCTCTGACAAGGGATGACAAAGTAAGTTTTGTTCTGGAAGTCCTTCTGCCAGAAGCCATAATTTGTTCAATTGCTGCCCTTGATGGGCTAGATTACAAGGAGGCAGAAGTAAAGTACCTGCAAGGGCCACCTGTGCATTACCGGGAAAAAGAACTATTTGATAAAAATATCTTAAGGGAAATAAAAAAGAGATCGGCAATCGTGAGCAAGGCGAAATAACTCTCCCCCTGCACCCACACCTTAGCCAAGAGACCTCTCACTCGTAGCATTAGTAAGAAACCCCGACTGCACGAAACGTGTGATCCCTCCATCCTTTACCACACATAAAGACATTCTGGAAATTCGAGAATGTGATAAGTTTGTTTTAGATCTTTCTCTGGCAGTTGTGGGTGGCACGGTCCTCATCATTTTTTGTTCACAAATTAATTTGTTAAAATATCACTGACACCTGTACTTGCCTCTGCTTGCTCAGATGTGTGACTCTCCAGGTCATTTAATAAAGTTGCTTTTGACCGTATATAGTTTGTATTTTCTTATAAGACACACACTCTGTCACTACCTGAAAGAGCCCTGGTAACAGGTACTAAGCAACAATTGCTTTCAAACTCTGAGACGTATTTTACAGAAACGTCACATGAGCTGCTCGTTATTTTCGTGATACATTCATATAAATGATTGAATTCCTTCCCAATATAATTCCTGAGTTTCCCCTGCTATGTGTATTCCTTTGGGGGAAGGGGGCAGGAACATCCCTGAGATGTGAGACCAATGACAGAGATCTTTTTCTATATATTATCACTACCATCAGATGGTTCTTGGAAAGGCAATCTGAAATCCAGACCAAGTGAAGGGATCATCTGCATATAGCCCACCTGTGAGTAAATGAGATCTCAGCATGCAGTAAACACTTGATCAGCCTGTGCTGGTAGAGCTGCTCCTACTGGGCCTCAGGGTTCTCAGCCCTCCTAGGGGGTCTGACGAGTCTTCCAGGGCCAGGACAGTGAAAGACCAGGTCCTCAGCGGGCGCCCCGTGTACATCCTCCAGGGTCTGCTCCACCGTGGGGGCCGCTGGGCGAGTGGGCAGCACCACGTGCTTTTTGGCCTTCGGGCCCGTCATCCCTCACCTCTTCAGTGTCCGGGGCCGGTGGAGGTCCACCTCTGCCTCTGTTTCCCCGCTGAAGTCACCTCACCTCACCTGGGCACGCGCCCAGGGCTGCTGGCACCAGAGGGAAGTCTAGTTTGACTCTTATGAACACATTTCACAACCTGTAGAAACATAGTTTCTTCTATTGGCAAATACACTCGCTTTCAAGAATCACACCTCTAACAAAGACATTTATCAGCAAGGCACTCATTAACAGCTCCAAATCCATTCTACAGCCTCTGCAACAAAAGCCAAAGCAGGCAAACCCAAGACTTGTCTAGCAATCAACGTTTTAGCATTTCAAAATATCTAGATATCCAATAACTTTCACCAAAATTCACTAATTTAGAGAGGAATAGGTGAAGTAAATTAAATCAAGGTGATCAGGTGTGGCTCAGAGTTTTTTTTTTTTTCAACACTTTTCATAAGATTTACCTTCCAGAAATTTGCACATTAAGATAGTCCAGATAAGAGTTATTGGACACCAGGCATTTGCATTTCAAAGGCAAACTTTGGTTTTGGAGTTGTGGGCGCGAGGTGAGGGGATGGCATTTATTAGCTTCAGAAGTCTTCTTTAGCTCAGAGATAGTCTCTAAATTTTCTTGTTAACCTTTGAAAAGGTTATCTGTGCTCCTCCTAGAGGCTTTTAATTTCTAAATCAATAAGCTTCTCATTCATTCAGTTTAGTTTTAGAGCCAGTATTTTCTAATTTTGCATGCAAAAAAAAATTAGGCTCCAAAAGAAAACTGTAGTTTGGCCATTTTAAGTTGGTAACACTTCTGGTTAAACCCTCCCCTTTCTTTAATGCACGTACAAGTCAAGGCTTTCTACCAGGAGTATTAATGAGGGCTGTGGGGTGGGAGTTTCTCTGGCTTTGGAGGCACAGTTTACCATGTTAATTTTAGTTTGATTTTGAGATCTGTACAGTCTGTACTTCACATTCACAGAAAGCAATACGAATTGAAAAGCAAAATTAAAAAACCACCCACTCATTTTTTCCCCTCCAGCCCTGCCTTAACCTGGGTTCTGTCAACCTTTAATCTTAGTTCCACTTTGAAGATTTAAAAAGACAACTCAGATAAAGTCAGAGTCTCATACCTTAAAACAGGGAGGTCTGGAATTCCAGTTGAAACTCACCCGAGTTCACCCTTTGGAAAACGAAGAGCCAGTGAGGCACAATGGGCCTCTGCTGATACATAGCATGAGTCTGGGTCTGCAACGTGGTCCGGGGTAAGATTCTTCGGAATCCTGCTGACTCTGTCAAGTTGTTATCGATGTAAGAAACATTTGAAAATACAGAGAATTTTTGGAGAGTTTATTTGAGCCAAATTGATGGCCAGGAAGCAATATCTCAATGGATTCAGAAATGCTCCCACATTTGAATTCACGTGAATCAGAAACCTCTTAGCACTGAAAAGAAAGATATTAAGGTTTCTAAATTTATAACCCTCGGTTTAAGTCTGTTTACTTAACAGATTTATTGTAGTTTATTTGTAAAAACAGAGAACAATGATTGTAGTTTTAATAGTATTATTCTGAAGGTGATATGTAATAATGATAATGAAATGTTTAGGCATATAATGTTGAATGTATGTTAAGTTATTAGCTTTTATTCTCCTCATTATTATTATTATTATTTTTTTTTTTACACCATGAACTTGTAATTTTGAGTCATTTAGTCAGGATTGTGGTTTGGGACGTGATGATATAATAGTTCGTTTCTTCATAAGATTTCTTCCTATGTAACGATTGGACTTATGATAGTGGCCTCCTATGAACCAGCTTTTATCAATATATTGAGTTCACCAATAACAAAGAAAATAAAATAACTCTTAATGTGGGGCTCTTCACTTCACAGTGGTTTATAAAAATGCAAATTAGTAACACTTTCTAATATGATGGACAATTTTGAATTATGAAATGTTCTATTGAATTTATTTATTTTAATACTTAATGTATGAGATAAATTTTGGCTTGTAATCGGTAGTATAACTAGTATATTTCATTGTGGGCTCAGAATGCTTGGTTTAGATTTAAAAGTTGAGCTATGAGCATTGTTTTCTCTACTGAATTACACAAAGTCCTTGCTATATGGAAATGGATATAGTATAAAAAAGGCATGCCTTCTCTTCCATAACAATCATTAGTACAGGGACAATCGATACTGTAGCCCTATAAATCTAACTGAGCCAGGGGCGATACTAAATATGTGTGATTGATTAGCTAAAAACAATCTTTAAGTAATAGCTCAAGTGATGGTTAAAAGTAGTTATAAATAGGGACTTCTGGCCAAGGTGGAGACCTAGACCAACACGCTGCATCTCCCTCCACCACTAAGAAGGAATACAGCTACCTCAAAACTAAACACAATGAGAAGTTTCAGAAAATCAAGCTGCATAGAAGTCCAACAAAGATATAAAGAAGAAATACTCATCCAGACAGGAGGGGCAGAGCCAGGGTGGAGAGGATGCGGTGTCGTGGCAGCGGCGGCGGCGGCGGTGGCGGCAGCAGCAGGCCAGAAGAAAGCACAGTCACACATTTTTTAAAGTCAGGAGGGGCACCTGGGGAGCGTTCCAAGCACCAGACCAGACCACACAGCTCACAGTCCCAGCACTGGGGAAAATAAAGCCTCACTGCTTCTGACTCTGCAAACCAGTGAGGATTGAGGCAGAGGAAGAAACTGCCAGTGTCTCAGCAGAGTACACTTGTTGAAAGGGTCCCCACAATCCTAGAACGTCCACAGACCCACCTACTCTGGGAACAATGGCCAGGGCAACAGCTAGAGAGGCGCCGGTCCCATACAAAGTGAGAGAAGTGCCTGGAAAAGGGGCGAGTGCTGAGCAAGTGGCATTGTTCCCTCTCAGACCCCTCCCCCACAAACAGCACCACAACGTGGTGAAACGGGTAGCCCTGTACTGACAAATACCTAAGGCTCCGCCCCTTATAACATAACAGAAGTGACAGCACTACCTAAGACACAGAGGCAAACAAACTCAGGAGCCTGCCAAGATGAGGAGACAGAGAAGTATGGCCCAGAAGAGGGAATGGATCAAGGTTCTAGTGGGAGAACTAAGTGACGAGGAGATAGCCAAGCTAACAAACGAGGAGGGAGGTAGCCAACCTAATGGAATCAGAATTTAGAACAGTGGTGATAAAGATACTCACTGGTTTGACAGATATACTTAAGTATGGCAAGCAAGTGCAAAAGGGAAGAAGTGAAGGCTATGCTAAATGAAGTGAAGGAAAATCCACACAAAACTAATGGTGAAGGGAAGGAAACCAAAGTTCAAATCAATGACTTGGAACATAAGGGAAAAACGGTCAACCAGTACAGAATGAGGAAACAATTAAGAAAAAAAATGAGGAGAGGCTTAGGAACCTCTGGGACAACTTTAAACATGTGAACATCCAAACCGTAGGGGTACTGGAGGGAGAAGAGGAAGAGCAAAAACTTTAAAACTTATGTGAGAAAATAATGAAGGAAAACTCTCCAAATTTGGCAAAGGAAACAGACATACAAGTCCAGGAAGCATACAGAGTCCCAAACAAACTAGTCCCAAAGAGGACCACACCAAGACACATCATAATTTAAATGCCAAAGGTTAAAGATAAAGAGAGAATCTTGAAAGCAGCAAGAGAAAAGCAAAGAGTTTCCTACAAGGGGGTGCCTATAGGACTATAGGCTGATTTCTCAAAAGGAACTTTGCAGGCAAGAAGGGACTGGCAAAATGTATTCAAGGTGATGAAAAGCAAGGACTTACAACCAAGATTACTCTATCCAGCAAAGCTATCATTTAGAATGAAAGGGCAGATAAAGTGCTTCCCAGACAAGTTAAAACTAAAGGAGCTCATCACCACCATGCTCTTATTAGATGAAATATCAAAGGGACTTACTTAAGAAAAGGGTCAAAATTATGAACGTTAAAATGACACAAACTCACAACTGTTAACAGCTGAATCTAAAAAGTAAAAACAAAATCCAACTAAGCAAACCAGAATAGGAACAGAATCAAAGATATGGGGATTATTTGGAGGGTTATTAGCTGGGAGTGGGGAGGGGGATAAATGGGGAAATGGTGGAAGGATTAAGAAGAATACTTGTTTGGTACAAAATAGACAGGGGGAAGTTAAGAACAATATGGAAAAGGGTGAAGACAATGAACTTATATGTATGACACATGGACATGAACTAAGGGGGTGGGATTGCTGGAGGGAAAGGGGTACTGGGCAGAGGGGAGCAAAGGGAAAAAATTGGGACCACTGGAACAACATAATCAATAAAATATACTTAAAAATAATTTTAAAAGAAAAAAAGAGTAGTTATAAATAAATGTTTCGGGACTTCCAGCCAAGATGGAGGTGTAGGTAGACAGACACGCTGCGTCTCCCTCCACAACTGAGAAGCAATACAACTACCTCAAAACTGTAGACAACCAGAAGTTCCAGAAATCCGAGCTGCATGGAAGTCCAACAAACAAAGATATAAAGAAGAAATACTCATTCAGACAGGCAGGAGGGGCAGAGCTGGGGTGGAGAGAATGTGGTGTGTTGGCAGCAGTGACAGCAGCTGTGACTGGCCGACAGAAAGCACAGTCACACATTAAGAAAAAAGTAGGGAGGGACATCTGGGGAACGGTCTGAGCCCCAGACAAGGCTGCACAGCTCACAGTTCTGGTTCCAGGGAAAACAAAGCCTCATTGCTTCTGACTGTGCAAAGCAGTGGGGGGTGGGGTGGCAGAAGAAACTGCTGGTCTCTCAGCAGACTCCATTTCTTTAGAAGGCCTCCATGGTCCTAGAATATCCACAAACCTACCCACTCTGGGAACCACAACCAGAGCAACAGCTAGAAGGGTGCCAGTCCCATACAGGAAGTAGGGCAAGTGCCTGGAAAAGGGGCAAGTGCTGAGCAAGTGGCATTGTTACCACGCAGACACCTCCCCCACGTACACCACAATGCGGTGAAACAAGTCGCCTGTCACTGACAAATACCTAAAGCTCCACTTCTTACAATGTGACAGGTGCAACAGCTCCACCTAAAACACAGAAGCAAACACAGGAAGATGTGAATTGAGAACACAGAGGTATCGCCCAAAAGAGGGAGCAGATCAAGGTTCTAGCGGGAGAACTAAGTGATGAGGAGATCGCCAACCTAACTGACGCAGAGATGAAAACACTGGTGATAAAGGTGCTCACATTGAGCATTGGCCTGCGGACCAAGTGTCGCTGGTTTGAGTCCCATTCAGGGCACATGACTAGGTTGCATGCCAGATCCCCAGCTGGGGATGCGTGAGAGGCAACCGCACATTGATGTTTCTCTCCCTCTCTTTCTCCTTTCCCCTCTCTCTCAAACAGATAAATAAAATAAATAAAGTCACCCTTGTGAAAAATTAATTAATTAATTAATATTATAAAAAATAAATAAAGTTCTAAAAAAGAAAAGGTGCTCACAGACTTGACAAATACGCTTGACTATTGCAAATGCAGAAGGAAAGAAGTGAGGACTAGGCTAAGTGAAATGAATTAAAATATGCATGAAATCAATGGTGAAGGGAAGGAAACCAGGGTTCAAAGCAACAATCTGGAACATAAGGAAGAAATAAATAGTCAACCAGTACAGAATGAAGAAACAATTTTTGAAAATGAGGAGGGGCTTAGGAACCTCTGGGACAACTTCAAACGTGCCAACATCCAAATCATAGGAGGGCCAGCAGCAGAAGAGGAAGAGCAAGAAATTGGAAACTTATGTGAAAAAAATAATGAAGGAAAACTTTCCTCATTTGGTGAAGGAAATGGACATACAAGTCCAGGAAGCATACAGAGTCCCAAGCAAGCTAGGCCCAAAGAGGACCACACCAAGACGCATCATAATTAAAATGTCAAAGGTTAAAGATAAAGAGAGAATCTTAAAAGCAGCAAGAGAAAAGGACATAGTTACCTACAAAGGGGTCCCTATACACTATCAGGTGTTTTCTCCAAAGAAACTTTGTGAGCAATAATGGACTGGCAAGAAGTATCCAAAGTGATGAAAAGCAAGGACCTACAACCAAGATTATCCAGCAAAGCTGTCATTTAGAATGGAAGGGCAGATACAGTACTTTCCAGACAAGGTAAAGCTAAAGGAGTTCATCATCATCAAGCCATTATTATAGTAAATGTCAAAGAGACTTATTTAAGAAAAAGAAGAAGATCAAAACTATGAACATTAAAATGGCAACAAACTCACAACTATCAACAACAGGATCTGAGAAATAAGAACAAAAACAAGCTAAGCAAACAACCAGAATAGGAACATAATCGAAGATATGGGAATCAGTTGGAGGGTTATCAGCTGGGAAGGGGGAGGGGAAGAAATGGGGAAATGGTGCCGGGATTAAGAAGCATAAATGGTTGGTACAAAATAGGCCAGGGGATGTTAAGAGTCGTATAGGAAAGGCAATAGACAAAGAACATACAAGCATGACCCATGGACATGAACTAAGAGGGTTGGGACTGCTGGAGGGAAGGGGGGTACTGGGCAGAGGGGAGCAAAGGGAAAAGAAATGGGGACAACTGTAACAGCCTCATTAACGAGATGTAATTTTTTTTTTTAATTGTGAATCATGATTTTGGTATCATGTTTAAGAAAACTGTTAAACCCAAGTTTTGAAGATTTTATTTTATTCTAAAAGTTATATATTGAGTTAATTTTTGTTTAAAGTATAAGATATTAAGGTCAAGATTCATTAATTTATGTATGGAGTTCCAATTTCTGAACATCATTCGTAGAAATGAGTATCCTTTCTTCATTAAACTACTTTTCCACCTTTGTCAAAAGTTGTTGGCTATACTTGTTTGAGACATATTCTAAACTTTCCACTATGGTTGATTGAGCTAGGTTTTTGTTCCTATGCCAATATACACGATCTTGACAGTGAGTCTCATATCTATAACTATTAACTGTAAGTGTTAATGTAACTATATAATAAGTCCTAAAACCAGGTGGTACAAAAGAAGAGCTGTTGTGCACGGGCTGATCTATAGTGCAAGACTATTTTTAGTGATCCTCTGGTGCCATTGATGCCACCCTTCAGGCGTGTTGGTTTCAGAACTGGTTGATTAAAGCTCTGCTGCAGTCTGAAAGTGGTCATCTGTGTGTTGGGCCTGGAGACTCTTTGGAGCATCTCCAGTGCGGGTCAAACTTAGCTGGCACTTTGGCAGGCTTCGACCACTTTGTACAAGTTAAAAGGTGATCTGTGTTTGCTTGCTACTCGTGTTGGACTTGGAGGTACTTGGAAGAGGCTATACACTAAAAGCTGAGGCCAGCTGCCACTTTCCCTAGTCTTGTGGTTGCTTAGTTCAAGCTGTTAAAGGACAAGACCGGTTGCCACTTATGCCAAGCTTGGGGCCACTTGGTGGGATTCACAATGCAAATCAAGCTTGGTCGCTGCTTGTGCTGGGCTTGAGGTCACTTGGCTGGAGCTACAATGTACATCGAGGCTGACTACTATTTGTGTGGAAGTTTTGTGGAACTTTGCTATTTGTGTGGGGGGTTTGTGGAACTTTGAGAGATTCTTTAGCATGAGTTGAGGGCAGCCACTCTTTGTCTGTGGCTTTTGGACTTCTCAGAGAGTCTGAAATGTGAGCCAAATGCAGCTGCCACTTGTGTGAGGTTTGCCGACCTTCAAGAGAGTCTGAGGCACTAGCTGATGGCAGCCACCAGTTATGCCAAACTTCAGAGCCACTTGGGAGATGCTACAAAGTAATCTTCAGTTGGTTGCCACTTAGGCTAGGTTTGGAAGTTCTTGGGAGAAGCTGCAGCGTGAACCGAGACGGGCTGGCATTTGTGCCAGGCTTGAGAGTCTTCAGTGGACACTACCATGCGAGAAGACTCCAGCTGCCAGTCGTGATGTGCTCAGATATGCTTGGTTAGAACTATACTCCAGGCCACGACTGGCTGCCTCTTACAACAAGCTGTGAGCTACTTGATGGGATTTACAATACAGGTTAAAACTGGTAGTTGGCTGTTCTGGGCTTTGGGACACTTGGCAGGAGCTAAAATACCTGCAATGGCTACTGCTTGTGTGGCATTTGTGGATCTTTGAGAGACTGTAGCATGAGCCCAGGGTAGCTATCATCTGTGCGAGGTTTGCAAACTTCTGAGAAAGTCTGCAGTGCAAACTGTAGGCAGCCACCACTTGTGTGAGGTTTGTAAATTTGGGAGAAAGTCCGCCTCATGGGCTAGGCAGGTTGCTTGTTTGGAGAAGTTGCCATGAAATGTTTGGCCAGGGGAGCAAGGAGGGTGGTGCAGAATCACAGGGAGTCGCCAGGGCAGGGAGAAGTGTTAACCAGGTTAGTGGAGAGAACACGTTTGGTACCCACCTGTGCAGGGCCAGCTGAGTGGCAAGAGAATTCAACCAAGTAACAATGACACATGCCAGAACTTCCTTCCTCGGAGATTTGCCCCAACCCCTGCCTTTTAAGTCCTCCCCTTGACATTCAATTAAGGTCTACCTCCTATGTTCCTGGCACTTTCTGAGCTGCACTGGAACTTAGAAGGAGTGAGTTTGTGCTTGGATCCTTTAAGAGCAGCGTATCTATCTCCCACAGCTTTTGTCTCTCAAATGCAATCTCTGCTGGTTTTCACAGACAGATATTATGGGGATTCCTCTTCATGTCACTGGTTACCTGGACTGGCGAGCTGGGTGTGGGCCTGGGATCCCCCACTTCTCAGTGTGGGTGGGGGATTCACTATTGAGCTTCCTCTCCTGTTTTATAATCACCACCCTGTGGGTGTGGACCTGCAGGGTCCACATATTTGCCTCTACTACCAGTTTCAACATGGCTTCTTCTTAATATTCTTAGTTACAGGAGTTCTGTTCAGCTCCTCTTCAAGTAGCTCTCAATGTCTGTTTTTCCATAATTTAGTTGCAATTTCAATGTGCTTATTGGAAGAGGTGAGCTCATAGTATACCTACTCTGCCGTCTTGTCCAAAATCAGGCTTATTCTTCTTAGTTTGCATGGAATTCTTTTTTCTACTATTTTATTTTTTACATATCTACATCATTATTTATGAAGTAAATTTCTCATAGAATATAGATGGGATGATTTTGGTTGGTATTAATTTGACAGTCTCTGTTAGATGGGCCATTTATATTAAATACAACTATTTATAACTTAAGATTTAATTATGCCACTTTACTATTACCTTTCTTTTAGTTGGCTCCTTTTTTGTTCTGTTAAATCTCCTCTGCTTACCTGTGTGTTAGTTGAATTTTTAAAATATTTTCGTTTGAGATTGGCTCAAGAGAAATTAGCCATCTGAATACTACACCAAAAATATTCTAGAAATCGAACAGATTTTTAGGGACCTGGAAGACTGTAATAAAAGATCTAATGTTTTTGCACTTGGCTTATTTCTTCAAAGGGAGAGTAATGGAGAGTATCTGGGAAAGCATTCAAAAAATATTGTTTGAAAATTCTCCAAATTTGTTAAAAGACTGAAGTCTACGGACTAAAGAAGTTTAGGGAAATCCAAACAAGATAAACTGAATAAATCTCTGATAAGTTACATCATAGGCAAAATTTTAAAAATTGAGGAGTGATGTCACCAAGATGGCAGAATAGCAGATCACCAGCCCGCATCCCCCAAAGAAACAAATATTTCTCAGCCATCCATAGACCAAAATGACTTTGTGGTAGCTTTAAAATCTATGCAGAAGGTTGTGAAATCCCAGCGGAACCCAAGACTAAGGATGACTGCTTTCTGAAGGGAAAAACACACAGCAATGGTAGGCCGAACCATGGACTCTGCTATGGACAGAAAGAAGTCCTACCCTTCTCTTAACTCAGGTGTAGTTTTTCCCTTATGCGATCCCTTTGCCAACCAGGAGGAGCCGTGACCATCTGTACCATCGGTAATAGGCTTGAGAATCGTGGACCCAACTATGTTCATTAAAGCAGTTCATAACTTGAGTGTAATAGCACTATCTCAGAATCACAAGTCAATACTGCATGCACAGTGGACCACCCAAGAGACCCAGTAGAAATCACAACTATAGGTGTTCCCATAACAGGGATGTAGACCTCAGACAGGGTTGTACATGAAGCAATCCTGTGAACAGGCTTCAGTCCTCTGGGACAGCAATTATGGAGGCAATCACTTCAGTTTTGAGCAAGAGAGGTGTTCGCCAGCTACAATCATTCTGCGCAGACTGGATGATGTTTCAGTTCTTTCAAAGTTACATCAGCATAAGGCTCCCTGGATCTCAAACATCAGGCAACCATAATGGCCCAAGAATATTAATAAAGCTCCTGTAATCAATACTAAAATAAAATGGAGACCCATGAACTGCTTCAATAATAAAACAATACTTATAAAGGAGCTCAGTGAGCAGCAAAAGAACACAGGTAGATAACTAAAACTCAGGAAAACAAGATACACAAAATGAGAAATTTTCAAAAGAAACAGAAAATGTAAGATAGAATCAAAAATAAATCCTGGAGGGGAGCTGAACTAAAAATATACAATAGAGACGCACCTTGAGCATCTGTCTCACCGAGGAGGGGTGTCAATAGAGGGGCCTGAAGCTAGAGCCCCAACTCCCCACCTCACAGCTCATCCCACACCCCTCCACCCTAGGAGTGCAGGACCCTGAGGAGCTTCATGTCCATGAACAAAATTTTAACAGGTTTGCAGGTCGTGCCAGTTTATCTCTTAAAAAAGATGTGGGAGAGACAAGAGAAAGATGGTGGCAGAGTAAATAGCAGTGTGGTCTGCCTGCTCCCATCGCGGAAGGACTTGGAGTATACACATGGAGCAGAGAGTGAGTGAGAGCAGCTTTCAGAGAGGGCGAACAGGGATGGGAGTGTGGGAACAGCGTGGGAGAGGCCAGTAACCATGGCCTGCACTCTCCAAGCAGAGTCACTGGGCTTCGTAGCCCAGCACCTCTGATGTACCAAAAGGGGCAGCTGCTGACCGGCTCATTAGCCGGGAGCTGCTTGGAAACTGCACTACCACCGTAGGCGTCCTGACCAGCGACATCCGGGAATGGAGTCAGCCAGAAGGTTTGGTGAAACAGTCGGAGGCACAGGAACACAGAGGCCAGCCCTGACTGCAAGGAACTGTGTGGATTAAGACTTGGTAGGGACCCCCGGGGCGGGCAGCCCTGCGCCCATGGGCGCATGCGCACAGAGGCTCTGCCAGACACAAATGCAGAACTGAGCTACAGAGAGGGATGCACATGGGGGAAACCTGAGGGACAACCTGGGATTTGGTAGGGACCATGGTCTGGCAGCCCTGTACCCACGAGCATGCACACACAAAGGTTCTGCCAGACAAAAACACAGACAGACCAGTGCTGCACTTTGGAAGCCACACAGAGACTTTTTTGGAAAAGGAGAGGAAAAAAGGCCCAAGACTGGGCAAGGACTATGGGCATGCACACCAGCTCATCGGCAGAGTAGAGTTGCTAAACAAAAATGAAGAGCACTACAGGGTACCACAGAACCAGTGGAGGGGGAGACCCCAACTCAGTGCAGGTCATAGCAGAGAGCTGTGGCAGACTCACGAGCGAGAGAATAGCAGCCCTAGAATTTAGCTATATCTCCTCACAGACAGAGAGCCGGAAAGGAAGATATGAAACCCATGGAACTCTGACCAGGGCCAGATCCAGAAAGAGATGAAAGCAGTAAAAACCAGATATTACTGGGGAAAATTCCACCATGGTATTTTTCATGAGTTATTTTTTGTCCTCTCAGTTTATGCATTTTAAGTCACTATATCAGTTGTTATATTATAGTTTATTCCAAATATCATATGTTGCTCCCCCCTTGTATTACCCCACCTTAACCTCCGATCTCCTCTTCTTACTTTGGTCTTAAATTCTATCTTCTCTCCTATTTCTCTCATTCTGTAAGCTTAAATATGAAAAAAAATATTTTCCTCTCTTAGCATGGTTTTCACTCCTCATTCTTAGTATATCATCTCAGATTCACTTCCCTCACCTTTGGGCATCTCTTAAACTTTTCTTTCTTTCTTTTTACCCTCTTAGTCCCATCCCACTTATATCAACCATAGCCCAAAGGTTGTACTGGGGGAAAGCTCTTTCTTTGGTCTGTTTCCTACCTTCTCTCCCTCTTATTCTTATTCTTCTTTATGGTTTTTGTTTGCCTTGTTCATGCTCCCTCTTGCACTAAATATATAACATATAACTTCTGTATAAACGTAATACTATACACTTCCACTCTCTCACTTCATTCTACCCTCTCTGTCCCTTTTTCAACATACAATGTAAATATTACTTACTGTCTCACATTGCCGTGTCCCTACTCACTACTATTATTACTCCTCCACTTTCCCTCTCAAAAGTCATCTTCCTTTCAGTTAGCCAACTCTTATCTGCTTTTCCTTTAGTATAATAGTCTTAATCTCTTTACATCTATGTTAATGCTACCTCATTTGCTGCTGCTACAGTGATTATGGGTGGGGGATCTTTTGAGGGCATGGGTTTCTTGCCAGGGTTGTTTGTTTGTGTTTTAACATCATCTCCACAAAAGAATTGAACATGTGGTGGGAAGAGTGACTCTCAACTAGTGAGAGGAAAGGTTCCCCAAAAGAGCAATAGAACAACCACAAACACTGAAATACCACCAGACAGCCTAAACACACAGCATAAAGGGAATTCCAAGAGCATCAAGCTCAGGAGATCAAAGAGACTGCAACACTGAATCCCCCAGGTCTCCTATTACAGAAGGTCATACCATGAAGGCAGGAAGTCAAAGCAGACAAATCTAAGAAATAAAAACAAACAAGAAGAGGCACCTAAAATGGGGAGACAAAGAAACAAACCCCCAATGGGAACAAATAAAGGAGGAATAGCCAGAAAAAGAGCTAGATGAAACAGAGGCGAGCAAACTATCAGACATGGAATTCAAAAGAATGGTTATAAGGAAGCTCAATAAACTTGACAAACTCAGAGAAAACTACAACGAACTCCAAGGGAATTGCAGAAAAACTCCAGGGAAACTATAAAGAACTCCAGGGAAGCTATAAGGAACTTACTGAGAACTACGCCAGCATTAAAAAGGACATAGAAACTAGTTATAAGAGCCAGGAGGAAATGAAGAATACAAGTTATGAACTGAAGAACACAGTAGAAGGAATCAAAAGCAGGCTAGAGGAAGTAGAGGATTGGATCAGTGAGCTGGAGGACAAGGTAGAAAAAAATTCCCAGACAGTGCAACGGCAACAACAACAACAACAACAACAAAACACTGAAAAAGAATGAAGAAGGTATAAGAGAGCTTCAGGACAACATGAAACATAACACTATCCATATCATAGGGATACCAGAGGGAGAAGAAGGGGAGCAAGGGATAGAAAGCGTGTTTAAAAAGGGAATGACAGAAAACTTCCCTGACTTGAGGAGAGGAAGACATCATGCAAGTCCAAGAAGCACAGATGGTCCGAATGAAGATTAACCCAAAGAGGCTCATGCCAAGACTCATCGTAATTAAAATGGCAACATTCAAAGGCAAAGAGAGAATCCTAAAGGCAGCAAGAGAGAAACAGTCAATAACACACAAAGGAGCTCCAATAAGACTATCAGTGGAATTCTCAACAGAAACACTACAAGCCAGAAAGGGATGGCAAAACATATTTCAAGCAATGAAAAAAAAGGCCTACAACCAAGACTGCTCTACCCAGCGAGGCTCTCAGTCAAGATGGAAGGTCAAATAAGGAGTTTCCCAGGCAAAAGAAAACTAAAAGAATAAACTTCCACCAAACTGGCATTGCAAGAGATGCTAAAGAGACTGCTTTAAGAAGGTGAAGAAAAAGAGAAAGAGAGAAGAAGAAAGGTACAAAGGGGGGGGAGCACAATGAATAAGTAACTATCTATAATAACCTTAAAAGTAAATAGATTAAATGTTCCAATAAAAAGGCATAGGGTAGCTGAGTGGATAAGAAAACATGACCCACATATATACTGTCTACAAGAGACCCACCTCAGAACAAAAGATCTACACAGACTAAAAATGAAGGGATGGAAAAAAGTATTTCAAGAAAACAGACATAAAAAAAAAAGCGGGGATAGCAATACTTATATCAGACAAAATAGATTTCACAACAAAGGCCATAAAGAGAGACAGAGAAGGACATTTCATAATACTTAAAGGAACAACACATCAAGGAGATATAACCCTGGTAAACATATATGCACCAACATAGGACCACCCAAATATATAAAGAAAATCTTGCAAGACTATGAGGAGAGTATCAACAGCAACACAGTCATAGTAGAGAATTTTAACACCTTGTTATCACCAGTGGACAGATCTTCAAGCAAAGAAGCACCAAGGATATTGAGGCATTGAACAACACTCTAGGTCAAATGAACTTAGTTGATATATATAGAGCCTTTCACACCAGAGAAGCAAAATATAATTCTTGTCAAGTGCACATGGAACATTTTCAAAGAGAGACCACATGGTAGGACACAAAACAAGCCTCAACAAATTCAAGAAAATTGAAATTATATCAAGCATCTTCTCAGATCACAATGGCTTAAAATTGGAAATCAACCTCAAGGGAAAAACTCAAAAACACTTAAACACGTGGCGAATGAATAACATGATATTAAGTAATGAATGGGTTAACAATGACATCAAGGAAGAAATCAAGAAGTTTCTGGAAACAAATGATGATGAATACACAACAGCCCCAAACCTATGGGACACAGCAAAATCAGTCCTGAGAGGGAAGTTCATAGCAATACAGGCTTACCGAAAAAGGACAGAGGAATCCCCAATAAAAAATCTAACCCTACACCTACAAGAACTAGAGGAACAACAACAAACAAAGCCCAGAGTGAGAAGAAGGAAGAAAAACATCAAGACCAGAGCAGAATTAAATGACATAAAGACTCAACAAACAATTCAAAACATCAATAAAACCAGGAGCTGGTTCTTTGAAAAGACAAACAAAATTGACAAACCTTTAACCAGGCTCATCAAGAAGAAAAGAGAGAGAACCCAAATGAACAAAATCAAAACTGAAAGAGGAAAAATCACAACTGATACCACAGAAATACAAAAGATTATAAGAAATTAGTACAAACAACTATGTGAAAAGAGATAGGAATGATATGAAACCTGGATGAAATGGACAAATGTCCGGAAACATATCATCTTCCAAAACTGAATCAAGAAGAAACAGGAAGCCTAAGTAGACCAATAACCAAGTGTGAAATTGAAGCAGTAATCCAAAAACTCCCGGCACACAAAAGCCTTGGACTGGATGGCTTTACAGGTAAGTTTTACAACACATTCAGGGGAGAACTAACTCCTATCCTTCTCAAACTACTCCCAAAAATCCAAGAAGAGGGAAGACTCCCAAAATCTTTCTATGAAGCCAGTACTACCCCAATTCCAAAACCAGGTCAAGACACAACAAAGGAAGAAAACTACAGGCCAATATCGCTGATGTACATCGATGCTAAAATCCTCAACAAAATATTGACAAACCGGATCCAGCAGCACATTAAAAAGGTCGTCCACCACGAGCAAGTGGGATTCATCCCAGGCATACAAGGATAGTTTAATATTCACAAATCAATAAACATAATGCACCACATAAACAAAACGAAAGACAAAAAAAAAAAATCACATGATCATATCCATAGATGCTGACAAAGCATTTGATAAAGTAAAACACCCATTTTGATGAAGACACTCAGAAAAATGGGAATTGAGGGAGCATACCTCGACATAAATAAAGGCAGTATACGAGAAACCTGAAGCCAACATCGTATTCAATGGGCAAAAACTGAAACATTCCCCCTAAGATCAGGAACAAGACAAGGATGTCCACTTTCTCCTCTCTTATTCAACATAGTTTTGGAAGTCCAAGTTACAGCAATCAGAGAAGAAAAATAAATAAAAGGCATCCAAACTGGAAAAGAGGAAGTAAAGCTATCATTATTTGCAGATGACATGATAGTGTACATAGAAAGCCTTATAGATTCCACCAAAAAACTACTCTGCCTAATAAGTGAATTTGGCAAAATAGCAGGGTACAAAGTCAATATTCAGAAATCAAAGGCATTTCTGTACACCAACAATAAAATGTTAGAAATAGAAACTAGAAAAAAACCCATTTGCTATAGCAACAAGGAAAATAAAGTACTTAGGAATAAACTTAACCAAGAAGGTAAAAGACCTGTACTCGGGAAACTACAGAACACTGAAGAAAGAAATTAAGGAAGATACTGATAAATGGAAGCATATACCATGTTCACGGATGGGAAGAATCAACATCATTAAAATGTCCATACTACCCAAAGCAATTTATAGATTTAACACAATCCCTATTAAAATATCAACGACATATTTCACACACCTAGAATAACTACTTCTAAAATTTATAGGGAACCAAAAAGGACCACGAATAGTTGCAGCAATCTTGAGGAAGAAGAACACAGTAGGAGGACTCACAATGCCTGATATCAAACTGTACTACAAAGCCACGGTGATCACGACAGTCTGGTACTGGCATAAGAACAGAAATATAAATCAGTGGCACATAGAGAGCCCAGAAATAAACCCACGTCTCTATGGTCAACTAATATTTGACATATGGGGAAGAAACATAAAATGGAGTGAAAAGAGCCTCTCCAACAAATGGTGCTGGGAGAACTGGACAGGGACATACAAAAAAATGAAACTAGACCACCAACTTACACCACACACGAGAAAAAACTCAGGATGGATCAAAGACTTAAATGTAAGCCGTGACACCATAAAAGTCCTAGAGGAAAACATAGGCAGGGAAATCTCAGATACTCAATGTAGCAACATTTTCACCAACATATTTCCTAGAGCAAAGAGGAAACAAATGGGAGCACATCAAACTAAAGAGTTTCTGCTCGGCAAAAGAAAACATCAGCAAGATGAAAAGTGAACCAACCATATGGGAAAACATACTTGCCAATGTTACCTCAGACAAGGGTTTGATCTCCAAAATATATAAAGAACTTATAAGGGTTGGTGAAATATGGGGTGGTCTTCGGGCTTCACTTTAAAACTGGATTCTCTTTTCTATCCTAATGGCTTGGACATAAAGGGCCCAGAGGTGTGTGTGTGGGGGGGGGGACTAAAATACTCCCCTCAGCCCAAAATTAGTACAGTGGACAAAAGGGCTTCGGACAGGTGTGATGTGTCTTGCACACCCTCTGTGAAAAAAGCCTTTTTCTTTTTCCTAAAGTGGCACATGGAAAAATTGTCTTCGGTAAAGATTTATTTCATTTACTTACAGCACATGGGCATGAGGACTAAGGGAGTAGGAGGTGAGCAGATTGGAAAGGTGCCTGGCAAGCACACAGTAGGTCTGCAATAAATATTAGCCAAGCAGGATTTCTTGGGCTGTATCCTGAGCCCCATTCTCTCTCCTCCCTACACCCTTCCTCTCACTTCTATTCTCTCCCAGAACTTTGACTTCTTCTGTAATGATTCCCAAATGTATTTGCAGCATGGAACTCTTTCCTGAGTTTCACATTCCTGTAGCCATATGTCCCTTGTTAATAATAAATATAAAGTTTATGAATAAACCATGTTGATTGCTAATAAGCCCTCTTCCCTTAGAAGCAGCACTTACAAGAATGTTCTTGACTTTTTATTTGAGCCAGTCCAAGTTTATTTATTTGAACAGTCCACTTCAACACAGGTGTCCAGCTCTAGTTGTAAACTGGGAGAGGAACATGAAAGGTTGGGGAAGGTAATTAACAGTGTGTGTAGGACTGCCTCTGAATTTCTGCTTGTTATCCAAAGCAGGTGTATATTCAAAGATAGCTCTACCCTTCAACCCTTATCACCTTCCTACCACCAAGTCATGAACACTGGGATTGTTGAGAGTGTGGTCAAACATGTGATCTCAAGGACCCTGACAACAGGCTACAAATGCTCCAGAACAGGAGACATATTCTGGTGATAAATAGCTACCTGGCACTTTGTTAAGGCTCCACATGCCTTAACCCACTTAAACATCATTATCAACTCCAAGGTGAGTGCTGACAATAGTCACATTTTCAGGTGGGTTCACGCTGGAATAGTAAAAGTTGCTCAAGATTACACAGCTAGAAAGTAGAGGAACAAGAATATGAACACGTACTGTCATACTCCAGAGCCTCACTCTGTTCATCAAGGTTCCTTAACCCCAGCACGAGTGACATTTGGAGCCAGATACCTGTGCTGTGGAGGACCTCCTGTACACTGTAGGATGTTTAGCAACACCACTGGCCTCTACCCACTAAATGTCAAAAGAAAACCCCAAGTGGTGACAATCAAAAATGTCTCCAACATTGCCCAATGCCTCCTAGGGAGTAAAATTACCTCCCATTGAGAATCCCTGCTATAGATGGGAGTGGGCTAGTTTAGAGATTAAATAAGTTGCCGATCAATGATAACTAGTAAAGAGTCCAACCTGTATTCAAACCTAGCATGACTTGATGCCATATATTATGGCATATTAATCAATATGGCAGAAAAAACAAGAGCCTCCTCCACCACCACCCCCCAAAAAAAGAAAGAAAGGAGGAATGAAAGAAAATAAATAAGATGATTCTTTTCAAATGATTTGCTTTTGTTTAAAGCAAAAGAAAGAGAACAGAAGTAGTCCCTAAAGACTGTTAAAGAAACAGACTGTCAAAGATTGTTTTAAGAAAAAGAGTCTCTAATGTACTTAAACTTAACTAAGAGTACGCAGGAACATTCTATGAAGCAGTGTTTCCCAGACTCAGCTGTGTATTATAACGTCCCAGGGAGCTTTAAAAATACTGATATGAGTCCCAGCCCCAGGAGATTCTCATTTAATTGGTCTAGGATGTGGCCAGTGTTTAGGGATTTTTAAAGCTCTCCATGTGTTGCCCGCATGAATCCAAAGCTAAGAACCACTGCTATAAACAATTAAACTAACCTTATCAATTATGCATATTAAATTGATTATATTTCTTTAGCTTAATAGAAAACCAAATGGTTACTTAATAAACTGACTATGTACACTATTCTCAACATCCATTGAGCTACTGATCATCAAATTTGTAGACATCCATAGCATTCTATAGCCAGAAGGGAAGTATTCTCTAGTTCCTAACCTTTGGGCCATCTAGCCTCCCATCATTATTTGCAATAGAAAATGAGCAAAAAAACTTGGAAAGGATATTTGTTATTTCATAATTTTTACAACATCGTAAAAACAAATTTTAGTTATTGGATAAAATCTGGTTTAGAATGGTTTTGAGGCTCTAAACATTCTTTTTATTATTCCAATATGTTTGACTGAGTGGTTTTTTCTAAAAGTTAACCTTGTCTCTACTATCATGAATAATCTAGAACTCAGTAGATGCATCAGTTTCTAATATGTGATTTATTCAGATGACAATAGGGCCTTATAGGTTTTCATTAAGATAGTCTTCAAACTATGGAAATGATAACCATTTTTCTCAGCGAGCTTTCTGTCACAAAGACCAGGGAATCTTGTCTAATATGAACATAACCCTGCTGTTCACTCCAAGTATACTTCTTTTCCTTCCCTGGGCAATCTACACCTGCACATAAGCAATAAAACAGTGTGTGCGTTCTGATCATTTCTCCAATACCGATGACCTTTTCTAATCACACTGGACAAAAACTTGTCTAGCAATTTGCATTGATTCTTAGAAGACGGTCATTTCTCAAACACGCATCTAAATGTAGGTCATTTCTCACATACTGATCCATGGAATCTGCAAGGTTCTTCAGAATTAAACAAAAGAAACCAAAAATTATGTCCCGTTACAAGTTATCTTTCAATCACTACTCTGAAGATTAAGGGGTGGGTTTGCTTATTCTGTTTTGTGGTTTTTGCCCATTTTGTTGGGGCTTTTTTGGAGTAAGAAGAAGGCTGGGAAGTATAAAAACCTTTCCCCAGCCCTGTAAGTTTATAAATACCTTTCAAGAGTTGGATGGAGCTCAATAAGCTATGGTAGAAATGCTCTTCAAAAGAGTCTATACTTCCGTAATGGCTACCATTACATTGGAGCCTTACTTTAGACACCAGAACTCAAAATAGCACTGACTCTGGGTAGCAGCAATATCTGAATTTATCTAACACCTAGATTCCCAGAGAGTTATGTGTAACTTAATTACATTTAATTCTGTTTTACTTATACAAACGGTCCACTATATCCTGCAGTTAACTCTTTCATTTAAAACAGATGAGGGCAGAGAGCACAAATGCTTACTTCTTTTGAGTCTCCATTGCATCTAGTAACCTGGTTTATGTTTAAAATATGCTTTTGTGTTCAAAATACGTGCTATTTCTTGGTTGTCAGAGGTAAATGATTCTTGCATCACAAATGATTATTCTCTAATTTCTGCTTTTCCTTGTTCCATTGCTCCTTCTAAACTAGAGAGAAATTTAGACCAGGATAAAGCCTATGAATGGAAAGGATGAAGTGACAAGGAAAAAGAATGGTGCAGATGTGAGCGTGGGTTTTTTGATGACTGTTGATTACTTGACTCTGGCTTTCAGTTTCCATCGATTGGTTGGGGTCGACTGGATTGACTACCATTATGCTTTGTTTCTGAGAGTGAGCATTTTATTTTCCGTGCAGCAGCATGCCCCTCGTGCATAGGTCATTTCCCTGAGACCTCAAGTATCCAGGAAACAGTCAAGAGCTAGGAAATAAGTCTGAACACTTCTGAGCATCCAAAATAGATATGGCCATTTCCCCACTGTCCAAAACCTTACATAAAGTGGTAAGCCCTTTAGAGCTCCCTGCACGTAATTCTCGTAAACTGAACTGTGTGAGTTTCTAACGAGGCATGTTAGAAGCAGCACATTTGTTAGGAGGTTCGCAAGAATAAGGCTGCCAAAGCCTGAGACACTGGCAACCACGAAATGGCACCTGAGAGACAGCAAGAGAGAAAAAGACCAAACAACAGCAACAAGATAGAAAACCTGACAAAACAAGAATCAAGGAATCAAAACTCAGATATCTGATCATGCCTTGTAGAGGCAAATAACCCTATAGTTGGACTGCATGTAAGGGCAACATTGTATTCTAATGGGGAGAGATTGAGTCATGGTGACAAAACTGAGAAAGCCAAGAGTAAGATACACCCAGGAAACTGTTGGAGGGGGCAGAAAAGTATGCAATATGCTTTAGATCTATAGCCAACATCGTTTTGCAGTTGTTTTTGTGTTTAAGTGAGCGAAGATCATGGGGGGAAATGATATCTTAATTCTTAACCAGTTAACAGTTTTTAACAAAAAACCCATTCTTATTTAAATGATTTAAATAAGTCATTTAAATATGCCACATCCTCCGTAACATGCTGGATACATTAGGCATTACTGTATTTCGAGCAAAGCATGAAAATCTCTTTAGAAGTGTCGTGTTCTACGAAGTGTCACCATTACAGCAATGGAAGGAGAGACAGAGAGAGAAAGAGATACAGAGAGACAGAGATTCCAAGTTCTGTCAGGGTTATTACAGTTCCATCTTCCTTGCGTTTCTTTTCCAGCCACATGTGCTTTCCATTTTGACATAGTTACTAACACAATATTTAATTCATTCTGCTTTTATTTTATTTACTATCCACCAGACTTATCTTTCCATGTACCTCCATAATAGTCACAATTTTCGTTTTGATGGCTGCCATGTTCCTAAATTGCTTCCAACTTCACTAATTATCCATAAGAACTAGTGTAATAAATAAACATCTATACATATATAGCTATTATGTGCTTTTGTAGTTCTGAATTACAAATGTACCTAAGGTAGAGTAAGAAACGTACCTGAAGAGTGACCAGCTTTACAAGACTGTGGTAAAAATAAGGTCAAAACACTAATCAAAGCCCTCCTCCTAAGATTAGCAGTAATCTAACCCCTGGAGATCTGTTCTCCCACTGCTCTGCATTGCCCAAGATCCTGGGGATTCATTCAAATTCTTCACTGAGAGAAAACTAGGTACTTACCACCATCTGGCGGACACTTCGTGACACTGCTTCAGTTAGTCCTGTACCGTGGCCCCGACGACCCCATGCACCTCATGGGCAACATGCACGGCTCTTATACTGGGAACACTCCTTGCCCACCTGTGAAGGGGGCCCGGTGGGCATTAGCATTCCTCTACTAACAGAAGAACACAGAGAAGCTCTGAGAAGTGGTTCCCTGACCAAGGCGTCACAACCAGTAAGGGACAAAGGCAAATGTTTCATCCCCTAAAACAAACCGTTGTCCATTTCATCACATGAACTCATCATGCCAAGCAAAATCTGAAAATATTGGTGGGGGGGCACTATTCACCTGATTTTTTAACTGTGAGGGACACACTGTACCATATATATAGGTCTGCTTCTGTATCATAACTTTTAAAATATCTTGTGAAAACAGAAAACATACCATATGTGAAATGATGCTCTAAAACACCCTTACACATTATTGGGCTCAAATAATTTTAGTCAGTTGAAATTAACAGTGTTATTCTTTTCCTTTTCATTGAATATATTGGGGTGACACTGGTTAACAAAATTATACAGGTCTCAGGCGCACGGTTCTACAGCACATCATCTGTACACTGTATTGTGTGTTCACCACCCCAAGTCAAGTCTCCTTCCATCACCAGGTACCCTCTTTGCCTTCCTCCACCTCCCTAGACCTTCTCCCCCTTGGAAATCACACTGTTGTTGGTGTCCATGAGGTTTTTTCCTCTCTCCTATTTGCTCAGTCCCTCTACCCAGCCACCCAACCACCCCCAGACAGCTGTCATCCTGCTCTCCATCTATGAGTCTGTCTCTATTTTGCTTGTTAGTTCAGTTTGTTCATTACATTCCACATAAGAGTGAAATCGTATGGTAATACTTAGAGATTAACATAAAAAACAACGTGAAAGAATCGAGTTGGAAATGCAGTCTCCAAACAACACATTATGGAACTTCAGATGTGTAGTTACACTCATTTCCATGTGATGATATGTCACTGCAGCCTATGGCTGTGAGATGAATTCACTTCCTATTTGCTTTTGAAAGTGTTTCTCCAGCAATAACTCTGTATAGCTGTGCCCTCTGCTGGATGGAAATGGGTACCACTTTGTGGAGCTGTGCAGAGATGTGGTGTGTTATAATTCCATCTATTTAGGCAGAAATTTTCATTACTTGAAGTCTGAGTAATATTTCATAAATTAGTTGGCTCCATCCCACGCCATTCCTCACTCATCTTTATAAGTTACCGGTAAAGAATCTCATCTACTGAAGATTCAAAATACTGTTAACGATTAGGTCAGTACTGTTTATCTGCTGATACTGACTTGTTACTTCCAAAAAAAGTACTCATGAATTAATATAATAACATAAATACAGATTAATCTTTTTGGAGTCTCCCGTGGTTCAAGAAAATGCATCATGAAGCCTCTCATTAGAGTATTTAAGTTTGCAAATATCCAAAGAACCACAAGTATCATCCCATTTAATTTCATTGGGCCATTAAGCAAGTGTTCATTCCCAGGTGGTATGCTATGTTTCAAAGACACAGAACCAAATAAGGCATAGCCCCAGTTCTCAGGAGTTTTACCATGGAACAGAAGATGCTGAGAAGGAAATGGACAATTGTGGAGTAACACACGTCATGAACACTGGGCATAGCTCAGATGCCCCTTCATTGAAGGACTTGCTTCAGCCTCAGAAAGCCACCTCACCCAACACCATGCCCCCTTCCCGGGGCTCCTGTCCAGTGACTGCTGCCTATGAGAGAACAAAGGCCCTGACATCTCAGTCTAACTTGGACAACTGAGAAAGGCCATTTTAGCTCCTGAGATGCCTGCGGGTTCCACAGAGGCTGTTGTTAGGCCACATCCAAGTTCAACTCTTCTCTCTAGCCCAGTGCTTCTCAACTGGGGGTGATTTTGCAGCCCCCCTCCCCCAGCCGCATACTTGGCAATGTGGAAACAGTTCTGGTTGTCACAACTTGGGGAAGGAGAGTGGTGTGTGGGTGCTACTGACATCCAGAGGGTAGAGGACAGGGATGCTGCTAAACGTCCACAATTAGCAGCCCCACCGTAAAGCATTACCCATCTAGGTCAATATGCCAGCAGTTGAGAAATCCTGTCTACCCAGTCCTGCTTCTTTCATTTCCCTTTCATAGGTGTTGGCCCCGAGGTCATTCCTTAATAAACATCCTGCACACTAAATTCCGTTGTTGAGTCAGCGTTTGGAGGAACGGTTACAAAAGGATCTATAACAAGAACCCATTTTGGTTTTATATGTGTGTATATAAGCAAGAGAGTGGCATGTATGTGTTGAAATGTATTAGTATAACACAAACCTGGAAGGACATACTCTAAAGATGAAGAGCCGGTATTTTACAGTAATGGGACTGTGTCTTGTTTCCTTTTGTGCTTAAGTGCCTGGTTTCTGAGATTTGTGTATTTCTTCTTGTGATCTGTTCTGTGCAGAGAGCACATGTTACTTTTGCAACTTGGGGAGGGAAAGTGGGGTAATTGCAAAGAAAGAGGGCATGGCCAATAGTATCAAACATTGCAGAGAGGCCAAATAATGCCAGATAATAGCTAGGAAGAAGCCAGCAGAGAGCCTCGGGGAGGTGGCTGTAGAAGGCGAGGGAATCAAAGTAGGTCGTTTTCTACAGCAGTAGGACCACAAAGAGAAGTTGAAGAATAGAAGAGTAAGGTGCAGGAGATGAAAAGTCGACCAAACCGATTGCCAAGATCAGAGCCTGGACGAGATTGATGCAGACGCAAAAGGGGCTGGGGAGAAGACAGGTGCTGATGTAAGACAGAGGTGTGTAATTGGGCAAGGTGCGTGTGAGGGCGTGGGTTTGGATGCCAAGAACACAAGAATGGATTGACCCAGGCAGAAGCCAAGAGCCCTCTTCTTCTAAAACAAGACGCACGGTCATTACGGAGTTCAGATGGCAACACATTTTGAAGTGATAAATTCTGCAACTGGTCATCTTCAATTTTTCAGTAGGAGGTGAGGTCGTCCACTGAAAGAGCGTCTGGGTGGCGGGACAGGAGTTTGCCAGGAAGGTGAAACGGAAGGGAAACGAGGGACCCAAAGCCCTGCTTGAGAGGGCATGCTCCTAGGAAACTTACCTTCCCTTTACCCAGTTTCAAAGTAAAATCTCAGGAGTGTTAGCACTACCGACATCACCGAGGCCAGGGAAAGGGCTCCCAACCAGCGCTTCTCTACAACACTCAGGTGGCAGAGGGCTCCCGGAGGGCTCTAAAAGGCCCACCTGGCAGGATCAGCCACACCTGTACATCTCCACGGGGCTTTTGGGCACTCAGTATCACAGTCTGGGATTATTCTGTGCTACTTCCTGCTTTAGGGAACGGTGTCTGAAGATTTCCTTGCCTTGCCGTGGGGTTTCAAGAAGCTGTACAACCTCTCGCCGGGTCTTCTGGCATATCTCAATCTGATCTCCAGCTTCTGGGACTTCTCCGGAGTATAAAAAAGAGGGCATGTCATGCTGCAGCTGGAGCCTCGTTTTCTCCTAGCTCTCCCGGACACACCTGTCCACCCCCAGGACACGCTGATATGAGATCATTGTTAGCATATGGTCTTAATAGAGCGTGGAATTTTTAGGTGATTTGTTAAAAGAAATGGTTCTCAACTGGGAGTAATTTTGCCTCCATGCCATGGGGAGATTCGGACATTTTGCTGAACATCCTACAATGCACAGGGCAGCTTCCACAACGAAGAATGATCTGTCCCCAAATGTCAATAGTGCTGAGGGTGAGAAACCCTGCTTTAAAGAGTTCCTCATCTGCAAGGACCTTTTTTTTTTAAAAATCCTCACCCCAGGATATGTTTTTAGTGATGAGAGAGTGAGACGGAGAAGGAGAGGGAGAGGGAGAGAAGGAGAGAGATTGATTGGTTGCCTCCTGTATGCACCCCGACCAGGAATCAAATCTGCAACCTATTGGCGCAGGGGAGACACTCCATCAACTGGGCCACCCAGCCAGGGCTGCAAGGACCTTTTTAAAGTCTTCCTAAAACCCATATAAGGGTTATTTTTAATTTGAAATTAGTGTCTAAAATAAATCAAAGAAAATGCCAGATGAGAGTGACGAATGGTAGGATTTATAAATGTCCACAAGATGGCACTGAAACACAGACGAAAATTCAATCTTCTCCAGCCTCCATTTCAGAATGCAGTTTCTCACTCACCCTGGTCAGCTTTCTAGGGTAACAAAAGCCCATCCTTTTTCTAAAGGGATTGTCACTTTTTTGTGCCTAGTGTTCCCTACCACCAGTATTTTCATGCAAGTGAATTAAAATGATTAATGACTAAAACTTAGCCTGGAACATAAAAAGAACAGGACCACCTACTCGATCAGCTACAGAATTTGTGGGAGAATCTGCTAGCTTCTTGCCTTCTTTTTAGCTTAACATTTAGCTGGGCACCTGACTAGCAGACATTTCCAAGACTCCAGTACCCTTAGGATGGTCAAGTGACAAAGCTCTGGCCACAAGTGGGATTTAAGCAGAAGTGTTGTTGGAGACTTCTGGGTAATACCCTTAAAGAAGTGGTTCTCAACGGGGGGGGGGGTGAATTTGCCCCTAGGGGACATTTGGCCATGCCTGGGACATCTTTAATGGTCACAACTGGAGGATGCTAGTAACCTGTAGTGGGTAGAGCCCAGGGATGCTGCTAAATATCCTACAATGCACAGGACAGCCCCCCAAACACAGAATTACCCAGCTTCCAATGTAAATTGTGCCCAGGTGGGCAAACGCTACCTCAGAGGAACAGGGCATGCCACGGCTTCCCATACTTCTCTTCCCACTGGCTGTGACGGTACAGTGGTGCACCATCTTGGTCCATGTGGGCCAAGGCAACAAATCAGGGAGCATGAAGCTACAAGATAGGTGGCATCTGAGTCCCTGGGCCAGTGAATCTACCTTACCACTCTGAACACCTTCCACCCAGAGACAGAATATATACACACACACTCATGGCACTATAGTCCACATACTCGTAGTACTCCAGTAACTGCTCTACCTCAAACATATCTACTCTAGACCTGTCTGTTCTGCCTTACCCAGGAGGCCCTTGGCATTTTCTCCCTCCTACTTACCCCTATTTTTCTCATGGTCCTTCTCCCCTGATGTGGCCTCTTCCCTAAGGCAGATATTTCAACAGCCCCCAACTGATTTATCAGCCTCACTCCATACCTGACCTTTCCCAGAAGATACTACACTCCTAACCACTCCCCATACACCCCCACCTCCACCCCCATTCTATCCATAGATATTTCATTTTACCCCACATTCATTTCTTAAACAGAGCAAAACTACTAAAAAATGTCAGTATCATGAAAGAGCAATAAAAAAATCTGGGGAACTGTTCTAGATTGCAGGAGACTAAAAGATGGCAAAACGAAATATATGGATTGTGGATAGGGTAGAAACGAGTGGCAGTAGAGGCCATTATGGGATAGTTAAGGAAAATTGAATATGAATTGCATGTGGAAGAATGTCCTTGTTCCTAGGAGATGCATACTGAAGTATTTAAGATTGAATATCATGGTGTCTGCAACCAACTTCCGAATGGTTCAGCAAAATAAGGATTATTTTATATAATAACTACATATTCATAAGTTTAGTCAGTTGGGTGCTAGATAGATTTTAGATAAAGCAAGATGGCAAAACATTAATAATGGGTAAAACTGGATAAAGGGTCTATGAGTACTCATTGTACTGATTTTCCTTTGGGTTTTATTTTTTCCCAAAATATAAAGGGCTAATAGAACATCACTTGAAGAATGTTTTTCATAATACACGTGCTTCTGCTGTAGTCCAAAACCAAGGAATCAAGACTTTTCCTGGGTGGGACTTGGGAATCTGCATTTTAAAAGTCCTAGCGCCCCAAGTAAGAAACACGCCTGTGAAACTGCATCTCAGACCCGCCTCTGCCTCCTCTGGTCCTGGATTTCCTTCAGAACTTAAACCTTGACACTAGTTATTTTTGACAATGTTGAAAGCAGGTGCAGCTAGGGATTGGGGGTGGTGAGAAGAGCAGTGAACTGAGGATATGTTCGGGAGCACTCCAGTATTTTAAGATGGGCAGACAAGGAGAATTCCATGAGACATCAACAAGGAAGGGCCAGGGAAGTAAGATGGTAGAAATGCCAGGAGTGCACGTATATACTTCAAAAGAGGATAGAGATAGATGACAAGGCATTCTAGGTGCGCCTGCTCTAGAAGTTGCATCAGGATGAGGAAAACTAAGTTGTTACATCAGTTCAGAAATGGGTCATTTGATGCCAGAGTAGATTTTCTTGGCCAGCCCTCTCTTCCTTCCAGTTGCCAGTATGTGCCGTGGGACTGGCTGACAGAGCCACCTGATATCTCAGACGGGAGAAATTTCTTTTCCAAAAAAAGCAAGGTCTCTGGGAGAGAGATGCTATCAAGCCCCAGAGAGAAAGTTTAGCAGTTAAGGGGGGTTTCCTTTGCTTCTTCCTCCTGCTGAATTCTGGGACGGGATTTATAGTTCTTGGGAGGCAGTGTACAAAACCACCTCAGAGTCACAGAAAATACTCCTGTTTGACATTTGAGAGTGAAGCGGTTGGGGATCATGGAGCCTGGAATCTACGGCTCCTAGAATTGGGTGGTAGTGAGAGTGTTAAATACAAGCTGTGAGACTTGACGAAGGGAAGTAAAAACCTACCACTCCTTCACCAATTGACTCCATCACAGCTGGGGTTTTACAGCCCCAGTCATAAGGGGCACCCTTTCTCGCTCTTACTTGCCCCGCTAAGACGTGTGTGGACCCAGGTATGGATAAATCCTCTTCACTTTCAGTGGAGCTCAGTGAGGCATTTTTAAAAATGTAAAGTGAAAGGAAGGATACAAACAGAAGTTAACAAAGGAAGTGAAGAACAGTTGGTCAGGACAACGGTCCATTTGATCCATTATTCCCATAGTAGACGGAGCAACTGCTCCAGAACACAAATCTCACCCTGAAAATGCCAGGCTCAGACCTTTTAAGTGGTTTTCCATTGACCTCAGAAAAGAGTCCAAAATTGTAAATGACACACAAGGCCTTTCTGATACTAGCTGACGTTTGGCTTTGTCACCCATCACTTCTCTTCACCCACTCTACACTCCAGTTACCACTTTTGTATCTGTATGGCCACTGAAATCAAGCACAGTAGTTAAGAGTACAGACTCCAGAATCAGGCTACCAGGCCTTAATCTCAGACGTGAGCAAGACTCTGATCCTCTCTGCCTTCATTTCTTCAGTGACAAAACGAGGCTACCAACAGAGGTGCTTAAAGGATCAGATAAGAGGCCTGCCACAAAGTCAGCACACAATACATGTTAGCTGTTCCTCAACAAACAATGATTGGCTGACTGCCTGTCACGTCCATTTATCCCATGCTACTTCTCACCTAGAGGAAAGGCAGACATGTAAACAGGACATTATCATACGTTGTGATCAAAGTGAGGATAGAGCTGTGTGAGCCAGAGGGAACAACTCGTGGGTTTCCTCCCTCGCACCCTTCCCTCAGCTACATTCATCAAAGGTGTTACTTCAAATTCAACTTTTAGCCAGGCCCTGAGGCTTGAGAAAAGTAAATAATTTCCAATTTAATGCTGGCATTAGAACTTTAGGCACTGGCATAGTCCTACTGCCTGTTAAAATATCAAAATACTTTCATATTGCTTAGCAAATGCCCTGAGCACCTGAAGTGTTCTGGCTCTCGGGAGCACTGACTGGACACCATCAGCGTCCACCCTCGTTCCCCCTATGGCACATGTGTGGCAGCTTGTCCGACACTGTTCTTTTGCTCTCATACCCCACCCCGATGGTAGCAACTCTAGGCACTGTGAGCAAATGGGAATTACCAGTTTGTTCAAGCCAGCATTCATTTGGATATCACCTTGGCTTGCACTTGGGGATACCGCCTGCTCTATGAGTCCTAGGAGCTGTCTCTGTTTGCTTGTTGAGACGCCTGTTGTCTTAGGATAGCTTTTGGCCTTCTTTTGGGCCATGGCCTATGCCTGCAATACTCTTTGGAAACCTGTGCCTATCCACCAGCCTGGCTTCCTTCTAGCCATCTATCTACCCCACGTGAGAGGTTTCTGTTGCCTCCTAAAGGCACCCAATCCATTCTGTCGGTATTACCAGCTCTACGTACGCTAGGACTTATCATGACATGTGGCATTAGGAACATGTCCTGGTATCTATGAAAGAATACAAAGTGAGAGATTTGGAACCAGAGCTATCTGTCCTTGAATCCCAGCTCTACCATTTCTTAACTCTCTGAACTTGAGCAGGGTATTCAGCGTCTCTGGGCCTCAGTTGCCTCACCTGCAAAATCAGATAATACTAATATGTACTTCATAGGGCTTTGGGGAAAATTAAAAGACATAGTAGTGAAAAGCACTTAGAAGAATGCCTGGTACATAGGAAAAGCTCAGTAAATGTTATTATTGCTATTGTTACTATTCTTATTATTTTATATCGAAGCTTTAATGGGCACATTGAGCATATTTTCAAATAGTTTTACCTTGCTTGCCTTTTCGAGTGGCTCAACACCTCCACAAATGTAGGTACGAAAGACATTGATTAGCATGCCAATTTCCAAGGGGAAGAAACTGATGCTCAGCTATATTAAGGGATTAAGTGACATTAAGTGGCAGTGGTGAATGACACATTTTTGACTCCCTATTTTCTGTCATTTTCCCCACCTGGGAACACTGAAATAGGTGGATCATTATTTATTCAATAAAAATTTATTAAATGGCTACTATGTACCAGATATTGCGCTAAGCACCGAGGATACAGTAGTGAGCAAGACTGACATTCTAGTGGGAATAAACAGTCAATAACCAAACAAATAAGAATATAAATGACATATCAATTGGTATGATGAAAATAAAACAGGGTGATGTTTAAAGAATAACTGTGAGAGTTCGGTGAAGGAAGGAAGGCTTTTCTGAGGAGGAGACTTTCATGACAAGAAGACAAGCTGGAACCCTTTTCTTTTCTTTTTTTTCCTTTTTTTTTTTTTTTTTTTCTGTATGGTTGCCTCTCACTCGCGCCCGCAACTGGGGACCTGATGTGCAACCTGGTAATGTTCCCTGACTGGGAATCGAACCAGCGACACTTGATTCTCAGGCCGATGCTCAATCCACTGAGCCACAGCAGCCAGGGCTTGGAACCCTTTTCACATTTGATATGTGACTGGGATCTGGGAGGGAAGTTCTCACAGAAAGGAACTTCCTGCTCTGGGCCTCCACAGACAAGTGGAAGAAGCAGGAGGGAGGGCTGCAAGTTAAGGGTGGCTCAGGGCCTAAAGTCAGAATTAGAGACTTTCTGGAGAAGCACAAAAGCAAAGAAACTCGTGAATAGTGCAAGGCATTTTCCTTACAAGTATTTATTAAGTCTATATTTTTCAATTAACTTTACTGAGATATAATTTAGATAGAATAATGTTCAGATAGAATAATGTTTACTAATTTCAAGTGTATAGTTTGCTGAGCCTTGAGAAATGTACACATAAACCTGCACTAACCACCCCCCTCTGTTATTATCAAGGTGCATAGATGACATTTCCATAACCCTAAAACATTCCCTTGTGAATCTTTGCAGTCAATTATTGTGAGGTATTTTGTATAATGTCCCTCGATTTGAGTTTACTGAATCATTTTCATGATTACGCCGGAGTCATGCTTTTTTTTTTTTTTTTTTTTTTTTTTTTTTGCAAAAATGCCGTAGAGGTAATGTGCCCTTCTCTTGACATCATGTCTGGAGGTAGGTGGTGTCAATGTCTTTACTGGCAATGTTAACCTTGATCACCTAATTAAAATGTGACTGATGGGGTTTATCTATTGTAGTTACTCCTTTTCCCTTTGTAATTAATAAATATTTTGTGGGAGGAGTGATATCCCATAAAGATTTACACTGGCATTGTATGAGACCTATGTGTTGAATTAGAGAATATTGTTTTGTTTTATTTAGTTATAGTAGAAGCATAGTCTGTTTCTGTATTTATCAGCTTTCCTCTATTTTCCTCGTTCATGTTTTATGGCTTTGTTTTTTAATAAACACGGGTTCTGAATGAATAGGAAAACAGTGTGAGAAGAATGGAAAGAAACATAGAGAAGCAAACTTGGATTTGAATACCAACTCTCCCACTTACTGATCACATGACCTTGCAAAAGTCTTTTAAACCTAAGCCTCTAGTTTCTCATCGGTAAAAATGGCTAATAACAAACCACGTCACAAGGTTTTAGGAAGAATTATAGCACTTAGTAGTGTCTGGCACTCAGTAAGTGCTCCGTAAATGCCATTTCTTGCCTTCCTTAATATGCCAGTGTTTAATATTGTCATTGTCTTTCTCTGACTGGGTGGCTCTAGGATATAGAAACACAATCAATTTTTAGATGTTTTTCATGTTCTGACAGCACAAAGACTTTAGTGCAGGGGTAGTGCTCAACCTTTTACATGTTTCTGAGTCGCTGGGGAGAAAGAATCTGGAACTGTTTTAGTTGATGGCAAATTCTTACACCTCACTAGTATTTTCTATCTTATACTTCTGCAAAGTTCACTTATTACTTCTGGTATTAGGGGACGTGATTTTCATGGATGTACAAATATATATCATTTGCAAAAGTAGCATTTTTATTTGTCTTTTTTCCGTATTAGAACTATTTTAAAGCAGAATTTTGAAAGGTCGATTTTGTGTTGTCCCTGTTTTCAAGCAGAATTAATGCAATATGAGCTTTGTTGGGAAGATGTACTCCTATGTTCAGCAAGAGAGGAAACACTACAGACATCCTTCTCCTTCTCCCTGATATTTGTAAGGTTTCAGTGAAACTTTGATTTCTCTGCTTTTTCCTTGCTCCAAGTTTTATTTCCCCTTTCCTAAACTTGTTTGATTTGTTCCCTACGTTCTTTAAGCAGGAGCCAATGCATTGGCTTCTTTTGTACTGATACACGTTTTTAGGACAAGACGTTCTCTAAGTACTGCCTTGGCAATATAATGCCTACCCATTTTTGCTTTTGCCTCAAGTTCCATTATGGTTTGGCATGGCACTGTTACTGTATCTTCTGTATCACAATCAAGGAATTTTTTGCATTAATTTTTTATTGAATTTGTTGGGGTGACATTGGTTAATAAAATTACAATCTATAGGTTTCAGGCGTACAGTTCTATAATAAGCCTTCTGTATATTGTATTGTGTGTTCACCACCCCTAGTCATATCTCCTTCTGTTAGGGATAAAGAAGCAAGCCAGTGACTCTCAAACCAGCAGGAGAAAATTAACAGATGAATCATGGAAAAGGGGCGAGGGAACGACATTCTGCAGCTCCTCACACATATCTCTGGGCTCAAAAGGAGAAAGACTGTTGTCACCAAACACAGAGAAATGGGAAGATGTAGCTAGATAACTTGGCAAGTACAGTAAGTTGGACATAGACCTATAACTAGATTACCCTTAGTTAATCACACCCTGAGTTAAGTAGTTAATCACATTAGAATAGATTGTGAACCCGGATTAACCAGTAGTGGAGAAACCGGGGAGAAGGAGAGGGGAGGAGAGCTCATCACGTTAGTATAAAACCAGTTTACTTTGTCTACTTTGCGCGCACATGCTCCTGGCTGGTGGTGCGCCCAGCTCCGCAGACTCACGAATAAATGCCTCGCTTTGCTGCTCAAGTCCTGTGTACCAGTGATTTATTGTGAGCGTTTCTCACCCTTCCATCACCATTTTTCTCCCCTTTATCCTCTGCCTCCCCCAATTCCTTTTCCCTTTGGTAATCACCATACTGTTGTCTATGTCTATGAGGTGGGTTTTTTTTTTCCTTTTTCTTTTTTGGCTTAATTTCTTCACCTTTTCCACACAGCCTCTCAACCTCCCTCCCTTGTGACAGTTGTCAGTCTGTTCTCTACCTGTTTTGTTTGTTTATTTTGTTCATTAGATTCCACATATGAGTGAAATCATATGGTACTTGTCTTTCTCTGACTGCTATTAATTTTGACTTAAAAAAACATTACACAGTATGGAATTTCCTCAAAAAACTAAAAATGGAACTGCCTTTTTACACATTGATTCCACCGCTGGGATTATACCCTAAGAACCCTGAAACACCAATTCAAAAGAACCTATGTACCTCAATGTTCATAGCAGTGTTATTTACATTAGCTAAGGGCTGGAAACAGCCTAAGTGCCCATCAATAAGTGAGTGGATCAAAAACTGTGATGCATTTACACAGTGCAATACTACACAGCAGAACGAAAGAAGGAACTCTCGCCCTTCACAAGAGCATGAGTGGGCCTGGGGAATATTATGCTTAATGAAATCAGCTAGCGGTGAAAGGCAAATACTATACGATCTCACCTAATACAGGAACCTAATGAACAAAACAAACAGACAAATGAGCAAAATAGAGCCAGTGATATATAAACAAAGAGCAGACTGACAGCGACCAAAGGGGAAGGGGAAGGGGAAGGGGAGTAATGGGGGAAAGAAAGGGAAGGGTCGAGTCAAGGAGCAAGTATAAAGGACCCATGGTCATGAGCAAAAGGTAAGAACTGACTATGAATGTGGGAGTGGGGGTGGGCGGGGCAGGGGAGAGGAATGGGAAAAGGATTAGGACAACTGTAGTTGAACAACAATAAAATTAAAAATTAAAAAACTGAAAGCATATTAAAATAAAAATAGTACATTGAAATATTATTTATCTTGATTACTGAGTTTTCTGGTACCCCCTTAAAATGTGACCCTGAAGCAAGTGCTTCTAACACTTCACCTCAACACAGCCCTAGACCTGCAGTAACCTTCTAGATGAGTTATGCTCACAACTTCCTTTTACAATGGATGCCTGATGCTCAGATAGACTAAAACTGTCAGAGATAGCAAACCAATTAATTACACCACCTATCAGGAGATAATCGTGATTTTCCCCTCCTTCTTCTCCTGTCTTCCCTTTTTACACGTTGGGTTCGCGGCTCAGCAGAAATCTTTGCCCATTTCCAACTGTTGGCACTGAGGAAGGCCGCATTGCTAATATGGTGCCGGGGAGCACTTCTCAATTTATAGAGGTGAAAGGCCAGGGTCCCACCCTCCAGGGATAAACCTCAAGACTGCAGAGCTGTTCCAGACACTTGCCAGGGCCCTTTGAGGCCCAAAGCATTCTTTTCTCTCTTGGAGTTTGTCAATTAGTTCTGGCAAAAATCAAGTTTCCTCACCGTGATCTTACCTCATCTACACAGGTTTCCCTGAGAAAATATGGAAAAGAAACTCTTATAATCCTGAAATATCAGAAGTAAAAAAGCCCTCAAGGAGAATCTTACCCCAATGCCTCCCACTTAACAGCACATATAACTTCCTGTGCTGTATCTCCACAGTCCCAGGAATCCCTAAGGCTGCCTCATAATAAAAATCAGGAGCAAGTCAAGAGCCAAGTTAATCAAGGAAGTAAACTACTATGGGCCCCAATTATGCTCAGGGAGATCTGAGTCATCAGAAATGCAGCCCTGGCCCTGTAACTTGTTTATTAAGGATTTTCCTAAGGACAGAGACAAGGATCTGTAGTGGCTCAACTCCAAAGCTCTTCATGGGGTGGGATGGGACTGCAAAAGATTTGACTAGCTTTCATTTGAGTTGCGGAGCTTTAAAGGTTCTGCTTTAAAGGGGCCTGCCTTTCCTTCTGACAGGTCCAGGCACTGTGAAGAAGCTGGTAAAGTTTGCCTCCATGCCTCTTATCCCCCACCCCTCACCCCGTAAAGTGTCTCTCTAGGTTATATTGTCAGAGAATTTTGTTTTTATTTTAAAATATATCAAGAACACTTGCAAATGTGTTAGGATGGGCTTTGAGACATACAACTTCCTTCACATAGCCACATTTATAAGATTCACCTTGTGCAAAGCATCACATCCATTCCTCCAGCTTAAACAGTGAGGGTAATTTCTGGCTACATTTTACACGTGAAGAAACAGGCTTACAGTCTAGGTGACTCTGTAAGGCCACGTAGCTAGTAAGAGGCAAAAGCTTTGACTTTTGAATTCAGAAGGATGTCACATCTTGTGCTTGTTCTACAAAGCCACTCGCACCTCAAAGGTGCTAAGGTATGCCACAGCAAACTAGCTAGTAGAGGACCACAGGGTCGAAACCACTATCTTGATCTCATCTGATCTGCAATGAATTCTAGCATTATAATTGACTTCTGAGAAGCATACAACAAATCTAGGAACTTAGTGCTAGTCTCAATGGAATTCGCATAGCATGGCTATGAGGAATTTACCATTCTGTAGTTTATTCTCAGAAAAATTTCCTTTCAGACTGGTAGAAGACAAGGAAATCTCATCAATTGAAGGAAATGACTTATAAGGAAACTTTATTCACACAGGGGGGAGGATCAGAACACATTGTAGTTCAGTCAGTAAATACTAAATAGCCATGGCTAAATAGTAAGTACTAAATAGCCACATGCAGTTGATATGGAGTGTGTGTGTGTGTGTGTGTGTGTGTGGGCGTGCGCGAGCGCGCGCGTGCATGTGGCAAGTGGTCACAATGTCCTTGAGTAATATACCTATCAATTTTTTTTTTGTCTAAGCTAGCTGTCCTGTCATGATGACTGTAGTCAAGAACCCTGCCTCAACACCCATGTATTTCTCCAGCTTATCCTTACATAAAAGAGTGCCTTAGTATGCAGGTGCCACACTATCTCACAGTTCTTGTTGGCCTTGTGCTACTTCTGTTTAATTTCTTATATATATGAGTCCCTGTTGTCCAGGCAGTATGGATAATTTGTTACTGTCTTGCCTGCCGCCACGAGAATAAAGTTGGTGTGAATTCCTTCTGCAATGCCCCACTGTCATTTTGCAGTCTCACCGAATCCAAAGTTAACCTGCCTGGAGCTGAGCTCCTGCGGCACTTGGTACAGTCAGCAGGACTTGCCACAAACGAAAGCTATGGAGCAGGGGTCAGCCACGGGGCACGGCCACTCAGGGTGGGCTATCGGGTTGGTCTGCATGGATATGTGGTTCATGGTGGTGACCGTGTTGGAGGCTTCAGGGCCCCTGCAAGATTGGGAGAGGGTAGAAGTGACTCCTGAGGTGAGAGAAGAGGCTCTGCTGAAGATAGGGGGCTCTCTAGGGAAGAAAAGTGCCTGGGTAGGGGCTGGTGCTGTAGGCTGGCTATTTCTCTGTTCTGCATAAAGCATTCAGGGAGTTGCTTGAATTGGAAGCCCAGGTCCGAGAGTTGAAAGAGGACCTGTCTCAGGAGCAGGAATTGAGGGCTGCCTGGGAGAAAACATGGGAGCTATTAGAGGTGGAAGTGGCCACCCTGAGGGCCTGGATCAGGACTGGTTTTGTGACAGGATCAGAGGTACAGGTCATAGACTCCTCGGAGGATGAGGATGAGGAGGAGGATGTTGGGGAGGGCTAGACCTCACCCATTTCAGCCATGCCTGGGGTGGCGGTGTTGGTAATGCAGAAGATTAAGACTAAGTATCCTTGAATGACTGAGGGTCAAGCCAGCCCCCTCTGCCAGTCACAGAGCACTCCACAGTGCACCCGTACTTGCAAGCAGAGCTGGTGGATTTGGGGAGCTGCTTCTGGCAAAAGGCGTCAGAATCTTTGGCGGCTTGGTTGCTAAGATTATGGGATGTAGGGGCGGGTGGCATTTTACTTCCTGGCCAGGGAATGGATAAGCTTGTATCCATCCCCACGCACCCAGTGCTGAGGCAGCAGCTGCAGAATGCACACGAGACTCCAGGCAATCATTCCCTGTTAGATTGGATCAAGGCAGCTGATTGCATTACGTGGCCGAACCCAGGAGATCTTCCATCTACGTCCAGCAGGTGGCAGTTGTATACTGGGTTACAGCAGCTATTAGGAGAACTGGGACTGAAGGATGCTATTTATACTGTAATTTGAAAACTCATGGCCTGGATGAAGAAGTGTTCACAGCGAGAATAAGGGATTTGGTCCTACAAACTGCACTGTAGTAGTTATTCAGACCCAACAGAAACTACCCTGGGGAGGGGAGTAAAGGTGTGGTATACAAAACCAGGGAGGGACCTGATACCTGCTATTGTATTATCTCAAGATATCTCTTTAGCATGCAGCCTACCGGACGAGCAAGATCTACCCTTGTTAGTACCACTAAAACCTATTTTTAAAATCACCCTAGGGTCAGTCTGTAGCAATGTGTACATGGACTGGTCATACACCCTTTGCTGAGGTGGCAAATGCCTTGGCATGCAGTGTCAGCACAGAGTCGCCAAGCAGAATTGTCACCGGCTTACCATGGAGAGCGTGGATCCTTTGTTCCTGTCTCACCTGCTGCCACAAGAATAAACTTGGGACTTCTGGCCAAAATGGAGACATAGGTAGACACGCTGCATCTCCTTCCACAACTGAAAAGGAATACAACTACCTCAAAACTGGAGACACCCAGAAGTTCCAGAAAATCGAGCTGCATGGAATTTCAGCAAACACAGATTTAAAGAAGAAAAACACATCCAGAGAGGCAGGAGGGATGGAGCCGGGGCAGAGAGGAAGCAGTGAGGTGGGAGTGGCAGCTGTGGCATCGGCAGTGGCAGACCAGTGGAAAACGCAGTCACACCTTTAAAAAAAGTAGGGAGGAACACCTGGGCAGAGCTCTCAGCACCAGACCAGACAGTGCAGCTCACAGTTCCAGCACCAGGGAAAATAAAGCCCCATTGCTCATGACTGAAAGCCAGGGGGGGTTGGGGCAGGGGTAGAAGCTGCTGTTCTCTCAGCAGAGTTCCTTTGTTTAGAGGCCCTCATAGTCCTAGAATGCCACAAACCCACCCATTCTGGGAACCACAGCCAGAGAAATAGCTAGAGACAGCCAGTTCCACACAGGAAGTGGGAGAAGTGCCTGGAAAAGGGGCGAGGGTTGAGCAAGCAGCTTTGTTCCCTCTCAGACTCCTCTCCCTCATACGGCACCACAATGTGGCAAAATGGGTCGCCCCATACTAATGAAGACCTAAGGCTCTGCCCCTCACAATGTAGCAGTTGTGACAGCTCTACTAACACAGAGGCAAACACAGAAGCCTCTCAAGTTAATGAGACAGAGAAGTATGGCCCAAAAGAGAGAACGGATCAAGGTTCCAGTGGAAGAACTAAGCGATGAGGAGATAGGCAACCTAACAGACCGAGAGTTCAAACCACTGGTGATAAAGATGCTCACAGATGTGACAGATATGCTGGAGTGTGGCAAATGCAGAAGGGAATAAGTGAAGGCTAAGTTAAGTGAAACCAAGGACAATCCACACAAAACCAATAGTAAAGGGAAGGAAGTCTGGGTTCAAATCAATGACTTGGGACATAAGGAAGAAATAAACAGTCAACCATTGTAGAAGGAGGAAACAAGAATTGAAAAAAAAGAATGAGGACAGGCTTAGGAACCTCTGGGACAACTTGAAACGTGCCGTCATCTGAATCATAGGAGTGCCAGAAAGAGAAGAGGAAGAGCAAGAAATTGAACCTTATGTAAAAATAAATAAATAAATAAATAAATAATGCCAACTTTGGCAAAGGAAAGAGACATACAGGTCCAGGAAGCACAGAGGCCCAAACAAACTAGACCCAAAGAGGACCACACCAAGACACATCACGATTAAAATGCCCAAGGCCAAAGATAGAGAATCTTCAAAGCAGCAAGAGAAAAGCAGAGTTACCTACAAAGGGGTGCCTGTAAGACTATCAGCTGATTTCTCAAAAGAAACTTTGCAGGCAAGAAGGGACTGGTAAGAAGTATTCAAAGTGATGAAAAACAAGGATTTACAACCAAGATTACTCTATCCAGGAAAGCTAATCAATGACTTGCACTCCTCTGGTTTTATTTTGCATTTGTCCTTCCCCTTCAATTCAGTTTTCATGGTGTAGAATTCAAGACTTTGGTTTTGACTTTGGTTCTCGTATTTGAGACTGTGGGAGCTGGCCTTCAAGGATGCGTACAACAGAGGCAGTGATTTAGACTCCTTCTCTCCAAGCAGAACAGTAGCCAGGCGCTTCAGCATGGACTCCATTATATGTGTAGCATTTTGTTTTCCATGGTTGAACAGACTCTTCTTGACAGCTGAGATAAAGTCGCAGTCAGTCAACAGGGCTGCAGTGATATTATGCAGGTTCTTCAAGCAGGAATCAATCAAATCAGAGACAACTTCCTGGGCGTGTTTTAACAATACCCTCTTCAGGACCACACAAGCGGGAATTGGCTTCCCAGGAGTATGCACTTTCAAGGTCTTCAAAACGGAGACCATCAGGTCAGATGCCACCTGATTTGCATAAACCGTGAGTCCTTTACTGATAGAGTGTGAAAAATCTTTGCTCTCTTGTTGGCACATCTCTTTGTCTACCCCCTTGTTCTTGTTGGATAATTGACTATACATAAACTTTTTCCTGCCACCTTCCCTGCCCTCTTCTCCAGTGCCCCGCCTTTCCACATAGGATATTTCCTCAGCATCATGGGCCATGTCAGAAACGATCTTGCTCACAGAGCTGCGGGGAGTGTTTTTCCCTTTGTCCCCAGAGGGTGGATAGATTGAATGACGAAAGCATTTGCTTCCATTTTCCAACTTCTTGATTTCATTACAAGGCATCTCCATTACCAGATTAGATAGCCGGATGATGGTGAAGGAAAGGTCATCCATGGGACATTCTCCCTCAGGAGAGATTACTGCCCTGTTAGTGCTAGAAGATTTTGCTGGAGAGGTGGAAGGACTCTGATTTTTGTTGGTATTCTTGGCTGCAGTCATGTCTACATGTGGGCTTTGAGGTCTATTGGCCATGTAATCGATATTCAGTTTATCATCATAGATGCTGTAGCAGTTTGCAGAGGGTAATTTGTGATGTTCATCTTCATCTCCTATTTTATGTTTGCAGCTAGAGGCTGAGGGACTTAGTGCATGTTCGAAACCCAAGGCATACTTCTGGATATCATTTAGAAGCCAATTTACAACAGTTATAGGATCAGAGGGAGCTTGTGTGAAAAGGCATATAGATCCGTCCATCTAAAAAAAAGAAAAAAAAGAACACCTAAGAGTTTGGGGAGGCTACTTTCCCCCCTTATTTTATTTAGAAGACATATCTTTCTAAACTGCATACATTAGGGGTTTAGCCTTTAGGATTTGCATGGAAACATAATACATAATTATATCCCTTTGAGCACAAGTGGTAGCGTGTCAATTTCACATGAGCACGTGTGCTTATCTCAACATGTGTCAAAAATGTATCAATGTGTCTGTCATGTGTGTGTGTGTGTGAATAACAGTATAGCAATTCATAAGTGGGGACATCTCAGTAGATGTGAGAATGTTCAGTCTGTGTTGTTAGCGTGTGTGTCCGTGTGCACATGTCAGTGCACATGTATGCCTGCCTGTGTGTAAGCCTGTGTAACAATGTGTTGACATCAATACCGATTTTATATGTTTCCTGTACGGGCCAACGTGTGCATGATAGCGTGTACATTTTGTACACTGTGTGAATGTAAAAATGAATGTGTATGTCAGTGTGTCTGAATATGTAAATGACAAGTGTCGATTTGAGTGATCTGCATGTTTGTTTATAATACAAATCTAATAGAATGTATCATGGAGCTATACCTATATGTGTATTAATCCTGTCTGCAGCGCGGCCTCCTGAGACTCAACGGTTTGGCTGAACTAAGTGGCTGGGTTGGTGAAGAATGGGGTGGTCTGTGGGCTTCACTTTAAAACTGGTTTCTCTGTTCTATCCTAATGGGTTGGACCGAAAGGGCCCAGAGGTCTAAGAGTGGGGAAAGCTAAACTGTTTCCCTCAGCCCAAACTAAGTAGAATGGGCAAAAGGGTTTTGGACAGGTGAGATGCGCCTGGCACACCTTCCTCCAAAGAAGCCCGTTTCTTTTCCCTAATGTGGAACATTGAAAAATTAATCCCTGCCTTTTGTCATCTAGTGGTTATGGATTGAAGATGTCTTTAAACCCTTTTGCCAAATCTGTTGCCCCCAGAATACAACAAGGATGCCAGCCTGTTAAACCAAGCACGCCGTTGTCTGGGGACAGCCAACTGACCTGGAGTCTGCACGATCCTTCCCCATGTGGGAAGGCAACCCTCCCCTCCACACCCCCACTCTTATTAGGGATGTCTGTACCCAAGGGTAGGTAGGACGAACGACAACCATGTCCAGCTTGAAGCAGCTAGAGGAGCTTGAGACCTTCGCCCTTTGTCCTTTATAAGATTATAAAGGGTCTTAATGTCTGAGAGGGAGGGATTGTTATTTCCTATTGTTAAAATAATTAATTAATCATTTATTTATTTGAAAAAAAGAATAAAAAAAGAATAAATTCACATGTTAACATATATAGTCGTCAGCAGCCGTCCGTCTCGAGAGATGATGGTGTAGCTTCTTAAGAGTCTATCTGCACTGCCGAGAATGGCTGTGCAGTCCGACTTGGGAGTGACACGGTATCTGTCTCCTACCGTGTTGAATGGACATCTTGCGATGACGCTGGAGTGTCCTCTCCAGTGAAGCTGAAGCTACAGAGCCTGGGCAGGGTGATATGGAGGGTCTGCTGTTGCCCATGCAGCAGACCCCCCCTCTCTTCGCAGCTGAAGGATCCAAGGGAAACATGGAGTCAATACAGCTTGGTTTCAGGTGCGCCGCAGGAGTTGCCGGTGTTGACTACAACGTCAAACCGCCTTAGGGACTCCGGCTCCGGATTTTCTGTCGGGGTTTACTCCCTTAGCCTTTCCCCTGAAGAGGTATGCCGCAAGGCAGCGGAGGTTTTTTGGAGTCAGAGTTTTCCTTCTCTGATGTGCCCTGACTGGAAGATCGAACCAGCGACACTTAGCTCACAGGCCGACGCTCAATCCACTGAGCCAAACCAGCCAGGGTATAACATATATAGTAATTAATAGATAATAGATAATACATCAATAAATGTTTATGTTCAATGTGGATAGGTGCTAAAATAATGACAGTGTATGTCAATAAATTGGGTATCAGTTTATGTTATATTTATATGCTACGTGAATGATTGAGAATGTGTGTCAGTGTTGCACACACCCTGGGTATTTGAGTACTTGTGTGAATACGTGAGTGGGGATGTCATTGTATTTGTGTCAAGGTATGCATCAGTGCATTCAAATGTTGTTAGTGTCACTTTGCTTAAGTTTGTATGTGTGCGTATCAACATGAGGTATATTTACAGAGTGGGGCGAAAAGTAGGTTTGCAGTTGTATGTATGGAAAATAATAAGTAATAATTCAAGAATAAACCGTTTCACATACTCATAACTGTAAACCTACTTTTGCACCACCCTGTGTAAGAGTGCATGCCTATCACCTGAATTTGTACAGTCACTGTGTTTTGATCGAGGCTCATGTGTGTATGTTTATGTGTAGTGTGCATGTTTATGCATAGTGTGCATGGATGCATATATAGATGTTGATGTGCCACATGTGGGTATGTCAATGCAGCTGACTCTATACCTTTGTGTAGGTGAGTCATTGTTTATGAATATACACACACATTTGTTGTTTCAATGCTTGTGTGTGTTCACCAGTGTCATATGTAGACACGTAGCCAGGGATGTGTGTGTCACTGCTCGTATAAATTATTTTGTATATATTGCTGTGTGTCAGGGTAAATTATGTGCACATGCTCATGTCTAGATATGTGTATATGTATTATACATGTCTTCCACTCCTTGCTAAGTACCATCGTCCTCTTTACCCGTTCCATTGCTTCATCTCCTTTCTTTCCACTGAATCCCTAGAAGTTTGAGGTCATGATAAGTTCAACATTTTGAAAATGGGTTTAGGTTACAATCAAGGACACCTGCATTATGTGTAGGAAATATGTGCTGCACTTTTAAGAATAAACATTAGGTATAATTTATCCCTTTCTGAAGACTTCAAAATGGAGTCCTCCTTCCAACTAAACCCAAAACTCTTTGAAGAATATTTTTAAACTTTTTTTCTTCCTTAGGAGCCACTCTCATCACTCCAAATGTGTCTGAGGCCAGAAATGTTGTTCCTGGTTATAAGATAAGCATAGAGATGCAGAACAAAAAAAAAAAAATTGACTCCTTTGAGATAAAACCAAATATCCTATTTCAATATCAACTACTCCAGGTTTGTAGGACTGTGAAGGTGACTTGTCATGGGCCAGGAGCCCAACAGATATAATTTAGGTAGTTACAGAAAAACAAAAGGACTTGCATGTGACAGTGGTATCCAAATCGAATTGCTTCTAACTTTACGCTACCTAACAGTCTGTAATCTCTTAGGCAACAGGTTTGGGGAACAAGCCACTACAGTTCTTGGTCATTGTGGATTCTCTCTGTTCCATATATGCTTGTTCTTTTTCTTTTTTTGGACACTGGGCAATGTGGAGCACACAAGCCCAGTAGAAGACAACAGAAAGCACTGAAAAAGATCATGCTTTCATTCCACATCTTTGTTAGGATAAGGGTAGCAAGATTCTGTTTGGAGTAGGGACCTGCAATCAGGGAAGGGCATTCTGAACCTCTGTGATTAGTGCCATTGTTAGATACCTGGACATTAAACTTACCTGACTTTGAACTTAGGCCTGTGAACTCTGGAATATCATAGTAGTCAAATGTAGGGGCTTGTTTGGAAATATTTCTCTTACCTTTTGTGAACCAGAGTCTTCGGAGTCAGCACTGGACTCTGGGAATTAGAAAGGGTGGACTCGGAAGCTAAGCATACCTTAGACTGGTTTTGCTTCTCGGTAGCCTTGATTATAATAACTTCTTTCTCTTTCAGATGGTGCTGCGTTAGGTCACCTCCGGAACAGGAACCACCAGCATCCTATGGGATGAAGTGGTGAGATTCTTATGAATAACTGCTTTTTGAGACTTCTCCAAGCTGCCCTCTCCAAAACATGAATGTCATATCTCTTATCTTTTCCTTTCAATGGAGAAGGATAAGTAGGCTTGTGATGCTAGCTAATGTTTGAAGAATGAGATATTGTTCTCCTCACAAATTACTACCCCTCCAGAGGCATTCACAAATCCATAAATCTTAGGAATCATATTTCATGAATCGTCAAACTTTTGGACAGTTTTCTCACTGTTCTGACATGCTACCTTCCATGCTGTAATTCTTTCAGGCCTACCAGCAAATTAAGTTCCTTCTAGAATGAGATTTGGCATCAAGAGTGACAGTATATTCTCAACCGGGGGTTTGGGGTTTTCAAAAATGATGGCTGCCCACCTGAATCTCCTCCATCCTTCCACCCTCTGGCACAGACTTTCCCTTTTATTATGCTGCCACTGATAACTCTTTCAGCAGTTTCTCACTCATTCCAACTCTGAGGGGAGCAGAGAATACTCACCTTGGAACCTTTATCTTCCACTTTCAGGGTGGACACATCGACAAAGCATATCTGCACCAAATTAGGACAGTGTATTGAGGAAAATTCTAGAGAAAAGACTGCGGTTTCTCTTTGAGACGATAAAGCACCTACCGCATAGGGGTTCTTGTGAGGATTGATTGAGAGTGAATACAAAGCTTTCAGCAGAGTACCTGTACATAGTAAGTACTCAATAAATGCTATTAGGCAGAGAGAATCTTATCATTATTGTATTTCCTAGATAAGAATACCTACCTGTCAGAGATGCCCAAATTACAATACCTACATTTACTGAAAAAAGTAAGAAGAAAGGTGCCTTGTCCAACTGACGCAAACTCAAAGCTGAAACTTACATTAGAACTCAATTCAGGAAACTAAAGAGCAACACAAACAAACGAACTAAATAGGCGGAGACTAGAATAGTAGTCAGTAGGGGGGAGGGGGGAGCGGGAGAAGGGGGATAAGTAAGGGAAGGGTCTAGTCAAGGAATGTATATGAATGACTCATGGACATGGACAACGGGGAGGGATATAACTGTGGGAGAAGGGATGGGCTGGGAGGGAGGAGCAATGGGGGGAAATGGGACAACTGTAATTGAATAACCAAAAAATAAAATTATAAATAAATAAATAAATAAATAAACATTAAAAAAAAAAAAAGAAACCAATTCCCTGGCTTTCAGTTAGAGCACTTTCAACTACCGTAGCGTTCCCCAAAAGTGGTGCTTTTACTACTGATGTTATAGAAAACTTTAAGTGATACATGGATAAACATTTCTGTGTTTAATATATGTACTTTTTTGTTGTTTAGTAGGAAAAATACATACTAAAACATAAAACCTGTGACATTATGGATAATATTGCTTAGGTTGATGGTAATTTTTAAATGTCAGTCAATTAAGAAAGCATTAAATACATAACAGTACGAATGGCATTTGAACGTGATAAAAAATGTGAAGTATTACACATTTTGCCCTCCTGTGGGAGTCCCACTTGAGTGCAACTTACTTGTAGCTAGCTGATATTATTATGCTTCCATTAGGCTGGTAAAACTAGGCAATCACCACTCCTCCCTCCCCTGAGGCTCCCCCCCATCCCCCTCCCCAGCTACTCTTCATTCTCCCCCCCCCTTCACGTGTCCCTCTGTGATGTATAAGCATACTGCGCCCCGCCCCCACCCCCACCCCCACCCCCCAGCCCACAAACTTTATTGAACTTGATATCTTAGAGAAACGACACTATCACCCTCCATTAGTCTATTCTGGGTTCCAGGATATCTGTATCCATAAAGCAATCCTTTCCACCCCTTAGTGGGAGTAATTTAGTATCTTACCACTTTCCGTTCCTGTTCTTGCTGTCCTTTTGGGCTATGGAGCTTGACCTTACACAAACCCCTGGCGCTGTGTAACCACTCAATATTATCAGGCCTCTGGAAAGACAAAAGAAAAGGAATCTGAAAGGCTTATATATGGTTTTTAGAAACTGGCTCAGTTTGGATAAGAAGGCCCTGGAACTCAGCTATGTAGTTCATATTGGGTTAGGCTAGAAACTGGTGGGGTGAGTAGTGGGAAAGGGATTCTCTGAAATTATCAGGATCATTTTAGCATACTTCGTTGGGAAGCAAATTTAAAAGGAAGTTTAGAGAACGTGGAGATTAACTTTAGAGACTTATTTCTACTAAACTCCACTAAATCTCACCTGCCTCTACTTCCTTTGCCATTCTTAAGCACCTTCAAGGAATCAAGCATACCTCATCCCCCTTAATTGAATTTTAGTTAACCCCAGTTCAACCAGAGCCTTTCTCATGATATAAGGAGTGAAATGGGATAAACAGCTGTAACACTTACCACATAGAGCCATTGGAAAAGACTAAGGCCAACACTAGTAGAGTGAAAAAATAACCTTTTTAATTAAAACAACATATTAGATCCCACAATAGAACAAGATTCTGAACACTGAGAAAACTCGGTCTAATAGCTATAAAAACCAGGCCCCGATCCCATAGAACCATACTTAATTTTATTTTTGAAAGAATAATCATCTCTGCCAACTTCTCTTACCACTCCCCTCCACCTCCCACCCCAGCCTGGAATTAAAAGTAAAAAGAAAGTGGAAAAAGCCCTAAATAATGTTTGTTATGTAAGACCTTAGACCCATGTACAGGAAGACACAGTTATGGGTTCAGTAGAATTGTTTTGGTACCTCGTACTTGGATTTGACTTTGTTTTTTAACTAACAAGAGAAACTTTTTGCCAAATGGTAGAGGGCTATTGAATTCCTCTCCTCCAACTTCCTTCAAAATTTAGACCCCTTTAACCTCTAGCTCCCTTCTCCTCTTCCCCTCTTTTTCCCCCTCCCTTCCTCCCTTTACCTTCTTCCATTTTTCTCTCCCTCTCTCCCTCCTATACTCAGCTATCCTTTCACCGGATAGTATTACATGCCTACCCTTTATGACCCCCCCAACCCTCCAAGATCTTTGAGGGTCTCCCAAACATTTAGGAAAAGGCTTCCCATACCCTCAAAAGAGGGGGTTTCTTTTTTCCCAGAACTAGAGATCACTAGCCTAGAAACAAAGAGAGGGAGGCAAAGAGGTCTCTCGTATCCAGATTCTAAAGAACTGTAAAAAAACAACAACAACAACAAAATATATAAACTCATTACCTTGATAATGAAGTTCTTTTGGCTGAAAATGTGAAAACAAGAGGGGAGATGTGCCCCTTTAGATGGATCTGGGCGTGTCAAGTTCTCGAGTACCCGCAGCTGGCTGCTGCCCTTGTCAGCAGTTGGACAAGACTGAAGGGCCAAAGCCTTTCCTGCTGCTTATGACCCTGGGACATGACACCAGAGTTTGTTGGGTCACAATGCCTGAAACCATAGCAACTGCAGCAAAAGTGTAGCAGGCTGGCAAACTCAACATCTCTTCATATGAAAACCACCTCAAGCTGCCTTCTGTATGACAACCTTCTGTTCTCTCTAGAAGGGTACACATAATCCTTTCATGTTTTGTCCAGTTCACAACACCTTGAAACCTCCTTTCTCTTTCTTCTTCTTGCTGGACTTCCAGAACAATCTAATCATACTCGTTACCAGTAGAGTCTATTTTTCACAGAG